>NC_133619.1:323961830-324296846 GCF_048593235.1 Sminthopsis crassicaudata
TTCCTATTATTGCCTTTCATATACTTTATTTTATAGGAAGATAACTAAGGGAATCCAAATTCAGAAAGAGCCGAGTTCAAATTCAGCTTCAAATACTATCTTGCTGTATGTTAAACTCTGGGAAACTTAGCCATTATTTACATAATTTTCCTCAACTCCAAAATAGGGCTAATATAGCACCGATCACTCTGGGCTATTTTGAGCATTGTATGAGATAACAATTGTGAAGCATTTAGCAAAAACGTCTGGCACATTTTGATGCTATATAAATGTTATTATTAATTAATTATTTCACTCTTCATTTCAGTCTGATGCTCCCTATGTCCTGGCTTTACCTTTGTAGCTCTGTATGCTGACTAACAATGAATTCCCTTCTCAGCTGTTCTTAGAATTCTAAGCAGCCTTCTAAGCACATTGGGGGTATAGCCTCTTAGATGAAGTCCTTCTTCATCTCCATTTCTGCCAGAAGTTGTTAAAGTCCTCGTTTCCTAGGAATCACTTCATATTGCACCGATAATAGATAGCAAGCTTCTTGAGGACTCTAATTATTTTTATTTTTTGCATCTCAATTACATAATATGTTTTAAATATAAATTAAATATAAATAAAAACCAGATAAATTGTTATTGAATTGAATTTATCCTTTCTGAAAATCATTTCCTCATGTGTAAAACTAAATATTAAAACATTACCCACAAGATAGTTGTGGTTGTTGTTTAGCTATAGTTTTTATCACCATCATCATCGCTATCACCATTACCACCACCACTAACCACCATCATCATCATCCTCATTGCCACAATTACTTACTGATGATACCATTTACCAAAGCTTAGAGAGGTTATAGGTTATATTAATGAAATAAGTACTCCTTAATTCCACCAAAAATCCTTTGAAATATAAAAGTAAATAAAAATAATTATGTCCCTTTTACCTTTAGGCTCCTTGAAAGTACAGACTGGTTAATTTTTTGCTTGATTTTCTTAGTCCCTGATGTAATGCTTAGGATATGGTACACATTTAAAGAAAATGCTTGCGGATTGTATAAATCAAACCCAATACTATATGAGAACATTATAAGCCATATAGAAGATACAATTAAACTTTTTTATAGTTATAACTCATCATCAAGAATATTTTAAAGCATCTACAAAAAAACAAAACAAAAAAAAAAACAAAAAAAAAACTTCAGAGTATACAACTGAAGTAACTGATGTAGGCAAAAGAAAAAAAAAAAAATAGTTGCAGATCTGTCCATTAGAAACTAATGACATTCCTTACAGCAATTGAAATTGACCTCCAGTCTATACTTGACTGATGGAATGTGTGCAAAGCTTAGTATTTACTTCTTAAGATTTGTTTGTTTTGTACTTGCTTTTCCCATTTCTGTGTAAAGCAGAAATTCAGGACATCTCTAAAGAATTTTTCCTTAATCCCTCAGAATTGTTTGTTGCTGGTGACAGGATGATTATAATTTCTGATTGTTTTCCCCTGCTTCTTTTGTGTTACATTCCTCAGCATCATTGATTTGGCCAGAGTGACTCTATCTAAAGGGGAAGTCAATTTGACTGACTGTATGCACAATAAACAAGACAAGGAATTGGATTCTGCTGAGTGACCTGAATAAGATAGTTCTTGATCTTATTTATCCTCCTCTTCTGCCTTCAAAATACTTTTCCTAAAGTGCAAATTTAATCATGTCATCACCTCTGCTTAATAAACTGCAATGACTCTATATTGCTTGTAGGAGAAACTGTAAAATACTCTGTCTGGATTTCAAAGCTTTTCTAACCTAACTCCCTCCTGCTTTTTCATCTTCTTACACTTTACTACTTGACACACATACTTTGCCTTGGTGGCATTGGCCTTCTGGCTGTGTTACAAACATGATACCCCATCTCTTGTTCCCAAGCATCTCTCTGGCTATTCTTCATGCCGGAAATGCTTCCTCCTCCACTTAGATTAATGACATCTCTGGTTTCCTTTAAGCCCAACTAGCACTCTACTTTCTATTCTAACCCCTTCTCTAACCCCTCTTAATTCCAATGGTTTCCTCTGTTAATCATTTTCTATTTATCTTGGATATAGCTTGCTTCATATAGATTTCTTTGCAATGTCACCTCTATCAGGTTTTGAGCTCCTTAAGGACAGAGACCAATTTTTACCTGTTTTAGTATACCAAAAGTTAAGCACAATGTCTGGCATATAGTAGGTCCTTAGTAATTTTTTTTTTAATCAATGAATGTTGTTTTTCAGTCATGTTTGATTCTTTGTGATGCCAAGGGATCTTATTGACCAGGTGATTTTCTTGGCAAAAATAATGAAGTGGTTTTGCATTTTTCTTTTCCAGTGGAGTAAAGAAACAAAAGCTATGCTATTTGCTTAAGATCATACAACTAGTAAATGTTTAAGGCTTAATTTGAACTCAGGTTTTTCTGATTGCAGACCTTACTCCCTATTCACTGAGCAATTTGACTACCTCTGAATGATTGCACCTTCCTAAATATGCCTTTGATTTTCCATATATGAACAGCAAGGGTTCATGTATTTAGAACTGACAGGGAAGTAAATGAGCATCTAGTATAATGCTCTCATTTTATAGATAAGAGGATAAGTGATTGATTATGGACAAGAAAGAGATATGAGATTTGAACCCAACTCCCCTCAGTATAAACACAATACTCTTTCCTTTAGTACTAAATATGTATTTGTATTCAAACATACATGCATATACACACATTAGAAATATGTACATACATATATAGATGTATATGTACATCTATATATGGAAAGATAAATATTTTGACAGAAAAAAAGAAAATTGTATTTAGAAATTGATAAATAAGTTTATTTACTTTTGATGAGTAAATGAAGCAATTCATCTAAAAATGAAGTTAATGTAGTTTTATTGGGCTATAAGATCTAAGATTTGATTCTTAAAAGGACCTTAGGGAAGAATGAAACCAAACACCTTATTTTAAAATTTAAAATTGTAGCATAGAGGGTTGGAATGACTTGCCTAAGATCACAAAGCTTGCAAGGATCTAAAGCAGGACATGCACTGAAATTTAATTCATTGAGCATCATCTTATTTGTTAAAAAAAAAAAACTGCTAAATATCAAAGACTTAAAGATAAAATGAATAATAGTATTTTCTTTCAAGGAACTAAATGGGCATCTAGGTGGTTCAAGAAAAAGAGATTTAGACCACAAGTTAGGAAAACTCAAATTAAAATCTGACTCTTGTTTTTGAAATGACAAAATCACTTTAAACATTACTTGGTCTCAATTTGTTTGTTTATAGTTTATAATAATTCTGCCTACCTCAAGGGTTTTTTTTGTGAATATCAAATGAGTTAAGAGATATCAAGTTCTTTGCAAATCCCAAATAGCTATCAAATGCTAGTTATTATTATTGTTGTTATATTTGTTATAATTATTCTACTATAAAGAGACATCATGAAAACTGCTTTTAGGAGTAGGAAGTAAGGATCAATAAACAGGGGAATCAGGAAAGACTTCCCATAGGAGATGGCAGTCAAAAACAAAGGTGGAAGCTGGCATGTTGTAACAAATTTCATTTCTAAAATGTTCTTTAGTTTTTGGATTTAGTATTTTGATGGGTTTGTACTTTCACTGATGTGGCCATTATCTACATTGAAAGAGATTACAAATCCTCTCCATTATGGATAATATTCTAATTTTCCCATAATTTGGCCATTGAGGATCTATTCAACTAACCACATTAAAAAACATGTTTTTCTTCAGTTGACATCTATTTATTGCTTCTACAATTATGCTAGATACCAGAGGGAGATACAAGGAAAAAAACAAAACTTCAAGAATACTAAACACTATAGAGAAAAACAAGTGAAAATATAAGGATATATAAGTACAAAATAATTGGGGGAAGGAAGGGTTACACTGGAAACTTATGTAGGAGGTAATTTTTGTGTTGAACTCTGAAGCTAGGAATTCAAGAAAGCACAGAAAGGCAGAAAATGGACTGATTTGGGGGAATACCAAATAGGCTAATTTGACTGGAATAAATAGTGGATAAAGAATTTTTTTCAATATTCAATATTCCAATTCCTGGAATATAAGTAATATAAAAACAGCAATATAAATCTTTATACAACAAGGTCAAGTTTAGCAAATATTATAGTTAAAAGAGAAGTATCATATAAGATTCCAACCTTTCAAAGAATTTTAATACAATAAAATACAATATATTTAATACTGAAATTTTACAATCTTTTCACCTTAGCACTCTTTCCAGTGGAAAACTAACTCTTAATTTAGGAGGAAATATAGAATTAAGTAATGAAATCTTCCTAAATAGCTATGGAAAGAGGAGGAAAACAGTTCTTGCTAATTCTACAAACAGCTATGACTTCTTAAATAGTGATCAAAATGTCTACATGCTTTAATTATATTAATAAATTTCTATCATCTTCAACTTTATCAAATAGCTTGATTCAACAAAATCATAGTGAATGCTAAACTTTGCTTTTAAAAATTATTCTTCCTTATTTTAAATAACAAACATATCCTGACATTGTTTGGATACTTTGTGTAGTTTTGATTATATATACACATATACATGTAGAACTAATGTGGTTTCAAATAATTGTAAAAGAGACAGACAGACAGACAGACACAGACCAATACAACCACTCCCATAGACACACTTCTGTGTATGAACATTTCTTTTTCTAGTTGATTTATTGACATCTATTTCCATGGGAATATACATTCATACATGCTTGTATATTATATATACATGGATTGATATTTCCAATAAGTGCACATGTATATATATATATATGTATATATATATATATATATATGTATATATATATATATATATATATATATATATATATATGCACACACATATATGTATGTGAACACACAGGATAGATTTTGATCAAATACTTTAGTTAAATTTATATTTCTATTCTTTGAAATGTTTTCCAGTGAAGGATAAAATAATGGAGTTATGTGTGAGAGGGAATAAGTATTTATATAGCACTTACTAGGTGCCAAGCACTTTGTTAAGAGCTTCAAAAACATTATTTCATTTGATCTTCCTAACAATCCTGAAAGATAAATGTTAGTATTCCAATTTTACAGTTGAGGAAATTGGGGTTAAATGACTTGACCAGGGTCACAAAGGGAGAAAATGCTGAGTTTGAATTTGAACTCAAATCTTCTAAACCCTAGGCCCATAAATATATTCACTGTACTTGCTAATGAAATCAACTCTTCCTGGATATTGAATGCTGACACAAAATAAGGAAGAGGCACTGGACTTTGAGACAAAGAAAATAAAATTTTCATTTAAAGAGGTGATAATGTAAACATTTCTTACACACTATTGAAAGGAAAGATGAAAGAGAGGACATGGCAGGTGACACATTGCCATTTAAGTTTTGCTAATTATGTAGATCTTCCATTATGGTTTGGGCTAAATTACACAGATAATTAATATTCAAGATTGAGTATTCATACTGGCCCAATACATGGAAAAATTACTGTAATATGTATTCAGTTTTGACTGGTAGACCAGGATGCAGATCTAAAGAAAAAGGCACTTGCATGCAGAAAAAAATAGAATTTTTAAAAGATTATTTGGGAAATAGAAATGAAAGCCTTAAATTGAAAATCAATATGAGTAATTTGCAAAGACAGAATATGTGAAGTTCTAATGAATGACAAAAACTATAATTCAAAAATGTAAAAAAGTTAATTGTTGAAACAAAAAAATGATCTAGATTGAGACCATATTGTTTATATTCAGCACTGTCAAGTTTATAAAATTTATTTCACATAAAAGTCACATGAGATGAGAAGGGTTTTATCTCTTTTTCCTAAAAGAGGAAACTGAACCTTCCAGAAATTCTGTGTCTTGTTCAAGATGAAAGAGTACAGAGCCTACAGGGGTGACCAAAAGACAATGGATTTGGAATCAGAAGATTTGCTTTGGAATCTAGTTCTGTTTTAGCTAATCCTCTGTAATCCTAACTCATTTTTATTCATAGGTGTCAGCTTTCTTATCTGTTAGATGAAGGGAGTCAGGTTAGATAGATAATATAATACTAAAGATCCCTTAGAGGGCAGCTAAGTAACACAATAGATAGAATCCTGGGTCTAGAATCAGGAAGACTCCTTAGACATTTACTAGCTGCGTGATTCTGGGCAAGTCACTTCACCCTATTTGCTTCAGTTTCCTCATCTGTAAAATGAGCTGGAGAAGGAAATTACAAACTACTCAAGTGTTTTTGTCAAAAAAACAAAAAACAAAAACCCAGATGGGATCATGAGGAATTGGACATGACTGAAAAAAAAACTGAACAACAACAAAGAAAAACACATATTAACATTATCTAGGTTTTTTGTTTATTTTTGTCAAATATTTCACAATTCAATTTTAATCTGTTTCTGGCTTATTTGGGAGTCTTGTAGGCTGAAATGAGGTCCAAAGGCCAAGTATCCAGCACCTCTGATCTACTCCTATATTCCTGGTATAAACCTGAGAGAGATGTGTTCAAGGACAAAGTCATATTCCCCTATTTTTGTGGTTTGACAATAATTAGACATATGCACAATAAATATGAATGCCTTGTAAAACTCACTGAAAACATTGATGTGAAACCTAAGGCAGTTGATTACATTCCTCAGGGAAGATTTACTAACCACTTCCCTCTTTCCACTTTAATAGTTTCACTTTTTTTTCTGATTATGTATTTCCTCTGAAAAGTTCTACCAGTACACTGCTTCCTTTTGGCCCACAGTTTCGTCCCAAATACTACTTCCAATCTTTGCATTGTTCCAGTTTTAACATGATGGTCTTATAACTATAGACAGGAAAAACCTAGAGGAGAAAGATTAGATGACTGCTCTGAGATTACTTTCAGTGAGGATTGAGTCTATGATTCTGTGTCTTTAATGTTGTTATTAAATGTGTTGATTTTTCTAACTATTCCTTCAAATCTCTTCCTGGTTTCATTTTAGGTATTTTCAGTCAATCATGATAGAAGAGAACAGGACAGATTATATTATTAGGTTTAGATAGGTGCAGTCAAGCAACACTAAGGAAGTTAGCTATCTTCTATATGCTACCTTTTCAAAACAAGTTTAGATGGGTATTTGTTTTTAATTAGTGATTTCTCAAGGTAAAGAAGTCATTAAATATCATCAAAGAACCCAGAAGAAAATGAGTCAATTCACTATGTATTTTTCAGTATATTTCAAGGGGACCTGCTTCCCATTTCCTAGTTTCTTCCACAATTTGATCGTTCTGTCTTTAGAGATCAGAACGTGACTTTGGTGGCCAATGATACTAATGAAATATTATTAGGAAGAATATAGACAACTAATTTACTCAGTGGATTTTCTTGCTATCAGAGAAATATCTTATATTATGGCTTGATTCATGATCTTATCAATTTGGGTACCTCTCCAATGATAAAGACCTAGCTTTTATTTTTCATTCACTATGTAATTTGGTTTAGGGTTAGAATATGTGTTGTAAATGCCTCAGCAGGGGTCCACCTAACTTGTAGGTGTTGGTGGATACTCATTCTAGTTCTCTTGTCACTGTGTGGCCATTAACAGAGGATGTGGGATATCTCTAAGTTTCATTTGTTTAAACAAACATTCATTAAGGTCCTACTATGTGTCAAATACTGCGTTAAGCACTTTACAAATATTTTCTCATTAAATCCCCACAGCAACATTGGGAGAAAGATGTTATTATCATCTCCACTTTACAAATGAGGAAACTGAGGCAGACTGAAGTTAATTGACTTGTCCAAGATTACATACCTAATAGTTGTCTGAGGTCAGATGGAACTCAGATTTTCTTGACTTCACTATAGCACTTAGCTGCCTCTAATTCCGTCTTCACTCACCATATTCCCAATCTATTTTATTTTCTGGTTTATACATACATGCATGCACACATATACATATATATATATCTAATGATATAATTTTTGCTTTTCTTATGCAATTTTTGTTAGTATATGACATCTCCGCTTTTAACATTCAATTTCCTCCTCTATTCTATTTTCTAGCTAGCAGTGTTTTAATTCTATTAGGTTTTTGACTCTGTGTGTGTGTGTGTGTGTGTGTGTGTGTGTGTGTGTGTGTGTGTGTGTGTGAAAGAGACAAGAAAGAGAGATACCAAGAAATGTAGAAATACGATAAAGAAGAACAGAGTAATAAGGAAGTATAGAGGGATAAAAAGAAGTACAAAATGATGATGTCCAGGTGACCCAACTGACATTGATCTAAGGAAAGGGAAAGAAATGAATAAAACAAGATCTTAATTGAAGTGTAAAAGATAAAGTAGGAGAACAAATCCAATGTGTTTAGCTACTAATGAGATAAAATCCAAAGTAAGACTTAGTTATAGACATGTGTTAAGTAGTGAAGAGATAGGAATCAGAAAACAGTACAGTGATGCAACTGGAAAAAAAACCAGATGGCCAGGGGAAAGCATGTGCAGCTAGATGAAAGATTAGATAAGCAGAGTTCTTTACTAAATTTACAAGTTTGAGCTCTCAAATGTTCTGTACGCCTAAAGCCTAGAATCTATCTGGTGGTATCTGACCAAGAGAATTCTAAGAAAATTTCCATGGTTCATAGTATTTACTATAAGAGAAAGTGGTTTCAGTCATTTTAATATACTTTATTTTAACTCTTGGGAACAGAAAAGGATTTCATCAGAGACTTAAGAAAGCAATTTTCTATCTAGTTATAACCTAATATGCAAAATTTTTCATCAATCAATAAATTAATATTTAAAAATTTTTTTTGCTATGGGCCAGGTACTGTGATAAGGAATGAGAATATATAGAAAGGCAAACTCTGCCTCCTGCCCTCAAGCAGCTAATGTTGTTAATAGGAAAGACTTTAGATCAAGATTAGGAGACTTTCTACTATGAAATGGTAAAACATCAATCTTTTATAAAGAGATTATTTAAATTCTTGCTGATGCCTTAATCCTTTTTCGTAAATTGTGGGTCAGGACCTTAGGATTTATTATCAGTAAATATTTTCAGTAAATCTATTTTATATATTTATCATGTGTCACAAGTGGAAGAAGTTTAAGAAGTCTTTCTGTAGCCAATGACTCTCAAAAATTTATAAGTATAAGATACTTAGAAGCTTCTAATTAAACTTAAAAAAAAAAACTTTATCCAAATGGCAGTTTTAAATTGGTTTAATGTTTTCTACTTTTTAGTTTTTTGGACTTTATTGATCTTCTTAAAGGATTAAGCAGCCTTGGCATGGATGTACACTCAATATAACTTAAGTATGGAAAATGGAGGAACTATATATGGAGGCCAGGATTTTGCCTTGTATAGAACAACTCTGAGATCTCTTTTTTAGAAAAAATCCTGAACCCTGAGCTCTTTTTGAGCATTGTCTCCACTTTTAGAATATAAGCTCTTTGACAGGAACATTGCATATCCAGTGCTTAGATATTTAAGTATTAGACATCTAATGGGTGCTTAAGAGCTGTTTATTGGATTTGCATTGCAGAAGAAAAAATTTCTTTTCTAAAGTGCTTCAAACTTTGCCTTTTTTTTCTCTACCAATGAAAATTCAAATCTTAAGGTAGTTTTTGAACAATTCTCAAAAACCAAATAATTTTTAAGCAACTGAACCAAAAGAGAAACATTGCCACTTACCAAACAGAGAGAAATTCAATATGAAAGAACCAAAGCAAAGTACCAAAGGAAGAGAGGGTATTTCTGTCTCTCTGTAATCTTTCTTGCTTCTCTCCCACTGAGGCATTTGAAGGGAACTGACAGAGAGTGACTGCACAGAGGAAGTTACAGAGAGATGAGGAGCCACTTCAAGTTGATAACAGCACTGTTTCATCTGTCAGTCAAGGAATGTGGCAAACTGTCAAACACCAACAATATCACTAAAATCTTCTTATTCCTTTTCTTCTTCAAGGACATAAATATTTGATTCTCTCTCCGAATTATTTTGATTCATATCTATGTGTTTTTTTAAAAAATATATTCATATACTCTGCCATTGTGTGTTTTTAGTCTGTTGATTCAATGTGCACATTCAATTTTTTGTGAGGTTGGAATTTAAAGGAAATCTTAGCATCATAGACTGAAGTCCCTTGGAAAATACTTTGGAGGAAAACTCATCCAATCTCCTCATTTAATAGATAACAAAATTGTTTCCCAGAGAAGTAAAATGATATATTTAGGGTCATAGAAACAGTAAGTGTTGGGGTCAGGAACTGACCCCAGATATTCCTAATGCTGAGACTGATATTCTATTCATCATGGCACACTGATAGCTTTACAAATTATGAAGCATAAATAGATAATCCTTTCCCCTATGAAATTAAAGATACTAATATCCTGCACACACTAACTATTGTTTTAGCTTTTCCATATTTCATAATTCACTGTGATTCTGATTTTGGTTATGGATAGGATTCTGGCACACTATGATTCAGGAGAAGGAAGCAGGAGAAATGATGGACTGGAAAGAATATAAAGTAATAAAAAGAAAGCTCAATATTATCCGCATCTTCTATTTTTCTAAAAAAGTAGCACTGAACAAAGTGATCTTGTTTCCTAATTGTGAGCAAGGGGGTGTGCCTCATCCCCATCTAGACCATTTCAATAATAATATTGCTTTTTGTGCAGGGCAGGGAGATTTTAACCTAATCTCTGGGAGATAGGGCAGAAGGAATGTTTGAATGGAAAACAGGAAGAAAAGCTTCCATTTTAAAACCAATGAACTTTATATTGTATAAAGCTGATCCAGGGTCATGAGGTTTTCTGGCAGCTGAGAAAAAAGCCAGATTTTATTACACATATGTGAGGAGATGAAGGAAAGTATGGACAAATGTTTGTTGTATCTATAATGGCATTATGACTCAGGAATAGAGAATCCTTTATATACCAAAAGGAATTCAAAGCTAGGGAAAAATGAAATATTTATCGTAATATTATTGAAGGCATAAGGTAATTTAACATGTACCCAGAACAGGCTGCTTCAAAGGTATATGGAGACAATGCATCGGAGAAAGGCAGAAGGAATAGTTTGAAAGGAGAAAAATCTATAAAAACATTTAAAAGTGTGTTCAAAGTCTTTTCGCTTTGATTTTTCTCAGAGATGGAGATATGTCATCATTATTCTCAGTTATTGAGCACCCACTGTATGCATAGCAAGGCAAGCTGTAACAAAAGAAATAGGAGATACCTCCCTTACATTAAAGGAAAGTGTACTTTTAATATGATAGTTATGGAAAGCTTAAATAGAATTTCATTGAAATGTAAAAGAAAAAAAAATCATTTTAGAAGCTATATAATATGGGTGAGAGAAGATGATGGCTACCCTTATTGATTTCTAGGGTAGAATGTGATCTCTACTTCCAATGCTCTAGGTTAATAGCAGCAAAGACAACTATTGAAAACCATCCCTATGTTTTCAGTTGAAAGAAACATTTAGTGGAAATGACAGTCTAATGAATATCTATTGTATAAGATATACTTATAAATTAACTACTATTCTTTAATATATGTCCTCTTTTCCATCTTGCTTCACTTCTTACAGTCACATATACATATACATGCATATATACACATACACATATAAATGTTTATATATATTTATGTAGAGAGATCTATCTACTTATATCTATGTATGTACATATACGTATAAAATGTTCCTTTTCCATATTGTAGTTCTTTTTTTTTCTGATACTGAGTTCCAGATGAAAATAAAATAGCAATGGGGAAGGGAAGGGGATAAACATTTATTTATATAGAATTAGGCACTATGGTTAGTGCTTTACAAATATCATATTATTTAATTTTCACAAGTCTTACAGTATAGATGCTGTTGTTATTCCCATTTAGAACTGAGGAAACTGTAAAAATAAATTGACTTGCCCAGCTAGTAAAAATATGGGGGTAAATCTGAACTCAGGTCTCTTTCTCTCACTTTCAAAGTCTACAGTTCTATCTACTGAGCCAAATAGCTATCCCCAAACTTCCTTATCAGATCTTCCTTGAGTAAATTGTTACCTCTTACATTCAGGTTTCCTTCACTTTTAATTTCTTCTGCAATCTGGAAAGATTGATCCTACTTTTGCCATCCCTTTTTTGCCCTTCCTTTTTCCTTCTTCCCAAAGAACATAAACTCCCTGAAGGCAGAGTAAAGTCTTTCCAGCATAAAAATCTTCACTACATTATAGAAGTGCTGTACATACCATAGAAATTTAATTTAATGTATTTAAATAATTCATTAGTTCCTTGGGATACAGAAGTTTTAGAGGATTCAGAGTCCTGGACAGACAAATCTTGCCTGAGACACTTACTAATTGTGTGAACCTGGGCAAGTCATTTAGCTAATGTTTGCTCCCAGTTTCTTCATCTTTAAAATGGTGATAATAGCAACACTTCTGTCTTGTAAGGTTGCTCTGCTATTCAAGTAAAATAATGTATACAAGAACTTTGACAGTTGTATTTCTTTACAGGGCATCCCCAAAAACTTAATGCAATTTTAAGCCTTAATAACTTTGAAAGTGCACTACAAATTTTGTGACATCATGCATAAATATGAATTATTATTATCTGCATGTATTTATAGCTTTGTATGAAGACCATTTTGAGCACTTTTGGGAAAGAAAAATGGAAGCATTTCTTTTCAATCTGCTTAATTCTGTCACTTTATGTAAATATATGTATGTCCTCAACATATTATTCAATATCATAATAAAACATTATTTGTATATATTTGTTTTAATGTATCTATATGTCATATATATCTTATGACTGTGTATGTATGTATGTATGTATGTATTTATATCTCTAGCCACCCATCTATCATCTAGCTCTTGAAATTTAGGATTATATGAAGAGTTTAAATCAAGATAAATATTGGAAAGTCTGCAGCCACCTTGGAGGGTTTTTTTTTTCCAGGGCTGCAGTGATTGTTCCTCTCTTTGCATCCCTCCTTCCCCAGGGAAATCGGTTAGTTCTGACCTCCAGCTCACATGCTTTGACTTATTCAATGTTTTTGAATCACTCCAAAGAGACTAGGTGAAGTTCCATTCCTATGATGAGTCACTCTCTTCTCTGCTCCTTCCATAGCACCTTTGAATGTGATTAGTAATGACATTCAGCACTTCTTGCTGAAATATAGTTTCTATATTTAATAGGCAGGTTGGATCAGGAGGAGGGATTGTGGGAGGATTACAGGTGGACTAAATGACCAGAGGAGGGGATTGTGTATCAATGCATTTTTATTCAATATAGCAATTCCCTGATAAGATGGAAAAAAAAAAAAAAACTAATTCAATAAAACTTCAAAGTACTAA
Organism: Sminthopsis crassicaudata; assembly: GCF_048593235.1. NCBI lineage: Eukaryota > Metazoa > Chordata > Mammalia > Dasyuromorphia > Dasyuridae > Sminthopsis > Sminthopsis crassicaudata. Next base: position 323,975,203 of record NC_133619.1, read on the forward strand.
GGATATTGGAAGAATTGATTTTCTTGGCTGTATCTGGTGAGTAAAACACTTGTTGAATGTCAATGATGGCTATAAGGGGATGTGGGTATTATAAAAGCATCACTGTGCTTCATGTAGAAGAGGATATTAATGTTCCAACATTTATAAAACATGCCACTCTCCTTCTCTACCTTCAGTTTGCAGGTCAGATCTTTTTTCCCCTCCCTCAATTCATCTGTCTCTTAAACTGAAATTAAATTTTCTGAATTATATGTAATACCTAGTCACATCATTGTGAGATAGAAGGTATTCCACAGGACATATTTCCAAGGGAGGGAAAACTCATTAAAGGAATGAGATTTTATATCTATACATATTTTATACATTTCTATACATATTTTAGTACCACATTGAATATTTTTATGTTCATAAATCCCTAAAATATTGACTGTTTTTTAGTGATTGTTCATATCCACCAGCACCTGGGTATTGTTGATTTTTTTTTCTTCCTGATATTTCTTTGAATGTCCTGCATATCTGACTGTCATTTTATTTGGTATGATACTTATCTATTATTTGAGGGACAGTATCTAATTATAAATGAAGTGCCCAAAGATCTATAGACAGATATTTTATTCCCCCCCCCCCTTGGGAAGAAGGGAGAAGAGACAGGAAGGGCAAGAACATATTTAAATATATCTTTCACTAGATCAGAATAATGCAGGTGTACCTATTTGGGGCTGGGTTTTTCTCTTTTCTCTTTTTCTTTTTCTTTGATCTAGATCTGTGATTTCATCTGCTTAAGGACTCATTGGTATCGACCCTTATCTCCTTTCATATAGGTTAGGTTCCAATATTTTATGTTAGTACATCACTTCCTAAGTCTACCTTGGGAATTTCTTCTACTATTCTCTATCAAGATATTTTATTTGATGTAAAACCCATTTTTGTCCCAAATAATATTAAATTAATATATTTTCGGAGGATAAAAGACCTGTGATTTAATTGGTTTGTATGACAAACTTCCATTGAGAAAATCCCTTCTACCAATACCTGATACCTGATACCTTCTACCAATACCAGTACCTGATTTGCAAATTATAGCCTTAGAAATTGCCTGGGGAACTGAAAGTTTAAACAACATCACCAATATGTTTCTCCCTCCCTTTTTTTCTCTCCCTCCCCTCCCCTCCCCTCCTCTCTTTCCCCACCTCTCTTCTTTTCCCTTTTTCATTCATATTAGCAGGTTTCTTGCCCTGATCATTGATGAAAGTCCTCTCTGTGTTCCTACTGATCTAATCTCCCTGCTAATTTCTAGTAGTCAGACATACTAAATTGAAGAGAACATTTCATAATAGGTCTCACTCATGTCATCATTACAAGAGCTGCCAAGGTGTCATTCAATGATGAAATGACTCAAAATACAATGTAGCCAAAAATAACAGCCTTTTAGATGCCATATCACACTAAAATTTCACAGTCCCTTTCCTCAGTTCAATTTAATATCTATAGCTATCTCTCTAACATCTCCTAAAAGTGTCACCACCATCTCAAACACTGGCAGTGAGTTTTAATATTCCTTCTTATTGCAATCTTTTTAACAAATCAGCCACATTTTAACAGCCAGTGTTTCTGATAAAGGCATTATTTCTAAAATGTACAAAGAACTGTGGAAAATTTATAAGAATACAAGTCATTTCCCAATTGATAAATAATCAAAGGATATGAACAATTTTCAGATGAAAAAATTAAAACTTATAGTCCTATGAAAAATACTTTAAATCACTACTGATTAGAGAAATGCAAATTAAAACAACTCTGAGGTACCACCTCATACCTCTCAGATTAGCTAAAATGAAAGGAAAAGATAATGATAAATGTTGGAGGGCATGTGGGAAAACAGGACACTATTGCATTGTTGATGGAGTTGTGAAAAGATCCAACCATTCTGGACAGCAATATGGAATCATGCCCAAAGAGCTATACAATGTTGCATACCTTTAGATCTAGCAATGCCACTACTGGATCTATATTTCAAAGAAATCAGTAAATAGTGAAAAGGACCCACACGTGCAAAAATGTGGTAGCTCTTTTTATGGTGGCAAAAAATTGAAAAATGAATGTATGTCCACCAATTGGGAAATGGCTGAATAAATTATGGTTTATGAAAGAATGGAATATTATTTTTCTATTCAAAATGATGAACAAACTGATTTTAGAATAGCCTGGAAAGATTCACAGGAATTGGTGCTGAAGTGAAACAAGCAGAACCAGAAATTCATTGTACACAGTAACAGCAAGATTGTGCAATGATCAACTCTGACAGATTTGGTTCTTCTCAGCAGTTCAGTGATCCTAGGCAATCCCAATAAACTTTGAATGGAAAATGCTATTTATATCCAGAGAGAGAACTATGGAGATTGAATGTAAATTAACCCATGCTATGTTCACTTTCTTTTTCTTTTCCTTTTTTTCCTCTTGTGGGTTTTCCCTTTTGTTATGATTTTTCTCTCCCAAGATGATTTGTAAGAAAATATATTTTTAAAAAAGAATGAACACGTATAACCAAAAATATTGGCTTTTTACATGGGGAAATATATTAAAAAAGAATGTATATGCATACCAAAAAGTTATTTTTACATGTAACTGGGGGAAATAAAAATTTTAAAAGTCAATCACTTTTTCGTCTCCATTATAAGACTCATGACCACAGTGTTATTTTTCTGCAACCTTTGAGACAAAAACAATTGAATGCAGATTATTCACTCTTTATATTTTGAAAAGTTCTTCTCCAGAAAATCTTGCCTTAATTCACTTTCCAAGTACTGACGTTTTCTTTCACCTAAATTATTTTGGCATCCTCCTCTTCTCCTTTTTTTGGGAAGTACCAGACCCACTTTAACTCAACTCTTTTGAAAAGACCTAAATTCTGTGCTGACCTTTCAAACTTGATTATGTCTTTTTTCTTTCAATCAATCCTTTCTTCGGCTCCTTTTTCTTTCTATGTGGTTTATGTTTTCATTGAGCTCCATCTTTGTTGCTGTTGAATAGATCTGGGTAAGTCACTGCTCCTTTCTGACTCTTTTTTCCGCTTATTTTTAAAATGAGGGGAGTGGACCTCTAAGGCCCTTATATGCTCTAAGATTTTGCCATCACCCTCTGGGTAGCATGATAGATAGCACATTACACTGAGAATCAAGAAGACCTTAGTTTAAATGCTGCCTCAAACACTTAGTACTTTTATTGTTGCCAAGTCACTGAAGGTCTATGAACCTATTTCATAGGGTGTCACATTGGGATAATCATAATGGCTCCTACTTTACAGGGTTGTTTTGAGGACTAATGAGATAATATATTATATCACTCTGCAAATCTTAAAATTCTATGTAAATATTAGCTGTTATTACTCTCTTTGTAGTCTCAGATGGCCTAAAAACAATAAACTAGACCTCAGGTGAGATATAGGTGAACAGTTCTACTAATTGAGGCCAATATAGTTTACCTGGAGAGGGGCCTCACTAAATAGGAAACTAAAAAGTCTAGCAGACCTTGGGTGACAACTTTATTTGAAACTCAAAAATAGAGAGTAGATTCCACAAAAAATATACCTTCTTCCAAAAATTATTAATGATAGTAGGAACATTTTGATGCACAGTTATTATCAGCTTGCTCATTTCTTGTTATTTGCTATTCCATAAAGTTTAAGTCAGAAGAATATGTTCTAGGTACAACAGGCTGTGTGTATTACTTAGCAAATCATTTAACTATTAGTAAGAGTCTCACTTCTCTCATCTTTAAACTGGGAAGGGAGGCTGGAACACTATTATTTTTAAGTCAAAATATTTTATTATTTGTATGTTTTTTCCAATAGCAAAAGAAGTGATGGTTAGAGAGTAGAGAGAGAAAAGTAGAGGTCATGAGAGAAGTAGAGAGAAAAAGAGAAAGGAAAAGAAAGAGAGCAAAAGAGAAAGAAACAAAGAAAAAATAAAAAGAAATAGAAGAGGAGAAAAAAGAAGACAGGGAACACAAGAAAGAGGAGAAAAAGAAAAATATAACAAAAATAATGAGACAAAAGGATAGGCAGAAAAAATAAATTCAGTCCTATTCTCATTTTTTAAAATTTTCATCTGATGGGCAAGTTTTTATAGGCAAAGTATTTGTGTGTGTATGTCTTTGTGTGTGTGTGGGGGGGGAGGTATCTAGAACTACATTCTCCTCATCATTAATATTTTAGCCTTCAGAAATCCAAACTTGTATGCCAATAGGGCTTCAATATGTAATCAACAGATATATTTAATACTGTAGTCATTTCCTATATAGCCTACATTGAAAACCCCTTGCTACCAAAGCCTATGTCCTAACACTAATGTTCTTCCCTCCAAACTGCAAAGTTATGCCATTATGCCATTATACTTAGATTATCATTCTTGGTTAGTTTTTAATACATGTGACAATGCTAGTATTCAAACTAATCTTAATTAATTTTCCACTTAGACTTTTAGGAGGCAGTGTATTCAATACTAATATAAGATACAAACTGTTTCTCCCTATTTGGTGAATTCAATACCTCCATTTTAAAGAAAATGCCAAGTTTCTAAGATGCTAATGGCTGTTATTTTCATATGTATAATTTTATCTGTTTAAGTTATGTTAAGCAAGATGTCTCCAGACTGACTGACAGCATTTGTTAATTTTAAAATATTATTATATTAAATGGACAAGGCTCCTTTTTTTACTCATTGCTGTTGTTATTATTTTCCAAAACAAAACAAAACAAACAAACAAAAAAAAAAAAACCCTGCTACTACTTTCAACATTTTTTAGTCTCTTATTGTTTCTATCATTGCATGTTTCTACTAAAAAGAAATAAAATTTATTTTTTACATAACAATTATTCTGATAATCTACATTTTTTCCTGATATATTCCTGAGTGTTGAAAATACAATGGCTAATTTTCCAGTTGCTAAATGGTCAAAGGATATGAACAGATAATTTTTAGATGATGAAATTGAAACTATTTCTACCCATATGAAAAGGTGACCCAGGAGGAAAAGTAATATCAGATTTATTGATTCACACTCCTGAAGTACAATTCGGTATCAGAAACTCAAACTTTGATTTTTAAGCAAAAGAATTCAGGGATATAGCCGAGTGTTCCTTTTTCATTAACTGTATGAGTGGATGTTTTAAGACCAATGGACATTATGGCTTCATTCCAATCTGGAGAAGCAGCTAGACATGTGATCAACCATTTTTCTATTGTAGAAATTTCACATGCATTTAAGACAGTTTATGGATTGGCTTACAAATACTTTGCCTTTAAGTGTTTTTGCATTGAATTTGACTTTGCCCATTCCATTGGCATTTCTTATAATCCTATTAGTAAAGTCATTACTGCACAGACTATCATTATTGATCAGAGAAATGCAAATTAAGATATCTCTGAGATACCACTACACACCTCCCAGATCGTCTAAAATGACAGGAAAAGATCCTGACGAATGTTGAAGGGTATGTGGGGAAACTGGGACGCTGATGCATTTTTGGTGGAGTTGTGAATGGATCCAACCATTCTGGAGAGCAATTTGGAACTATGCTCAAAAAGTTGTCAAACTGTGCATACCCTTTGATCCAGCAGTGTTACTACTGGGCTTATATCCCAGAGATATTAAAGAAGGGAAAGGGAAATGTTTGTGGCAGCCCTTTTTGTAGTGGTAAGAAACTGGAAATTGAATGGATGCCCATCAATTGGAGAATGGCTGGGTAAACTGTGATATATGAATGTTATGGAATATTATTGTTCTGTAAGAAATGACCAGAAGGATAAATACAGAGAGGCTTGGAGAGACTTACATCAACTGATGCTAAGTGAAATGAGCAGAACTAGGAGATAATTATACACTTCAACAATAATATTATATGAGGATCAGTTCTGATGGAAGTGGCTATCTTTAACAATGAGAGGATCCAAATCAGTCCCAAATGATCAGTAATGAACAGAACTAGCTATACCCAGCAAAAAAAAAAAAAAACACTGTGGACCACAACATAGCATTTACACTCTTTCTGTTATCGTTTGCATTTTTGTTTTCTTCCCAAGTTATTTTCACCTTCTTTTGAAATCTGATTTTTCTTGTGTAGCAAGACAGCTGTATAAATATGTATACACATATTGTATTTAACATATACTTTAACATATTTAATATATATGGGACTATCATCTAGGGGAGGAGATAGAGGGAAGGAGAGGAAAAGTTGGAACAGAAGTTTTTGTAAGGGTCAATATTGAAAAATTACCTATGCATATGTTTTGTCAATAAAAAGTTATAATAATAATAAAAAAAATAAAATTGCACATATGCCTCCTTAAAAATGAAAAAAAAAAAAGAAAATGCAATTGCTAGTGCTATAATAAGAGGGTCACAAATTTGGTTTAATTTCTATTAAAATATGTTTTCAAAGGATCATAAATTTAGAGTTATGAGAACCTCAGTGATTCTGGGTACAATTCCTCATTTTATAAATGAATAAAGTGAAGTCCAGTAAGGCCCCCTGATTTGCTTAAGGTTGAGCAAGTAATAAATGACAGAGTTCAAATTTGATTCCAGGTATGTATTCCATGCTCATTCCACTGTAACATAATGCTCCATATTTTAATATTCTATCTGTTAACACTTTGGGAAGCTATTGGTTGTTGTTATGATTCTTTTTATATGCAGACATTTAGGCATGTAAATACTAATGGCCAAGTATTTGAACAGGTAAATATTTATACTAATACTGTCACAAACAAAATATTAAGTATTAATAAAATATTTAGTGGTGATTAATTTTTCATATGCCATGAGGTATTTCCCTGTCACCAATTTCTCAGTTCAACAATTTCTCAGTGAATTGGGTCTGACCTCAAAATTTTAGCTAATTAACATGTTTACAAAAATTACTCCTTATTCACTTAACTCTGAAGCAATAAGTACGGTTCTGTAATTATGTTAAGGTTTCATTAGCATTCAACCATTAGTCTTCTATGTGACTCCTTTTTCTTTTTAAACAAAACAAGCAATATATCATTTTGGGTTTGGAATATTTCTGTTTTGATTTGATTCCAAAAAAATTATGGATAGGATCTCTTTAGATACTAGGGTAATATGAAAGATCTTGGCAAGTCATTTGCCTCTATAACTCTCGGTTTTCTCATTTGTAGGACAGGAATAGCAAGCATTCTTTGTTATATTGTAAAGGGATTTGCAAGACTGCTGTTCAATTGTTATCTACCATCTTTTATGAGAAGTTATAAGAAGAGAACTAGTCTCCTGCTGAGACTTATAATCAAACCAATTCCACTAGTGTTGATAGTTTTTTTCTGAACCTAAGACATTTGTAATGAAGATCATGAACTCAGATCATCTCACATCATTCTGCAAGTATTTGTATCACAGGGTCCCATTCATCATCCTACTCTTGAGAAAGCTGAGGAAATGACTACACCATGAAGCATTTGAGATGGAATACTAGAGATGTACTGAGAAAGCCGTTAGAGGAAAAAGTGAAGAAGTTAAAAAACAAAAACAAAAAAAAAAAAAAAAAAACTTTCTTCATTAAATATTTTCACATGATGACAATTTGACAAATCTTAGAAATGGGTTCCTTCTTTGGTTTTCCCAAAAATCCCTGAAATGATCTAAAGTCTTCAGAGTATCAAGTGCTATATTCTTCACAACAAAGTTTCTTACAAAATATGTGAAATGGGGGACTTCCAGCCAAGATGGCAGCGTGGAGGGAGACAGCTGCTTGAGCTCCTTGTTTTCTCTCAGAACTTACTTCATGACAAGCCTTGGAGTTAATGCTTGACTGGAAAAGAAACCTACAAATAATCACCAACAGAAGACATCCTTAAAATTCGCCAGAGAAGGTCTGTGTTTGCTTCGGGGAGGGTCGAACAGACTGGGCTCAGACTGAGGGCAGGCAGGAAGAGTGAGACAGGCAGCTTACACAGCTCAGACCAGAGGGGGGGAGGGGTACGATCTCTGCCATTTCTACAAAAAGACTTTTACCCCAGTGGGGATACTCTGTCTTGGCAACAAGCTAGGAGTAGCATAGAAGGTGTAATTACCTGAGGTGAAGAATAAAACCCTGAAAAGCTAATATCTCTCAGGACGGGGCCACCCCCACCCCCAGCCGGAGAAGTCATTCCATGCATTTAAAGACAGAGTGGATAAAGAAAACAAATCATTGAGAAATAAAATTAGTGAATTAGAAAAGGTAAACAACTCCAAGGAAAACAAAATTAGTGAGCTGGAAAAAGAAAACAGCTCTCTAAAAAATAAAATGGATGAAATGGAAAAAAATTCCATAGAAGAAAAAAACTCACTTAAAAACTCAATTGGACAATTACAAAAAGATATAAAAAAAGTGAGTGAAGAAAACACATCATTGAAAATTAGACTTGAACAAGTAGACATGAATGACTCAAGGAGAAACCAAGAAGTAGTCAAGCAAAACCAGAAAAATGAAACAATTGAAAAGAATGTCAAGTACCTTATTGGAAAGACAACAGACCTGGAAAACAGATCTAGGAGAGACAATTTGAGAATAATTGGACTCCCTGAAAAATGTGAGGAAAAAAAAAAGAGCCTGGACACTATTTTCCAGGAAATTATCCAAGAGAACTGCCCAGATGTTTTGGAAACACTGGGTAAAATAGATATTGAAAAAAATTCATCGATCACCTACTGAAAGGGACCCTAAAATCAAAACGTCAAGAAATACATTGGCCAAGTTCAAGAACCATCGGAGGAAGGAAAAAATACTGGAAGCTGCTATAAAAAAGCAATTCAGATATGGAGGAGCCACAATAAGGATAACCCAGGATCTAGCAGCATGCACATTAAAATAATGAAGGGCCTGGAACATGATATTCCAAAAGGCTAAGGAACTTGGTATGCAGCCAAGAATAACTTACCCAGCAAAAATGAGCATCATTTTCCAGGGAAGAAGATGGACACTTAACGAAATAAATAAATTCCATCTATTCTTGATGAAAAAACCAGACCTACGCAAAATGTTTGATCTTCAAATACTGAACTCAAGAGATTTCTAAAAAGGTAAAAAGAAATCTTGACAACTATATTTCTGCCATAAAGATATGTAAAGAACACATGTATAATTTGTCCTAGAAACTAGAGGTGGAAAGGAAATTATATCATAAAAAAAGGGTAAAGTGGTGGTACTACATCTCATGAAGAGGCAAAGGTAACCTATTATATCTGAGAGAAAGAAAGGAGGGAGGTGAACATAGTGTGTATCAATAGACATATTCGATTTATGGTGAAACGTCTTCTACTACATTGAAAAGTGAGAGGGAAGGAGTAAGCTAAGGGGAAGGGAATATAGAAATTGTGAGGAAAAGGGATAAAATAGGAAAAGGAACTTTAAGGTGGGGGAGGGATACTAAAAAGGGAGGGCTGTAAAAAGCAAGTGATGTTCACAAGTTTAATACTGGGTAGGGAGGTAAGAGGGAAGGAAAGGAAAAAAGCATAAGCAGGGGCTAACAGGATGTCAAGCAATATAGAATTAGTCATTCTAACCATAAATGTGAATGGGGTAAACTCCCTCTTAAAGAGGAAGCAGTTAGCAGACTGGATTAAAAGTCAGAATCCTACTATATGTTGTTTACAGGAAACACACCTGAAACAGGGTGATACATTCAAACTAAAAGTAAAAGGGTGGAGCAGAATCCACTAAGCTTCAGGTGAAGCCAAAAAAGCTGGGGTAGCCATCTTCATCTCAGATCAAGCAAAAAGAAAAATTGATCTAATTAAAAGAGATAAGGAAGGGCATTATATCCTGCTAAAGGGCAGCATCAATAATGAACCAGTATCAATATTAAACATATACACACCAAGTGGTGTAGCATCTAAATTCTTAAAAGAGAGCTGCAAAAAGAAATAGACAGCAAAACTATAATAGTGGGAGATCTCAACCTTGCACTCTCAGAATTACATAAATCAAACCACAAAATAAATAATAAAGAAGTCAAAGAGGTAAATAGAATACTAGAAAAGTTTGATATGATAGATCTTTGGCGAAAGCTAAATGGAGACAGAAAGGAGTATACTTTCTTCTCAGCAGCTCATGGAACCTATAAAAAATTGATCATATACTAGGACATAAAAACCTCAAAATCAAATGCAGTAAGGCAGAAATAGTAAATGCATCCTTTTCAGACCACAATGCAATTAAAATTACATTTTATTAAAAGCCAGGGGAAAATATACCAAAAAATAATTGGAAACTAAATAATCTTATACTAAAGAATGATTGGGTAAAACAGCAAATCATAGACATAATTAATAATTTCACCCAAGAAAATGACAATAATGAGACATCATACCAAAATGTGTGGGATACAGCCAAAGCAGTAATAAGGGGAAGTTGTATATCTCTAGAGGCTTATTTGCATAAAATAGAGAAAGAGAGGGTCAAGGAATTGGGCTTACAACCAAAATTGCTAGAAAAGATACAAATTAAAAACCCCCAGACAAACACGAAACTTAAAATTCTAAAAATAAAAGGTGAGATCAATAAAATTGAAAGTAAAAAAAAAAATTTTTTTTGAATTAATTAATAAAACTAAGAGTTGGTTCTATGAAAAAACCAACAAAATAGACAAACCTTTAGTAAACCTGATTTAAAAAAAGGAAAGAGAAAAAGCAAATTGTTAGTCTTGAAAATGAAAAGGGAGAACTCACCACTAATGAAGAGGAAATTAGAACAATAGTTAGGAGCTACTTTGCTCAACTTTATGCCGATAAATTCGATAACTTAAATGAAATGGAAGAATACCTTCAAAAATATAGCTTGCCCAGATTAACAGAGGAAGAAGTAAATAGTCTAAATAATCCCATTTCAGAAAAAGAAATAGAACAAGCTATTAACCAACTCCCTAAGAAAAAAATCCCCAGGACCAGATGGATTTACATGTGAATTCTACCAAACATTTAAAGAACAACTCACTCCAATGCTATATAAACTATTTGAAAAAATAAGGATCGAAGGAGTTCTACCAAATTCCTTTTATGACACAGACATGGTACTGATACCTAAACCAGGTAGATTGAAAACTGAGAAAGAAAACTATAGACCAATCTCCTTAATGAATATTGATGCTAAAATCTTAAATAAAAATTAGCAAAAAGACTTCAGAAAATCATCCCAGGAAAATACACTATGATCAAGTAGGATTTATATCAGGAATGCTGGTTTAATATTAGGAAAACTATTAGTATAATTGACCATATTAATAATCAAATTAATAAAAACCATATGATCATCTCAATAGATGCAGAGAAAGCACTTAATAAAATCCAACATCCATTCCCACTAAAAACGCTTGAGACTATAGGAATAAATGGACTATTCCTTAAAATAATAAGGAGCATATATGTAATGGCGATAAACTGGAACCTTTTCCAATAAGATCAGGAGCGAAACAAGGTTTCACCATTACTATTCAATATAGTACTGAGAAATGCTAGCCTCGGCAATAAGAGCCAAGAAAGAGATTCAAGGATTTAGAGTAGGAAACGAGGAAATCAAACTATCACTTTTTGCAGATGACATGATGGTATACTTAGAGAACCCCAAAGACTCTGCTAAAACGCTATTAGAAATAATTCAGAACTTTAGCAAAATTGCAGGATACAAAATAAATCCACATAAATCTTCAGCATTTTTATACATTACCAACACAATCCAACAGCAAGAGATACAAGGAGAAATTCCATTCAAAATAACTGTCGATAGTATAAAATATTTGGGAATATATCTACCAAAGGAAAGTCAGGAATTATATGAGCAAAATTATGAAACACTTGCCACAAAAATAAAGTCAGATTTAAATAATTGGAAAGACATTGAGTGCTCTTGGATAGGCCGAGGGAATATAATTAAGATGACAATACTCCCTAACTAATCTATTTATTTAGTGCTATACCAATCAGACTCTCAAGAAACTATTTTAATGACCTAGAAAAAATAATAACAGAATTCATATGGAAGAACAAAAAATCAAGAATTTCAAGGGAAGTAATAAAAAAATAAATTAAATGAAGGTGGTCTAGCTGCACCTGATCTAGAACCATATTATAAAGCAATAGTCACCAAAACCATTTGGTATTGGCTAAGAAATAGACTAGTTGATCAATGGCAAAGGTTAGGTTCACGGGCAAGATAGTGAATAAAAATAGCAATCTAGTGCTTGACAAACCCAAAGATCCCAACTTTTGGGATAAGAATTCATTATTTGACAAAAACTGCTGGGAAAACTGGAAATTAGTATGGCAGAAACTAGGCATGGACCCACATTTAACACCACATACTAAGATGAGATCAAAATGGGTCCAAGATTTAGGCATAAAGAACGAGATCATAAATAAATTAGAGGAACATAGAATAGTTTACCTCTCAGGTTTGTGGAGGAGGAAGGAATTTGTGTCCAAAGGAGAACTAGAGATCATTATTGATCACAAAATAGAAAATTTTGATTATATCAAATTAAAAAGATTTTGCACAAACAAAACTAATGCAAACAAGATTAAAAGGGAAGTAACAAATTGGGAAAACATTTTTACAGTTAAAGGTTCTGATAAAGGCCTCATCTCCAAAATATACAGAGAATTGACTTTAATTTATAAGAAATCAAGCCATTCTCCAATTGATAAATGGTCAAAGGATATGAACAGACAATTTTCAGATGATGAAATTAAAACTATTTCCACTCATATAAAAGAGTGTTCCAAATCACTATTGATCAGAGAAATGCAAAGTAAGACAACTCTGAGATACCACTCCACACCTGTCAAATTGGCTAATATGACAAGAACAAATAATGATGAATGTTGGAGGGGCTGTGGGAAAACTGGGACACTAGTGCATTGTTGGTGGAGTTGAGAACGAATCGAATCATTCTGAGAGCAATCTGGAATTATGTCCCAAAAGTTATCAAAATGTGCATTCCTTTTGACCCAGCAGTGCTACTACTGGGCTTATATACCAAGGAAATACTAAAGAAGGGAAAGGGACCTGTATGTGCCAAAATGTTTGTGGCAGCCCTTTTTGTAGTGGCTAGAAACTGGAAGATGAATGGATGTCCATCAATTGGAGAATGGTTGGGTAAATTATGGTATATGAATGTTATGGAATATTATTGTTCTGTAAAAAATGACTAATAGGAGGAATACAGAGAGGCTCGAAGAGACTTACATCAATTGATGCTGAGTGAAATGAGCAGAACTAGGAGATCGTTATACACTTCAACAATGATACTCTATGAGGATGTATTCTGATGGAAGTGGATATCTTTAACATATAGAAGAGCTAATCCAATTCCAATTGATCAATGATGGACACAATCAGCTGCACCCAGAAAAGGAACACTGGGAAATGAGTGTAAATTGTGAGCATTTTTTGTTTTTCTTCCCAGATTATTTTTACCTTCGGAATACAATTCTTCCTTTGCAACAACAACAACAAAATCCGGTTCTGCACATATATATTGTACCTAGGATATACTATAAGATATTTAATATGTATGGGAAAGCCTGCCATTTAAGGGGAGGAGGGGGTGGAGGGAAGGAGGGAAAAATTTGGAATAGAAGGGAGTACAAGGGATAATGCTGTAAAAAAAATTACCAGTACATATGTACTGTCAAAAAAAAATGTTATAATTATAAAATTAATAATAAATAAATAAATAAATAAATAAAAGAATTTAAACCAAAAAAAAAAAAACCAAAATATGTGAAATGTTTTAACTTATCTGAAAATATTTGAATCAGTTAATATTTGTAAAAATTAATAAAACTTTTGTACTAATTTTTTTTCTCCATGTCATCGGGTTTGGATTAGGTTTTCACAGTTACTACTTTTTTAATTCAGGGCAAATCATTTCTCTCTAGGCCCATGCTTCTTTATTTTTTAAATGAAAAGATTAGACTACATCTCTATGAGGTCTCTGCTAATATGGATCTATAGGTCTATGATACTGTGACCTTGGGAAAATACCTGTGTTTGGTGTTAGGGGAAATATAAGCTTAGTTATATAGTTTCTGCCCTCATAGAATTATAGGGATAAGATACAACACCATTTTATGTTAAGTGCATTAGAGGGCAAGCTCATCATTTTGCAAATATAACCAAAAGGGATTGTGTTGCCATTCTACAAAATATGTGCTTAATCCCTTTCCAGATGTTTATCTACACAGGTTAAATTTGCTTGATATTTTCCCATTAATTACAACACAGGCAAGAAAAATCCCTTTTCAGTTGCTGATCTGAGGCTACTAATTAACCATAATAATTAATGTATTGGATAGATGAAATCCAAACTGCATTGGATCCTTTTTTGGTCCTGAAACTTTCCCATACCTAAATTAGGACTACAACTATGCTAAGCCCTACCAGAGTACAAGCATCTCTTTGAAATAAATGTTACAGATGCTCCCCTCCCCTCCCCAAATAACAGTGGCTCTCAGCCAGACTCAGTAGAAACCTTGATTAAATGACTCACAACAGTCCACAAAGTACTGTGGAACTACCAGAAAATTCTGAATGAGCTATAAAGGTATCCTTGAACATCTGGGGTATCCTGAAAAATCTGGGGGCTTTTATCCCAGCACCATAATGGAAAAGTTTTAGTTAACATGTGCACCATGGAAATAGGAAGCTACTCTAATGGAACATTTCATTCTGTATGAAAGGCTTTGTTCTTTCCACACTCTACTTTACACTCCCAGAGACCACAGGACCACACTTTTTTGGCACTTTGATGGATATATGATCTCATCCATGTAGGTGCTCTTTACAGTGGTCCAAATCATAATCTTCCATGTCTTTTCATGCTGTGTGACTCTAGTCAATATTCTTTCATAAATCCTATTGAGGGGGTTCACCTCTAAATCTCTTTTATGTCAAGTGAATACCTACTGAGTATGGCTACTGCTTATTGGTTATATCTTATGCTCAGTACATGAGCAGCCTCCTATATCTCTCATTAAATTATTTTCCCCTTTCTCTTGGGCTGTAATTCTTTGGTAATAAATTGTGATCCACTAATATCTACCATAGGTCTGTCTATTGTCTGAGCCCATATTTAATATAAATTCTACAAACTTACATGTATATATATATATATATATATATATATATATATATATATATATATATACCAACATTGGTAATTATTCTAATTTAGTCTAATATTTTATACTACCATGTATGTTTATATTACTATTGTTTAAAAATTCATCATATCTGACTTGGAAGTAAGAAGATTTGAATTCTCATTCTACCTCAGACAACTACTAACTGTATGACATTGGGAAATACACTTATTTGCTCCACATCTTGATTTATTCATCTGGAAAATGGGGATGCCATTAGCACCTACATCAAGGATTGTTGTGAGGATTAAATGAGATGACATAAAGTGCTTTTCACTGCTCAAAGGAATTGGTGTACTCCTTAAAAGGAACTTCTAGGAAAAGCCATTTGATATTCACTATGGGGAATCCTAGGGATGGGAGTACTTCCAAAGTAAGAATTCCAGAATTGAAGTGATTTCCCAGGATGCAAAATGTCTCTGGGGATGGTAGAATAAATAAAGGCCATTCCTCTTCCTCCTCCTCCTCCTCCTCCTCCTCCTCCTCCTCCTCCTCCTCCTCCTCCTCCTCCTCCTCCTCCTCCTCCTCCTCTTCCTCCTCCTCCTCCTCCTCCTCCTTCTTCTTCTTTCTTTCTTTCTTCTTCCTTTTTTTTCCACTTCTTCATATGAATTGGAAATATGAATTTTAAGTGTTTTTAGGGAGGATTGTCAAAAATGAAATGATGTGTGATTATTTTTCACTAATAATCAATATAGAGTTCAAATTATCCTGATAATCAATATAGAGTTTAAATTAACCTTTTCTGATTCAATATACATATATAATTCCAAGTACATAAATAAGATCCTTTGGACAAATTTATATGTTTGCACATATAAAAATCAGGTTTTCAAGGCTCATTAGACAATTAAGATTTATTCATTTAAAAATTCATGAACTTATAAACTTAATGTCATCCATACCATTTCACATGCAAAAGTTTCTACCTCCAACTTTTCTTTGGTAGAATTGACTTGCCTAGGAAAAAATTCATCTGGAACAGAAGACAGTGTGTTGGCACAAGAATCAGAACGTATAGGGGTCCAAAAAGAGAGCAGATAAAGTTGGGTAGTGGAGAATAGATGTTAAAATAGTTAGGAAGAGTTTAATATAATTGAGTTAAGGTGGTCTCCCTAAAAAGCAGAGATGTTATTGGGAAAAATTTTCAGAGCAAAGAAAATTTCAAACAAGGAAATGGAATTAGGAAATGGCATTATGATATCACAGATTTGAAGATGAAATCTATATGTAATCATATTGGATGGCTTAAAAAAATAAAATAGTTATTTTTTTCATCCTGAGGTTCTAGAATAAAGCTTTATAATACCACTTTGTCTTTGCCTGTTCTTACATTACTGACTCCTAATTGGTTTATGTCACCTTTATCTCTATACCATGTCTGTCCCTGACAGTGTCTGAAATGCACTATCCTTGGAGTGCTGTGAGTATGTCATTTAAATGAAGACATCTATAAATACAGGCACATTACAGCTCACCATCTGGCCCTGCCTTTTAGACCACTCTCATTCCTAAAGATCAGCACACATAAAGAGTGATATAATAATCAATTATTTCACTATCTCCCATTCTGTTGGTAACGGGCCCTCCTCTGTTGCAACAATGCTTCTAATGTCTGATGGAGAAAATGTCAGGCTGAGGAATGAACATTTCTATCCAAAATGAACATCAAGTATAGCTCTCTCCTGATCTCTGCATCTCTGCTTCACACTCCTTCCCCCCCACCCTCCATTGGTCTCTGCTTCTGTTTGCTGTAGTTCTTTTTTATCCTTCACTGATCACTTAAATGTTTCCTTCTTTACTTCTTTGAATCTTAAAAATACTATGTGGCTCCCATTCATCTTTTCTCTTTATCTTTTTTTCTGGACATTCTGTTCTTCCTTCATTCTCTCCTTCCTGCCATTTCATACAATATTCAGAATTATTGGGTTGGAAGTGCCTTCAGAAGCCCTCTAGTTCAATCCCAAGGTAAGTAAGAATCGTTAACTTTTTCTCAAAGATTACTAGTAAGGAGGGAATTCTGGAGGAAGTCAATTCCAGTTTAGGTCTTGTCTAAATGTAAGAAAATGTGTTCTTACCCAAAGCTTAAAGCTGTTTATCTGGTATATTTTCAAACCTTGTTCCAACTTTTGCCTTCCGGGGCTAAGTAAAACTGCATTATGTCACTTCCACAGGACAGCCCGACCATCATGACCTTACTAAGTATTCATTTCTCCATGTTCAATCTCTCATTCCTTCAGACATTATCCATGTGGTAATAAACTCGAGCTCCTTTGCCATCCTAACTCTTGATTTCTTCTGCACACATTCTGGTATATCAACAGGAATAGGCTCTAAATCTTTGGGTTAATTAATAAATTAATAATTTGGCTATTGCCAAAATAAGAATTTTTTCTACCAATGCAATTTAGCACTTTTCTCTAAAACTTTTAATTTAAAAAAAAAATGACAAACACACTGAGAGGTCAATTGATTTACCTAGGATAACTTAGTCAATAGGAATGTGAGCCAGAATTTCATCTACTACTTTTATAGGCAGTTGGGTAGCACAATGAATAGAATTCTGGATTTAGGATCAGAAAGAATTAGTCTAATTCAGTCTAAAACACTTCTAACTATGAACTCTGGGCAACTCAGTTTCTTTATCTGTAAAATAGAAATAATAAAGGGATCTATTTCCCATACCCGGTCCACACTCTACACACACACACACACACACACACACACACACACACATACACACACACATGTGTATATATACACATACATCTATATATGAATATATTATAATTATCTTAACAATTTTCTTCTGAGTAGAGTACTTGAATTGTGGTCTGACATATTATATGGCTAGATCATCAGCTTCAGCAATAATATATTCCTATATTTATAAACCATTGCTCCTCTTAATGCAGTCTAAAATCACATAATGTTTCTTAGCTACAGATTCACACCTCTCTTTTTAATTCATTAAAATTCTCAGAGGCCAGCTAGTTGGTACAGTTGAAAGCATTCTGGGCCTGGAGTCAGGAAGACTTGTCATCCTAAGTTTGAATCTGATCTTAGAAATTTATTTGCTATATGACCCTGGACAAGTAATTTAACTCTTTTGGCCTCAATAGGACATGGGAGACTATGAGGTACACAGAGGGAAGAGCTGAACTGTTAGAACTAGTATCATTCCATAGTTGTTTTTGTTTTTGTTGTTTTGGGTTTTTTTTAGATTTAGTTTGTCTATTCCTTCCACTTAAACAGATTGCAAATTCCTCTAAACCTTGTTGTACTATAGCATTCTTCTCTAGATTTGTCTAAAGTGAAATTAGCCAAATTTTCTCACTTTTTTTAAAGAGGAAAAATGTTCATTCAATCAGTGTTTCTGAATTTCCTAGAAATTATCAAGCTCCATGTACTGAGAATGCAGAATCAAAACCAAACAACAACAAAAAGACCCTGAGGTCAAGGAGATTGCCTTCTATTTGGAGGAAATAATATCTGCTCATATAAGCAGATATGAAGAAAACATGAAATATTTTTTAGGGAGCAAGTGGGAACACAGGTATAAGATTAGGCTCTTGAGGTGGCACATGAATTGAATTTTAATGAAATGAGGGATTCAAAGAGGCAGGGGCAAGGAAGAAATCTATTCCTAGCATGTCAGACAGCCATGTAGAGAGAGATCGGAGGTGCAATGTTGTCAAGCAATAGCCATCAATAGAACAGTTTGATTAGAACTCTATGCAGAGGGATAATGTGCCTTAAAACTGGAAAGTTACCTATAGTTAGAGACTTTAATTCTAATCTTCTAAACTGTTTATTTGTTTGAAAACACTGTTTTCCCATGCACTTATTTTAGCTGAACCTATCTTTGACATCAGATAAAAACTTGCTGCTCTAATATAGGAAGCACTGGGCTGTAGTTCTTTCAAACTTCTATGAGACAAGGAGAGGAAAGAGGAACACTGTATGTTATGCTCCTTCTTTGTCTTTCATCTCTGGAGAGTCTCAGTTAAGTTATAAGTAAGATAAGACTTCTAGTATTAGCCAAGTCCTTCAGCACACATTTATCTATGCCACAGAAATCAATGTTTTGTAATCTTTGTACAACAGATAATCAAAACAACCAGCAGTGCTTCAGGTCAAGACATTCATGTATTGGCAGGGTATGGAGTGGATCAGGGGAAAAAAAAAAAAAAAAAAACATACCAGGGCTGGAGGTAAATTTGAAAAATTCTTTGTATATGAATGGCTAGAAGATGTGTGCATAACAGTTAACAGGTTCTAATCATGTCCTTCAATCACTGTCACAGAAATTAAACCTCTAAACAAAATGTAGAAACTTCAATTGCTCTGTAATCCATTAACCTCTATTGCTATTTCTTTGGATGGCTTTCCTCAGGAGAGAAAGGATGCTGTTTTCATAATATCTAAATTCATTAGACATCATTCCTGGAATAATGATGAATTAAATGATGATTCATATTTATAAAGCATTTAATGCTTGCAAAACATTCATCTTCACAACAAACCTGTAAGTAGCAGAAAAAGGTCGAGGAAGTACTTTGAGCTCTTCAGAGAAAAGTCTTTCATTATAATGAAAGAGGTGGTCTCATTAAAAATTAGTGACTGAGATGATTCAAAGTTATTGTCTTCATGAATTCCTCTGATTGGTAATTAAATCATTCCTTTTGACTTGATATAGCATTTGGTTGTGTAGCTCTAAAGCATTTATTGTCATAGTATTACAGTGACTTGTGTTTTTGCCTTTTCTCTAAATCTTATCTTTGATGCTAATGACATGTGATATTCAGTCAATCACTATATCTTCCTGGTCCTCAGTTTCCTTATCTGTAAATGAGGAAGTTGGACTAGATATCCTCTAAAGTCCCTTGCAGCTTCAGACAAAGATACTATGCTCCAGGGTAGCAACTTTGTCTCATCTTAACATCCTGTCTTTCCTAACATCTAGAAAAATGTTACAGAGTAGCATACCAGGTGCTTAGTAATTGTTTCTGGAATGACTGAATGAATGACTTAGTATAATATACTAGGAGAGCTGGGTTTGGAGTCAGACAATCTGGATTCAGATGCTAAATGTATCACCTCTTATTTGTGTGATTTTGGTCAAGTTAGTAGTTACACAAGGTTGAACTAATCACTTAAATCTCTGAGACTTAATTTCTTCAGATGAAAAATAAGACAGGTTGGAATAGATGGTCTTAAATTTCTTTTTGATTCTATATCTATGATCCTTCCTTAGCCTCAGTTTCCATATTTATAAAGTGAAGGGTTTGTAATAGATGTTCCTTTAGGTTTCTTTCAATCCTAAATCTATAACCATGCTCAGACCTTTGGTTTATGCCAGTCACTTCTCATTACAAAAACAATACAACAACAGCAGCAACAAAACATTTTCTGAAAGGAAGAACACTATTTAGTGTTATTTCAAATTGCTTATTTACTATCTTTTGAATTAGTTTGGCAGAACCAAATGACAAAATACAACAAAATCACAGCAACAAAATCCCATTGGCAAAGTAGTATACTGGAGTAGATAATATTTTTGTTGTTAGATGATATAGTTTTTAAGGAGCTGGCATACTTAGTCATTCTTGTCAAATCATGATTTACTTATATGTAGGAACCTTCCAGCTGCTTGAAATGGGTAGATAAGTAGGAACAAAATATATTACCTTTCTCCTGCTTTCAGCCAGAACAATAGGTTTCAGACAATAGTGTTCCTCAATATTTCAAGCTGATCAAATGAAGGGGGTGGTTTTTAATTGATTAATAGGGCAGGATTTCTTTTATAAAAAACTGTGGGAAGCAATGAGTCATGTTAAGGGAACTGAGGAGGTGGCCTTTTTTTTTTTTTTTTTTTTTTTTATCATGTACCTGTTGGAGCTCCTTTGACTCAAAGCTGACTTTTTGGGGGTAAGGGAGTGGATGAAGGAAATACCATTGTAATTGAGTTTCAGAATTTGGAATGTAGAAGTTAAGGGATTTCCTCTAATTCTTAGCAGTTGAGAAGATCTAAATTTTACCAAGAAGGAACATGGGCAGGAACAGATGCTACAATATAAAGAGAGCTATTTCTGAAATTAGAGGACAAGTCTGAAATCGACCTTTGATGTTTATTATCTATGCTACATTGAACAATTTCACTTGACTTACACTTTCACTTTCTACCTCTTTTATATGAAAATGTTAAATTGAGACCAGTTCTTTGCACTAGATGGAAGTGGTCTGACAAAAAGCCAGGCATTATAGTCATAGGTATTCTCCTTTATGAAACTGGACACTTTACCTTTCCTTCCACTGAGTTAGAAGAGCAGAATTTTAGATAGATGTTTTCATTTCTTGCCAGCAGAAGTGAGCACAATTATTTTTTCCCTTTCTTTTTTTTCTCTTTCTCTTTTAGATGTTTGAAAATTTGAACATGTGGAAATGTAGACCCAGCTAAAATAAAAAAAAACATCATTGATATCCTCTCTTATAAATATTTGTGCAGTTTTTTAATATTAGAATTTTGCAGAGATTGTCTTTTCATTATAAAGAAAGCCTTTTTGATACATGAGTAAGTTGATCGTCAACTGGAAATGTACCATGATAATGCATATTCTTGGTGCTTACCACCAAATAACTTCTTTTCTAGGGCAACATTCTCTGTTTATTTAGATTCACCCCTGCATGGGTTCTTTTGGCCAAGGAAGAGAAAGGTTACATGAAAAAGTATTGACTTTTCACAGATTTGGAATAATGAAGGTTTTTAATAGTTGCGATTGAAGATTTCAGATATTTATGTAATCTGTGGGAGAAATGGAGTCTGACTAGTGGAAAGAATACTAAGCTCTGATCTGTTGCTGAACCCAGTTCTCATGCTAACTATGTGACTTTGGCCATAGTATCTCTGATCCTTTCTTTATTCATCTATCAAGTAAGGATTAAAATCCATGACTCCCAACTGCCCAAAACTTATTTTGAGGTTCAAATAAGATATGTCTGTAAGTCTTTTGTCACTTTATAAAGTACCATGTAAATGGTATTATTTGTCTCCACTCATAACAAGTTGATAAACTCAATTGTAGAATGAAACATATTCACACACCACACACACACACACACACGCTTATATATACATATGTTCATTATATATGCATATACACATGTATACATGTCTATGCATATATATGTACATGTTTATATATGCCTGCCTGCATACATTTGCACATACATGTGTAGATATGTGTGTATACATATATACGTGTGTATATATGTTTCATTCTGCTAATACATAAGGCTAATGCAGGAATATTTTCACTTGACTGTGTATTTGTTAAAAGGATTTTCTTTGATTTTCACTGGGTGAGTAGGAGGAAGAGAAAATTGATTTTTGCTAAAAAAAAAAATTGAATTATAAAAATAAAATAAGGTGGTTGCGAGTAGGGATTATTTAATGGCTTGTACTTGTATCCCCCAAAGCCTTGAACACTGACTGGCATAGAGTAGGCACTCAATAAATGCTTGCTGTTTGATTGATTAGATCATTTACTATGGTTTGTAATCCACTTGGCAAACAGAGTAACCAAATGAATGAAATCATGCAAATTTTGAATTCCTCAAATATTATTAACCTTTCTTCATCATTCTCTTTCAAGCCTAAGGGAAAACAAACAAATGAACAGAAACAAGAATAACAAAACCTCCAACAAAATAGAATTTCGAGTCTATTTTTGAACTGATTATTTTAAAGTATTTTCTACAAAATTTTCCCTGTAATCCTTTATATGTATAAGAAAAAATGCAGAATGATAGCTAGTCAATATTTCTGCAAATGAAAAAAAAATTAGTTATTCAACAGTCATTAACTGAGAGCCTAATATAAATGGAATATAGCAGTAGGTATTGTGTAGGACAAAAGAAAATGCCAGTTAAGGCCTTATCACTATTATTTCTTCTGCATAAATTTTTCTAGTAACAAAAAAAAATTAAGAACTATGCCAACAAAAGTCATTTTTTCTATAGGTATAGATGTGATATACAATTACTGGAATAGTTATTCTATTGTTAGGTTGTTTACAGTTGTAAAAAGAATGAAATTAATGCCAGCTTTTGACTGGTATAGGAAAGAAAAACTCTTTTCTTGAGAACAGATGCCCATGGTGGAATACAAGAGACATATAGGGTTTTTAGTTCAAGTGCAGCTAGGTGAGAAAGCATCATGCAGGAGGCATACGCAATTCTATGCAAAGAGCACTGGGTCATCAGGAAAACCCTGAATAAAGTTCAGTTCCCAGTTTTGCCAGCAATTATCTGTGCTACTATGGGCAAATCTCTTTGCCTCTCTGTAATTCTATTTTCTCATCTATAAAATGAGTAGGTTGGACTTGGTGTCATCTCAGATTCCTTCTAGCTTAAAATCTGGGATTCTTTGATTTTATGACTTTGGACAAATTCTTTTACCTTTCAGTTTTCTTATCGGTAAAATGTTTGAGATGAACTAGATTTGATTCCTATTTATATAGTACTTTAAGTTGGCACTTCCAATAAGTTCACATAAAAAATACCAGTCACTTTCTCCTTATTTCCTGCCTGAAATCACATCTCTGCTACTATTCCAATTAGAGTCATGCTTTACTGTACTGTAAAACCTCATTTGATGATGCATATCCATTGCCTAGAAAATGCCTTCACCTGCAGCAAACATGGCAGCATCTAGGGCACAGGATCTTGGCTTCACTGTGCCTGATGGGGTCATCAGTGACATTAATGTCTGAACATTATTAATGCTTTCTCTACATTCTATATTGAAGAGCAACTTCAGTTTATTTCAGTCAAGAAAGATAATTCCATTCACTTTACATGCTGAAGCAAAGATGTCTAAAAACAAGACATTTTCTGAGTTCAGAAAAGAGAAAAAAAGTCCTTTAGGAACCAAGAGAATGACATTGGAGGGAAATAAGGTGACAGAAAAAGTAGCCCAGAAAGAATAGAAGGTAGAGTAGACAAGCATATACAGAGGCCTAAAGGGAGAAAGGAAGAAAGAAAATAGTAAGCTAGAAAGAGATGTACTGAGCTGAAAAAGGCAGCAGGGGAGAGACATAAAATTGGTAGTATTAAGCAACCTGAAAACCACATAAAATAGAAAAGTGTAGTAGGATTTTGATTTGAAGGGACTGAATTATATAATGATTGTTGAGAGTACTACCAGGTTAAAGAATGAGAAAAAAAAATCTTTAAAGTAGAAAGCTCCATAGCATCTAAATGTGACCTTCCCTATTCAAGGTGACTCTTTACCTCCTCCTCCCCCTACCTTCTCACCCTCCCCATGAAATAAGCCAGGGACTGAGACTAATGCTGTGTGTGACTTTCCTTGGCCAGAAGAGCAAGGACTGCAGAATGATGTCTGCTTTGGCAGAAGCCCAGAGTGGAAAATTTATTTACTGCCTTGTCAATGTCTCAGCGAGATGGGCTGCTGCCCCTCTACATCCATTATAAAGTGCCCATGCAGCACACAGGAGCAGAGACTCACTGAGGCTTCTGTGTCTATAGACTGGCAAAAAATGGCAATAGATTAGAATGAATTTCTAATTTAGAGATTTACCAGAATTCAAAACCAAAAATTACAATAACAATAATAAAACAACAGAATTCAAAAGCAGAAATAGCTGCCTTGCTGTTGCGAGTAAAACTGACATGGCTCTTATACTTGCCAAGGTGTCTATTTTTGAGCTTTGTGTCAATAATCAATTTACTATCTCTCTAATCATCAGATTAAAAGCTAGATTTAGAGCCTTGTATTCTTTGGAGGTGTTTCTGCATAAAGAATCAGGGACCATTACTGTTATCACACTTAAAATTAAAAGGAGGGAAATTATTAGAAGAAAAACATTCTGGAATAATTGCTCCTTTTGACACTTGTACAGAGTGGCCAGAGATGCTTTAATATTTCGGGTGAGACTTCAGAGGTTAAATTTACTTTTGGATTCAATGAGTTTCAGCCCAATTACTTACTTGGGCTTTTATTAATTTCATTTCATTTTTGACAGCTGAAAGACAATATAACATGATAGATAAAAAGTTTTACCTTGGAATTAGGAAAAACTGGCCTCGGGTCCTGACCCTGTCACATACTAAATGGGCCTCTAGATAAATCACTTAATCTTTTGTTCTCCAGTTAAAATAATAAATTTTAGTTAGTTGCAATATGTGCCAGTGGAGGGAATTTCTATTCTGAGATGCCTACATGAGTGAAATCATAGGTATCACAGGTCTATACCAGCCTCCTCCCACCATGCAACAACAATTATCAAAGAAAAAAACAAATAGTGAAAGTTTCTGTGGTCATGAATGACTTCATGGATACTTAATCAGACCTTAGTGGCTAATGTCTGAAATCAAAATGTTTGATTGAAGATGGTTTAGCAATCTCAGCAAGGCTATTTTATCACTGTGAGGTGAGACTAACTTAATATAATTCATACTGAATCTTTTTATGATGATTTTTTTCTCTCTCTCTTTTTTTTTCTCCCAGGGAAATAAAGGCCTTAGTCTGTGCTAGACTTGCTGCTACCATCTTATCCTCCCACCTGTTGATATGAAAGCTAATTGTTCTAGAATAGCTAGGAGAGAGAAAGAAGCATTTATAATAATTCCCTTCAGTATGGACATGACAGAACTCTTAATATTAAGATGGATTGTAGAAGACAAAAGGACGGAATCTTTTCACCAATCCATTTAAAAAAACAAACAAACAACTCAATCATAAAAACATGTATTTTGGTACATAAATTTTTATGGGTTTATTATTAATTGCTGTAGGTTAGTTTTCAGGTATTTGGGGGGAAGACTATGGCAACTTTTCTAGAAGAAAATAATAACTCTCCTGATTAGTGTTTGATTTCAGACAATGATCAAGACCAGAGCCTGACTACAGATATAACTATAAAACTAAATAATTTATTAGATACTTTAACTGTAATTATATATATTACTTATTACATATATATATATATATATATATATATATATATATATATATATATATATATATATTACTTGTATGGGAACTTATACAAGGTCACACAATAAGAGGCAGATCAAGATTTGAATACAGTTCCTAACCTTTAAATACACCATACTTTCTACTAAACTATAATTATATAGTAATAATGACACTATCTCACCTCTGATGTTCACCCCAAATGTAGCTTGGGGCAGATGAAAACCTTTCAGGGCCTCAGTTTCATCATCTGTAAAGTGATGTTATGGACTAGATGACTTTTGAGATCTTCCACCTGCAAATCTATGGTTTGGCATGTTGGTATGAATAATAGCTCATATTTGTATATGCTTTAAAGTTTGGAAATCATTTTAAATACATTACTTCATTTGAAAATAGCCCTGAGGAACTGGTTGCAAGATTTTGAAGTGCCTTGAAATCGTCCAAAAAGGAATGTAATAAAATATTTTTTTACATTGAAAACACATCTAATTGTTTGAAAATCAGTAATTCATGTTTATATGTTATGTGCAGTGAACTAGAATACACAGTTAAGTAGAAGATTTAATCACGAAGACATTCTGTATAAATGGCAACTGAATATATTACAAAAAAGCTCCGATTTTTTTTTTTATTGGGGAAAATTTGGCTCTTCCTTGAATGTTAACTAGTCAATTCCTTAAATCAAGATTGATGTACCTACAGACTGTTTTTCTAAATGAGAAAACTACATTTGCTAATTGTTCGCATATAAATATTCAATCCCCTTTTGGAATCTTCCTAAATTGCTAACGAGTATTGTCCAGCATCAGCGAATTTCATAGGTTAATTATTCATCACATCAAACAGAATGGACTATTGTCCATTTTAAATTTGTTACTCTGTGCTTCCATTAACTTGCCTTTCCTCTTATTCTGAGAGATGAGAGAAAGCATAGTAGTATTGACCATCTCTAAGACAAATACTATCCCAATTAGAAAATATCATTATATATACAGTCCCAAGAATTTACAGATAGGAAATGACTTCAAGTTTTTGGAGGGGCAAATAGAGATACAAAAACATCCTAAGGGCAAGGCAATTTTTAGTTAAGCCAAAGTTGACACAACTCTATATGGTTAAGGAATAGCTTGATCTTGGAGGGGCCTTGTATTCTGTTCAAGAGTCTTGTAAAATTATTTGCAATGTGGATATTGAGGAAGAACAAAAGAATTGATATGAGAAATATTGATTTTCTTTGAGATGCTTTCCCCCTTCATTAAGGTATTACAATTTATCTAAATAGAGAAAGAACAGACTCTAACATTTTTGCCACCTTGTGCACCATATATCCAAAGAGCAACTTTTAAGATATTATAGAAAGGCAGGGACAGAGCTAAGAGCAGATTCTATTAATATGATTCTACTATTTCCCCCACTATAATGCCTTGATTCTTTTATACTGCAAGTATTTTGATTTTTATTCTATCACTGACAAGAACGCACAAGAAAGGAAAAACGATCTCCTGTTATTATTTCCAGGGTTTTCATTCCCACACAAAATTACATTTATTCTCTTCTCAGTCAATACTAAAGAGGTCTTGTTCTTCTTATTCTAGTCAGTGTCTCTCTATTTAAATCAGGAACATATTCATATAAATACATTTCATCTTATTGTCTTCTAAGTTACACTATAAGAGGCCGAGGCTGTGTCTAGATGCTTGAAACCACCAGAGTGCAGCAACCATGTTAATTATTTCAGTTCTTTTAATGGCGAAGTCAGGTGGTGACAGGGTTATTCTGCTTTACAGTAGTATCAATCAATTAAACAGTAGTGTATAGACTTATTATATATAAACACACACAAACACAGGTTTACATTATTGTTTTTAGGAACAGGATAGGAAGTGTCAGATTACTTCTTAACATTTATTCCCTCAAGGAAAAGAGCATTCACTTTCCATCATGCATGAAAGAAGGTGAGAAGAGGGTGGGCACAGACTAAGTGTTTAATTAATACTTGCCCACTTGACAGGACTCACAAGGGGAGATGATCAATATACCTTATAAAATATGAATGCTGCTTTTCAGTCTTGAACAAAATGAATTGACAAATAGTGAGTGAGGAAACCAAAGCCACCTAATCCTTGAGAAGGCCATTTGGGACTAGTTAGGCTGCAGAACCAACCATTGAAGTTTGCCGGAAACAGTCATTTAATTAATCAACAAGTATTTATGTAGTCTAACTCCAGGACAGAGTAAACAAGCTGATTATGGCTGAGGGTCATTTGATTGACTATATTTTGACTCTTAGAATTATACCCATGCTATATTCCCTGGTCCCTGAGGATGCCCATGCCCCTCATTCCATTACTAGATTTCAGCTTTCCTGAATCAACTCCAAGGCTCTATAACAAAAGCTAATTTTAAAAAAGAATGATGATAAATAAAGTGAAGAGGCATCTTCATGTGTTGGATAAAACTATGGCTTTTGGTTGAGATACTGATTCAAGGCATAACTTTACTGATAGACACTGAGTGAATCACAACTTGTAATACCCTTTGACAATGCTGCAATTTGTAGAACAATGGCCAAACTATATAGAGGGATTTCTCTTTTTAGTAATCCAAGGAAAATATAGGTCCAGAACAATAATAATATGAAATGAAAACAAATGTAACTACAAAATGAACTCTGTACAATGACATATTGTTTTCCCCTGAATGAATGATATTCTCCTCTGATCAAATAAGTTGGAAATGACCATCAGTGAGCCAGACCTTGAGAAGCATTTGATTAGGATATCTTTCATGAACTTAGGAACCTGGAGGTGTGTGTATGTGTGTGTGTGTGTGTGTGTGTGTGTGTGTGTGTGTGTGTTTTATCCTCCTTCTAAATTATAAGAACTATATCTTATCTTTATATTCAATCATTATACAGTACAATGCTCTGGACACAGAAGGTATCTAATCATGTTTATTGACAGAATTTGGTAAGGAATTGACCTAGAGGCAAAGGAAGATTATCAGACCCAAACTGGATCAATGTAAGCACTGAAGATTCCCCCAGGAATTCATTCTGAGACAAACATCATCTGATATTTTTATAAATGATCTGGATGGATAACAGAGTACATAATGATATATCTAAGTTTCTAGATGACACCAAGCTCTCTGGGAAGTAAAATGCCAACCCTACAGGGACAAATTATAAAGAGATTTTTTGAAAGACTATCTGATTGAGCAGACATAACAGGTGAACTTCAACCTAGGAAAAATGTAAGGTAATAAATTCAGGGAGAAATGATGCAAACTATATTCATAAGCTGATGGGTTCTTAGCCATCCTTTCCATTTCTAAATATCTTTGTTCATTATTTTCTCCCTTCCCTTCTATATTAGGTGAGAAGGCTTCTCTTATTTATCTGTACTCCTCACTCTAACCTTTGTTAACTCCCATAATGCCTCATTTAGACAATTATCTCCATTGCTTCTCCAAACTATTTCTATTTGCTTGCACCTCTCATTCACCTTTCAAGTGTTTGGCATGTTCTCCTATTCTGGAAGGAACAAAAGCTTTACTTGAATTTGTGTTCTACATTGGTTGCTAACTCCTTGAATAAGTGGTCTAGATTAGTCAATTCTATTTCCCCCTTGCCATCCTCACTTAAAGTTTTATAATCTAGTTTCTGTCATCATCACTCTATTAAAATGCATTTCCAAATATTTCTAATCATCTCTATCATTGATACATCCAATATCGTTTTCTCAGTTTTCATTCTTAATCTTTTTGCAGTATTTGATCATGGAGGCTAGAGGTTTCTTGATATCATCTTTTCCCTTGGCTACTAGAAATGATCCTATGATTACTATTTCCCCATTATTCTGATATTTCCTTCTCTTTCCATCTCCCTTGTCTTTTTTGCATCTGCTCACTAAATGGGAGTGTTCCAAGGTTAAGTCTGCAGTCCTCATCCTCTGAAGATCTCTCCTCCAACAGTTTCAATTATCACTTCTATGAGAATTAAGTAATTTCTATGCCCCATCTATTGAACTTCTCACTAAGCATCTCAAATTCAACTTGTCTAAACATGTTTTGTTCATTTTCTCCAGTAAGTGGAATTCTCTCCTAGCTCTTTTGTTTTTTTACATCATATGATCATTCTCCTGGTTTAATTCCTCTTTCTCCTTTTCTCTGTGTCCAATGTCTCAAATTCCTATTCTTTGTAGTTTTATAAAGTCTTTCAAATCCTCCCTTCCTTTTTTCATATGTCATTTCATTTTATGCTCTTGTTATTTAGCTCACACCTGAATTACCATAGTGGCCTCAAAATATGTTATTTAACTAAATGAACACTATTCAACATATTCATTTCTTCCACTTCAGATAAGTTGGTTAACTAAGTCTCTATTCTTGATGACTCCTACTTTTCCCATGACTTTGATTCTACCATCTCATCATTTCAACTTAAATCAACACTTTTTACACGACAAAGAAATGTGATCTTGTTGGAGAAGATGCAAAATTTAAATAAGATATGACCCCTGCCCCATTCAATTTGTAGTCCTATAGGAAGATAAGCTATAACCACAGATACAAAACAAGAAAGCATATCGAATGAAATAAATCAGTGCTATTAAACTCAAATAGAAACAGGGGCCACTAACTAGATGTTGCAAATAGAAAGTTGTACATGAAATCAGGAAGACTCATCTTCCTGAGTTCAAATGTGCCCTCAAGCCCTGGACAAATCATTTAACTCTCAGTTTCCTCCTTTGTAAAATGAGTTGAATAAGTAAATGGCAAACTACTTCAATATCTTTACCAAGAATCCCAAATGCGGTTCTAAGGAGTCAGACACAACTGAACAATTACAAATTATAGATGATTATTCATTTGGGCTACATGTTGACTTATTTTTAAAATGTAATATTATTTACATTTTATTGTATTTCTACTTACTTTGTTAAATATTTTCCAATTACATTTTAAATTAGTTTCAGCAGGACTCCATGATTTATATCAGAGGTGTCACATATATGTGACACCTCTGATATAAAAAAATTATAGAAGTCTTGGGTGAGAGAATATTGATGGGGAAAATCAGGAAACATTCATGGAATTAGATTTAGATATTAAAATACATGGGAATTCAATGGATGAAAAAGAGGGGATGCCAGGTATAAGGGAAAATGGAAAAGAGGTAGGAAATAATAAAAATGTACAGAAGAAAGAAAGTAGTAGTATTTGGGTGCAGCTTGGAGTGTATATAAGGGAATAATATAAGATACCTGGAAAGATGGAGTGTTTATAAAATGCTAGGAAGAAGACCTCAAACTTGATTCAAGAATAGGGACATAGTGAAGGATTTGTCCAGAGAAGTGGCAAGAATTAGATCAATATTCAAGAAAGATTGGCCCCAAAGTGGTTAAACCAGGATAAGAGATATTGAAGCGAGAACAATCTGCTGAGGTAATTCCAATATTCTTTCTGTTATTGTTCATGCATGACCCCATTTGGAGTTTTCTTGGCAACAATACTAGAAGTGTTTTACCATTTCCTTCTCCAGATTATTTTACAGATGAGAAAATTGAGGCAAATAGGGTTAAGTAATTTAGCTAAGGTCACACAGATAATAAGAGTCTGAGGCCAGATTTGAACTCACAGCTTCCATATTCTAGATCCCACAATCTGTTTCCCACAATCTGTCTATCCACTGTGCCACCCAGATGACCTTCCAATATTCTAAGTAGATAATAATGAAGGCCTGTAAACAACTACAGAAGGGGAAAAATGAGTGATGACAAGAAATGAGAATCAACAATAACAAAAAAAAAAACAAAAACTGTGTAACTGGATAAGAGAGATGAAGGAAAGGGAAATGTCTTATTAATACTAAGGTTAAAAAAATGGGAG
Source organism: Sminthopsis crassicaudata (assembly GCF_048593235.1). NCBI lineage: Eukaryota > Metazoa > Chordata > Mammalia > Dasyuromorphia > Dasyuridae > Sminthopsis > Sminthopsis crassicaudata. Next base: position 324,007,295 of record NC_133619.1, read on the forward strand.
ATTGAACAAATGAGTATGACAGAAATAAAATCAGAAAGGAATGGCTTAGCAGGAGACATAATAATATCAGTTTTAGACATTTTTAGTTTGAAATAAAAGTGAAACATGCAAGCAGAGAATTTAGAAACGTGGATTTGAAGGTTAGAAGAGTTCAGAACTGGAAATATAGATCTGGATAGGAAATAATAAGACATACAAATAGCTAATATGGAACTGAAATGTAAAATAAGTCCAGAGAAAATAAGAGGTTTACCTAATTGACCTTAAGGAATGAGAATCACCATTGGGTCCATACCTGAGGTTTGGTGTTTACTTAGATCGTGTGGAATAGATGATGAGTAAGCAAAGGAATCTTTTTGAGAGTAGGGAGAGGCAATCAGTTTAAAAGACTTGCCCAGGTTCACACAGCTAATAAGTGAAGCCTCATTTGAACTTATGTTCTCCTGATTCCCAGACTTGTTCTCTACCCACTATATTACCTAGCTGCCCCAACAACTGATTTTGAGCAGGCACTGACAGCCAGGTCTAGGGCAGAGGAAGGAATATACTAGAATACATTAAACAATGATTATTGAGCACCTAGAAAAGGAAGCTGAGGTTACAAAGAATCAGCATGACTTTTATCAAAGAAAAGTCTTATATTTTCTCCTTTGATGAGATTTTTCTAATGCAGTAAATGACATAAGTTACTTAGATTTTAGTAAAATGTTTTCCAAAGGATTTCATAATCTTTTGAAAAAGAGAGAAATGGACTAGACAGTAGTTTAGTCACACAGCATGAGAATTGGCTGAATGTCCAAAATCAATCATTAATGATTTAATGTTAATTTTAAAGGAAGTTTCTGGGGAATATCTTTGAGAAATTCCTGGCCTTATGTGAATCTATTTTTTTAATTACTGCCCCAGACAAAGCATAGCTGTCTTGTTTATAAAATTTAGAAAATATAGAAAAAAATAGAATCCAAGGATAAAATGAAATTTAATAGGGACCAATGTAAAGTGTTACACTTGTGTTAAAAACAAACAAAAAAAAAACTCACAAAGACATGGTATCGAGAAGCAAGTCTAAATAGCATGCTATCTGGAGAGAAAACCATGTCAGTATTGTGATATGATCTACTAAAACATTAACACAAACTCAGGCCACGTAGTGTCTAGGACTAGAAAGGTGATAATTCTGTTAAACTGCTTTCTATGGTCATACATTTTCTGAATATAGTGTTTAATTCTGGGTAACATTTTCTGGAAAGACAGTCAATCAGAGAACATGCAGAAGAAGATGATTAGATGGTGAAATACTTGAGTTCAAGTCATGCATAATGACAATATTTAGTTTGGGAATGATACCAATACAGTTGTGACTTATTTTCCAATATTTGAAGAGATTTTGTGGTAGAGGAATTAGAATTGCAGAAGTAAGATCAGTGACAAATAGAAAGGCACTATATTGAAACTGGCATAAAGAAAAAAAAATAAAATTAGAAATATCATGAAGTGGACGGTGCTGCTTCTGGGAATGGTAAAATGGTTCCTCTCTAAACATCCTGAAGCAAAAGCTATATAATGCCTTGTGGCTTTCTGTGATATATCCCTGTTTAAGTAGAGAATTCTTGTTCAGGTAAAGGGTAGAAATGCCTTCCAACTCTAAGATTCTGTGAGAGTCATCTGCAAAGAAGCATTAATTCCCAACATAGATATGTTGGTTTTTCAGGGAGAATGAGTGGAGAGAATGGATAGAAAGATATTTGACATGAAACCCGAGAGAAGAGAAATAAGAAAGTTTGAGTAGATAAGAGGCTCAAAAGGAGAGAATTGAATCACTTGACTAAAGGAAACAATTTTAGGAGGAGGAAGAAATGTATACTAGTGTCACATGCTGCAGAGAGATCAAAGAGGATGAAGACTGAAAAAGATTATTGTATTTTATAACAAGGATATACTATAAACATTTGAAAAAGCAGATTCAATGGTAGGGGTTTCTACCATCTTACAGAGATAATGGTTATAGACAACTTTTTCAAAAAGTTTAGCAATGAAAAGAGAAAGCAAGGGTCATTGATACCCAGATAGAAAAATCTCTTTTTTGGGAGGATGAGGTTATAAATAAATCCCAACATGCTTGTAGCCAAATGGAAAGAAATGGAGAGAATGAAATTGATGATAATCCTTCTCAGATCATTCTTCCTCCTCCTTCTTCTCAATTATATAACTTCTAGCCACTTCAAATCTAACTTCCTCCAAAACTCTTCCCAACTATTTAAATCCTAGAAAATCTTTTTTTTTTCCTTTCTGAATTTATTGCAATTGTTTATATGATTCATTGTATAAGTAATTCTGCTCAGTCATTTCAAGTATTGTTGCTTTGTACTTCTACTTAGGGTTTCTGCATTTATAATTTGTTTCCTATAAAGAAAAAAAGAAAAGAGAATTAATTCAAAGATCAATGTGACATAGGCGCTATTCAAGATTTCACCATGTAATGGAGAGGACAAGTACACAAATTAATATGATGTAAGAGAGAGTGAGATTCAAGAGCAAAGTGATGGAGTGGGTAGATTGCTATGGGAAACTTGAGAAATGAAAAAAAAATCATCATTGATAGGGAGTTCAAGATAGAATTCATGTACCTTAGATTTTCATTGAGCCTTGAAGGAAAAGAGAGAATAAAGCACAAGAGGGATTTTAGGATTAGTGAAACTGGGGCTATACATACATCTCCAGCATTTGGAGACTCTCTTTACAAAGGAGAAGCATGTCTATCTATGACAGTCCATGGAGGCCACATTGAAAGAAATAATTCTCTCCAAAAGGGAAAGCCAGTATCTCAGAGCTAGAAGAAATCAAAGAGGTCATCTAGTTCAAATTGTATCTGAAATAGAATTCTCTTTATAATATCTCTAGTAAGTAAAATTTCATCCACATTCTGTTTATAAATCTACTTCCTATTTTTAAGAATAGGAATTCTTGATTCAACACTTTCCACTTTTGGAGAGCACCAATGTTAAGGATTTTTTTTTCTTCTTCTTTATATCGAGTCTATATATGTCTCTCTGAAACAGCCTCAATTGTTTATGGCATTGCCAAGAACAAGTTAAATTCTTTTATCACAAGGCAATTTTTCAATAATTTGAAGACAACTATGATGACTTCCATCTTAGTCATCTCTCAATTCTTCTTTACTTTCAGTTAAAATCCTCAGTTTTGTCAATACATTCTTGTATGACATGGTTCTATATTCCCTTCTCATTCTGGTAATCCTCCTCTGGACATGTTATAGAGGTACCTACAAATAAATAAAATAATTCAAGTGTAATCTTAGATAAGTTCATTGGGACTAGTGCTCCCTTTATTCTGGGCTCTTTGATTCAATTCACTGAGATTAAGATCACATTAGGGGCAGCTAAGTGGCTCAGTAAATAGAGTGCCTAGGTTATAGTCAGGAGGACCCAAGTTCAAATCTAACCTCAAATATTTATTAGCAAATGACTTTGGGCAAGTCATTTAATCCTGTTGGCTTCCTCATCTATAAAATGAGTTAGGCAGAGAAAGGGCAAAGCATTATAGTATCTTTGCTAAGAAAACTTCAAAAGAGGTGATGGAGAGCTTACATAATTAAAACAATTGCATTATCTTTTTTGTTTGTTTCTATGTCATAATTTGACACAATGTACAAATTGAAAAACAAATACAATACTGTCTACAGAGCTCTCTCCAAACAAACAAAAACCTATAACAAATATTAAGGTTCCTATTCCCATATTGTTTAAAAGCATGGCTAAATTATCTATCATCTAATTATCTATCCACACATGCATACATATGTTTATGTGTGTATATTTATGTATATATATGTGTGTGTGTGCATATATGAATATGTACATATACCTACACATAAGATCCTTATATACATGTGTACCTCCCCTAGCACTCAATATAATCATATTAGTTACATACCACACCACAGCTGCTTAATACATGTTTGTTGAATTAAATTTTTGTTTATCTGTATGGGACAAATGGTGATGTATATATAGACTTACCTCTGTCTTTTCTATCTCCAGTTTTTTGTGTTTGTTCTCTATTCTCTTTGCCATCTTCAAATTGTATCAAATTATCTCTCTATCTTTTTGAAACTGAGTTAAGCAGACATCAACTTGAATTTAAATCCAACCCTTCATATTCTGAGTTAGCAACTCTTTTCACTTATTACCTTAGGGAACAGATTTTGAATTGGTTCATTTTTGTGACTAAAATTTTAGCTAAGGGTGACAAATGGAATGGCTGGTACATAAGTTCAAAAGAGGACATAGATATAGCTTTTAAACTGTATGACAGTATTATAGAAAAGATAAAATAATTCTATCCAAATAGATGTATGATATTTTGATCAATGTTTCCCACTAATGGTGCAGATTATTATGCATCCATATCTGACTTCTTGTCCACATCTTTCCAAAAGTTTTCTAAAGGGGCTGCAACCATGGATGCTTGAAACTTTCCTTGTTTTAACATTATAAAAAATTCAAAAAGAGCACCTACCCTGACTTCCCTCTTTCCATACAACTACCCTGCCTTCTTTGTTTCTGTCATAAATCTACTAACACAAATCTTTTATTTCTGTTCTTTCAGTTTCTTAATTTTGTGTACATTCTTATACCTATTAAATGCCTATTCATTGCTTTCTTTGAATACTTTTTTTCAGTTCTTTGAGGAATGTTGAATTCAATGTCTTGGCATTATGGGGAAAAATAACAATATGATAGCATATAAATAATTAAATAATAAGCCTTTTATCTAAGAAAAATGGGATTATTGTAGAAGCCTTGTCATTTTCTGAAGACAATATAGGTTTTTCTTCTCCTGTTTAATTCTACGTCCAACCAATTATCCATTTGTATGAGCTGTTCTAGATATACATAACAACTGATAAGTTCTATAAGCAGTACATCCTAATACACTACTGCATATCATAGATAATCTTTATTCACTTTGATTTTTTTCCTGTGTGGACAGTCAGACTAAGCTATTCCTCCTTATCCCATCAATCTATTCCAATAACTCATGGTGTGGAGATGCCACTACATTCTTGAAAGTTTCTGAAAATAGACCATGTCTGCTTCCCTAAGATTACCTTAGGTAAAGACAGAAAGGTGCATCACCAATAGGGTAGTCCCTTAGTTATGGATTCTTTGGCTATAAAAGTTGCATGAGCCAGAGACAAAGGCAAAAATGTTCTCAGATCTGTATGTTCTCTTCAACTTCTGCAGTTACAATAGGAGAAGGATGGGAAAAAAAAATAAAAGAGTACTAAAAATCCGTTTTTGGATCATTTAAAATGTAATGGTCACAATTGCACTTTAATAGAATTCATTTTTTACAATAATCTGTATCTCATTTTATGTAGTTAAAATTTATTTTGAGAAAGAAGGGAAATAAGCATTTATTAAGCAACTATTACATACTTATTAAGCAACTAAATATTAGCACATTAAGAACTTCACAAATGTTATCACCTTTAATGCTCAAAATAATCCTGGAATGTAGGTACTATTATCATCCCCACTTTACAGAAATTGAGTCAGACAAAGTTAAGGGACTTATCTAGAAATAGATAGTCAGTAAGTGTTAAAGGATGGATTTGAGGTCAGGTGTTCCTTACTCCAGGTTGAGTTCTCTGGCTATTGAACTGCTGAACTGCCTATGTAAAAAGAAAGAGTATAAGCATCTCACTGCTAAAGGGATTCATGACTTCCTTGGTATTATATTTAACTTGATTCTTTGGTACTCTTGATACTCTAAATGTGAGGTCCTTTTCCGATAATCAACAAGTGAGTTACATAAATCTTACTATTCTCATAATAAATGTAACCAGTAGAGGGGGAAAAGAAGTTGAGACTAAATGAAAGAATGGTTCACAGATATTCCTGGAAGAGGCAAAGAATGAAGATAATTTTTTTATCATATGCTCATAGGCAAATAGAAATATCATTTCACAGGACATTGATAATCTTGTATTGTAGGGTTCAATGGTGAATATTTGTGAAGAGAACACCATTTAAATAATTGCAGAAAAATTTATTCTTCAAATCGGATTTAGAGGTTGAGGAAAAAGGGAAATTTTATACTTTCCTCAAATTATAAAACTACTACAATTAAGTCAGCATATACTTTGATAAGGGCAGCTAGGTGGTGGTGTAGATAGAACACTAGGTTTGGAGTCAGGAGGACCTGAATTCAAACATGGCATCAGACTCATAATAGCTGTATCATCTTGGGCAAGTCACCTAACCTGCTTGCCTCAGTTTCCTCATATGTAAAATGATCTGGAAAAGAAATGTCAAACTATTATCTTTGCCAAGAAATCTTAAATGGGATCATGAAGAGTTAGACGATCAAATAAAACAAAACACTTTAATACTTATGATTCTGATGCAAAGAGGTTATGATAGTTAAAAATACCAGAAAACATGGTAAAAAGAAAAGGAATGAAAGAAGTCAAAAGATTCAGAGATTAAATAGAAGCTTCATACATTTACATCAAGAATACTTTCAGGGACAGTTAGAATCAGGAGAACCTCAGTTCAAACCTATTCTCAGACACAACACTCCTAACTATGTGACCCTGGGCAAGTTCTTTAATCCCAATTGCCTTGCAAAAAATCCAATGATATTTTCTTTAAGAAAGAAATTGATAGAGATAACTAGGTGGCTTTGAAAATAAATCATCAATGCTGCAGTAAGGAGAACCTAAGTTCAAATGCAGTCTCAGACTTTTGACACTAGCTGTGTCACATTGGTAAAACCAAAAAGGCATGAAATTGATAGGTACTACACATGGCAATGATCAAATAACATCACAAAATTAGAAATTGATTATATTTTAAAAGGAAGAGATTCAAAGATTGGTGAATAATTGAGTTTTTGTTCACATACAGTTAGATCATTCTCTGTAGTATAAAATTAAAAGAAAGAATAATGATGAGGGGAAAAAATATATGACATGGAATTCAATCATAACCTATTCTAACAAGTTAGAAATAATTATATTAGTCTAATTTACATGTTTTTAAGGAAAATATGCTTTTTATAATTGGCAATAACAATTCAACTAACGACAGTACTAGCTAGAGGCAGCTGTAGTGTAGGAAGACACTGAACTTCCCACATGTAGCTCATGATGTTCACTCCTTCTGGCCCACAACAATCCATGCTCTTCCGAGCTTGGGCTCTAACTCTGTTAATATGATTATATCATGAAAAGATGCATTCAATCAGGCCAATTTCATCCAGTGATCTTTTCTGAGTAAATATTTGTGAACTGTAAGATTTCTTATTAGTAAGTTAGTCAGGAATGCTACACATCCATTTCTCTCTCCTACTCTTCTATTTTAACTATGAAGAACTTAGTTTAGTCCTTTATTATTTCTTTGTTTTTAATTTAAATGTTCACATGAATGTAATTATTTGTTTATTTATGGAATAAAACAAACATTTCCGTAACATTATATAACAAAAAAGATGACTGCACATGAAGTTATCTGTACATTATTTCTTGCAATTGCATTTTAAAAAGGTTTCCCTACTTTCAGCCTCTCTAAAACGTCTTGCAAAAATGAAAGATAAAAGAATTAGAAGATCACTGTACACTTCAACAACAATACTGTATGAGGATGTATTCTGATGGAAGTGGAAATCTTCAACATAAAGAAGATCCAACTCACTTCCAGTTGATCAATGATGGACAGAGGTAGCTACACCCAGAGAAGAAACACTGGGAGGGGAATGAAAATTGTTAGCACTAATATCTGTCTGCCCAGGTTGCATGTACCTTCGGATTCTAATGTTTATTGTGCAACAAGAAAATGATATTCACACACATGTATTGTACCTAGACTATATTGTAACACATGTAAAATGTATGGTATTGCCTGTCGTCGGGGGGAGGGAATAGAGGGAGGGGGGGTAATTTGGAAAAATGAATACAAGGGATAATATTATAAAATATATATATATATATAATAATAAAAAGAAAGATAAAAGAATTAGCAAAAAGTTTCTCTATTATCAAGTGATCAGTTCTCATATTATTGTTTTTTGCCCTGTTCCCACTCTGTCATCCCAATGCCTTTTTTACAAAGAATACAATTTAGTACCCAAATCTATCTCTGGATTTTGATTTCAGGATAAATAAAGAGAAAGTACAGAAAGGAATAATACATCCTAACTAGAATCACGTGGATGGAAACTGGGGGAGATTGGTCAAAGAGTTCTTTTCTCGCATGTGCTCAAAATATATTTTTTAATGTTGGCGTCTTTGTCTTTCGCTTAAAAAAAGAAATTCACATGATATCTTTATTATATTTAAAAGGAATTACAAGTTGTACATAATAGATATTCAGTTCCATGTGTAATCATCTTTTTATTATATCGTATTATAGAAATGTTTGTTTTATTCCATAAATGAAAAATAAAATAATGTGAAAAAAGATAAAAACCAAATCTATAATATCATGCTTAAATGATTGACATTATGGATTTCATCCAAGTGTTGTATTTGACTGAAGATCACTAGGGACTGTCAGAGAATAGATGAAAACAGACATTTACCTAGTTAACTAATTTACAAATAAAGCTTGGGGACTTGCTCAATCTTAATTTAGCCCATTGAGAAAGAGGATGAGGGAATCAGGAGTTTAACTGTTTTTTCCTAGTTGGCATCCAAGGACTGTTTCCCATTAGATAAATAGGTAATTAAGAGCCTACTTTTCTGACCATTGCACTTTCAATCAGACTTACATCATCAAAAGAAGGCCCTATGATATTTTTATCTAGAATAGAAACAGTACTCTTGGCTCACATACTGGTGAAAATCTGAGAGGCAGCCTGACAACCATGATCAAACTGAATTAGATCAATACATACTGGCTGGGTGGATCTGAATAAGTCACTTATTAAGTGTCACAGACAACTCTTTAAAACTATAATAGTAGAACAGTAACTATTTTGCATTTCTAAAGGAAATTTTCTTGCTGAGAGTGATCATGAAATCACAGTTACAGTGGATTCAGGGACCTCTTTTGTAGATATTATATTGTTTGAGTTTTTATCCATATCTTGTATAGATGGCATACTCATAAGATTTGTTAATGATACATAACTGAGATAGAGTAAAGACTGCTATATGCTGATGACATTTGGAATGACAAAAGATATTGGGGTGGGGCGTTGAGCAATGTATTGAATCTAATCAGATGGAATTCAATAGAGATGAATGTAAAGTTTTAAAATAGTAGGACGCAGGAGGCATGATTAAGTGGAATCTGACAGAAAGTTGAAAGGGACTAAGTAAACTGCAAGCTCAAAATAAATTAGCAATAGGATGTTGTAGCCTCAAAATCTAATGACTTTATTTAGAATGGCATTATCTTCCATAGAAAAGGGGAGTAATGGACCTTTTGTACTTTGACCTAATCATAACCTATCTGGAAAATGTGTTCAGTTGTGGGGATGATAATTTGAGAAGGACTTTGTTAAACTGGAAAGCATCTAGAAGAAGATATCTAAGGTAGTGAAAGGCTTTGAGTCCACAGTCTATTTGGATCAGTTGGAAAAACAGGAAATGTTTAGCCTGGAGAAGAGAAGTCTCAACGAAACCTGATTCTTATGTACAAATGTAGAATTCTGATACCCAGGTGCAAGTGTTTGAAGGGCTGTTAAGTCAAAGATGGAATAGACAATCTATTTGGTTCCAAATGGTAATACCAAAAAAAAAAAAAAAAACCTAGTAGAAATTGTGAAAAGGTATATTTAGAATCAATTCCAGGAAAAGAAACAACAATAACAATTAAAAAAAACAAAAAAAAACAAAAAACAAAAAAAACCTTCACAACAATTCTAAAAGACCATAAGTTGAGTTTCAGGCTGCCTGAAATAAACAAACTTCCTGATTCTTTGGAGGTCTTTGAGCAGAGGCTAAATGACTGACAACTTCCTTAAAGATGGTTTATTGGGAATTCTTTTCAGGTATGGGTTGAATTAGAAGACTCCTGAAGTTCCTTCCAACCCCTTTATTCCGGGATATTCTGATTAGCAGTTTCTTTAGAGATACATTTGCTCTCACATGGAAATTTTACAGATGCACAGTCTCAAAAGTGTTACTAGTGTTTAGTGTTTAGCACCTTTAGAAATACCTTCAGGTCTTATGCCCAAGATAATAACTGAAGTAATTATATTTCCTTTGAGAAGTTTCTTCCAGTCATCTGGATCAAGACAATTTTATTCAATATCTACAAAGACTGTATCTTTTGTTTGATATTCAGAAATTAAAGAGCCCAATTTGTTTGTTAATTTCCATTAATTAATTTAATTTCCTCAGACCATTATAAAGTATAAAAATAAAAGGCCTTAATTTATATTAATTTGGTTTGAATTCAGTGATTTGAGTATTATAGGGAATATAAACTCCAGAAGGAAATTTTCCATCAAATCGCATAGATTCCAACTCTACAAATTATAGCATTACCTGGGGGTAGTAGAAATATATATATATATATATATATATATATATATATATGTATATATATATATATATATATATATATATATAATAGTTTTTATTTGTTTAGAATTGTACAGGTAGTTTGTGTCAGAAGTAGTTTCTGAATGTAAAGTATTTGAACCAAATATTCCTAACTCCAAGGCAGTCTTTTGAGCCTTTACAACAAACTCTCTCTCCTCAAATAAATATAAGAGAGTAGAGAGACAGAATGTCATAATTTTAGGTGGTTTTCACAAGCCATTTAAAAGTAGGAATCTTGTACTTTTCAAATATGTTGAAGTACATATGGTTAAGATTACAGTACTATGTTATGTATCCAGGGAGCTCTGGATAGAATAGGTTATGTCAATATCAGCTTCATGGAATTGTCTCAGATGGTTCAATCACTGTCCTAAATTTAGAAAATAATTGGACTTTACTTCTCAGCTAGAGCATTTGTAATAGGCTTCTACCTAGTGCTTTAGACTCCAATCTCTCCACTTTCCTATCCATCTTTCATACTGCTACTCCCTGAGGAAACTTCCTAATACTGACAAGAATCATGGTCCTCTTAACTTTAAAACAAACAAACAAAAACTAATAGTGGCCTCCCCATTGCCTTCCAAATAATCTCTTGATACTCACTTTCAGATCCTTCCACCACATGATTCTTACTTACCAGTATAGCTTTATCTCAGACTTCTCCTTTTCATATCTTCTGCATTCTAATGCAAGTGTGTTTATATTACCTCTTTCTCATCCTACACTGTTTTATCACAGGTCTCTGTTCCCATTGACCCATTTCTGCCTCCAAACTCCAAGTGTCAAAGTTTTTCCTTTTTTTTTTTTCTCAAAGTCAAATTTAGCTTTAATCTTTATTATTAAATTTTCTGAACAGCCCTAGGTTCATTGCAGAAAAAAAATTTCTATTTCTCCTCAACTTTTTCATGCCATTTTATTTAAATTTTCCATTTTTACTTGTTTCACTCAGTTATTTGTTGATTCCCCCATTTCATTATATTGCAAGCTTCTTTAAAACATAGCTTTGTATTACTTGCTTTTTTTTTTTAATCCCAAGGGCTACTATTCAACCTTGCATGTTGTGATTGTATAATGTTTGTTGTAAAATTTTAACTGATTTTTCTCAGCCAAGATTCATCTCACGTGTAATCATTTCAATGAAGTTTTTTTTTTTCTCTTTTCAAACCTAACTGATCTCTCTTTGCTTCTTGGGAACTCTAATAGTGCTTTGTACCTCTCAAATACACTTACAACATTTATTCAAACAACTAGAATTTATTAAGTAATTTTACATGCCAGGCACTGTGTTATTTACAAGGGATACCACTATTCTATTTTGCACTATACTTAGCTGTTTCTTTGTCAATCTCCTTACTACATACTAAGCTTATGGGTGAAGATCACGTATTATTCTTGCCAGGGTCTAGCACAGTGCCTTGCATCAGTAAGTGTTAATAAATGTTCATTGTTGACTTTACTGACCAAATTACTGGGATACAACATAAAAGAAAAAAATTCAATGAAATTTAACTTAAAAAGTTCTAAACTTTTAATGTGCCAGATGCAGTTGACTGATGTAGAATATAAAGACAAAATAACTTGGCCTAACATTTTGTTGTGTGGAAATGAAATGTGCATAGAAAAAATGGAGATATAGGTTTCTTGTCAGAGATAACACACTCTGATTTTGAAGGTTGCTAGGGCTAACATGAGGCTGATATGAAGAGGAAGGATATCCCATATATGGAGAATAAAGGCTTGGATACCAAAGAAGAGAATTAGCAAGACAGTTGCATTATCATATAGAATATGTGAAGAAATTTATTATGTAATCAGCTTCAAAAGATAGGTGGGATTTTAGTGGTATTTGAATTTTATCCTAGAAACATGAGGGAGCCACTGGAGTTTCTTGAGCAAAAAAATTGATATGAATTAAGATGGATTATTGTTTAGGAGGAAAAAGCATTTAAAAGACATATTTTTCCTTTATTCAAAAGTATCTTTGCACATTATATTTATTAATTCAAATAAAGAAAAGGGAAATCAATTTAAGTTAAAGGTATATGTCTGCTGGAACATCAATGATCTGTTCCTCTCTCTCTGCTTTGTACAAAAATCTTCAGACATGAAGCTATTTTGGTGGCACTAAATGTCAGTTCTTGTTTTTCATCAGCATGGTTTCTGCTCCTTGCTGGTTGTTGATCATTCTTGACTTCCACCATATAACCATAGTGAACAATGGGCTCCCCCTCTTGGCTTGGAGTGTGATGGATATCACTCTGTCTTCTTGAACGTTAGTTATAAGCTTCTAGCGGGTAGGGGTTATTTTTCATTTTAGTCTAGAAAGGAAATATGATCCATAGAACTCTGAGTCTTTGGAGTAACAATTGTCAATTTGAAATCTTTTTGCTGTCCATCACTAGCTCTCTTATTATAAGCAAGTCACTAAATTTAGCTTCAGTTAACACTAGTGTACCTGCTATGTTAAACATTTGTAAGTGGAGCAGCTAAGTGGCACAGTAAGAATGCAAGGCCTCAAGGCAGGAAGTGATGAATTCAAATCTAACCTCAGATATTTTGCTAGCTGTGTCACTTAACCCTGTTTATTTCAGTTTTCTCCTCTGTAAAATAATCTATGGAAGGAAGTAGAAAACCACTGTAGTATCTTTGCTAAGAAAACCCCAAATGGGATCACAAAGCAGTCAATCATGACTGAACTAACTGAAAAAAAAATTAAAGTGGGCTTGATGATAGAGACGCAAATCTTTGATGTTAGATCTTTGCACACAGTAGGAGCTTAATAAATGTTTGTTAAATTAATCTGAATTAATTTTTATCAAATGATATAGACAAATGCTTAACACTGAAATCTGAACTTAATTTCACATATTAAACAGGAAAAAAGTGAATGCAAGGAGAGTACACAAAGATACATTAACTGTTGAAAATATAGTGTTAAAAATTATTTATATGATCACATTTCTAAAAAAAGCACAATTAGAGCTCAGCTAGTTGTCACCTTCCCCTAGAGTTTCATAAATCCACATATGGGGTTTGGAGTTAGAAACCAGATGTGCCAAGTTAGACCTAATTATGTTGTTTAACTTGACCATGAAATGTCTGTGATCTGATATTTCATCTCTTTATTCTTTCTCTTTAGATGAATAATGATTAATTGAAACACAAAATAAACACATGCTAGGCATTTTGCTTTTGTTAAGCATATAGGAAAAAGGAAAGAGACTTAAAAATGAGAACCACAGTCACACTATAAATAAGCAAATTGTGCATATGAGTCTGTGTCTGAGACCCAAGTATGCAAAGACAGAGAAATGGAGAGCTATTGAGACACATGGAGAGATTCAGAAAGACAAATACACAGATAAGTGTCAGACACAGAAAATCAGAGGAAGAAAAGAAGGGACAAAATGACAGAAGCACGGGCCACACTGAGAAACGAAAATACAAAAAAAAAAAAAAAAGACAGGAGACACAAAGAAATATATATATATATATATATATATATATATATATATATATATATATATATATATATATATATATATATAAGATTCAGAGATGTTCATTCCTAAACAGTGATAGAGAGATAGGAATAGAGAGGCTTTTTTTTTTTGCAGATTGTTCTACTGTGTTCTTCAGAATATGTCGCTAAAGATTGTTAAGACATGCTCCACTTTTGCACCTACAAGGATAAATATGGATGTCATCTCTTGATATTTTCTTTCTTCTGTGGACTTAAAGAGAATTAAGGTGAGAAATAGGCCAAAAATTCCCTACTTCTGAAGCAGGTAGATTTGTTACTACTACTTTTATTCTAGGATGGATCTATTATTTTATAAGATAGCCCATGGAAAATGAAAAGGAACTTGAAAATTAATACAAAAAGAACTCACTTTGAAAGAAATTATTTTATTCATCACAAACTTTAGATGTATCATAGGTCTCTTTTTTTTCCTTTTCCTTTCATAAAAGCATTCCCTCCCCCCTTGTATTTAACCATAAATTACTCCACAACAAAAACATAAATGAAAATTGTGCTTGCATGTATTTTGATGGTGAGTCAGTCTCTGTTCAAGCAAGATGTTTTGGTGTTAGCATCATTATATTTATTATTATGCAGCATTCTGAGTATCACAAATCCTTTCTTTAAAGATACTTGTGTTTAGTCCTTTTCAAGGATTACTGATTGACTCATTTAAGTGAAAAACTGTACTTGGAAAGAAGTGTGACATTAATTCTAAGGAAAAAAAAACAGGTTCAAATCTGCAAATCACTAATTTTTCAGAATCCCAGGTCCTATCTAAACCTAAAAGTTGAAAAGCTTACCTCCATCAATAGGAGGAGTTTTCTCATTTGCAGTTCCCAGCACAAGAAACTTTCTTTTGGACCACTCAAAAGAAAAGATGCATGCTGCTGATACAATAACTATTTCAAATGTAACTAATAGTTCTTAATGAAATCAAAACTCTGAAAGTGCTGTTTTTCTATTTTCTTTAAAAACATCACAGAAATTTTGGCAAACTCATTTTAAATCTATGAAGTTCAAAGAAAATTAATTTTCTTTCTAGTCTCCTTGGAAATACTCATGAACTTTAGAAAAAGCATCTGAACTGCCCAGGAATTTTTGACATGCTGTATATTGGAAATGATAGTTCACTGGGCTTAGAATCAAGGACACTCAGCTTCTTGAGTTCAAATCTTATTTTAGGTGCTATCTGTGTGATCCTAAGCAAGTCCCTTAACCTTGTTTGATTCCATTCCTCACCTATGCAATATACAAAATGTCAACCCACTACAGGAACTCTGCCAAGAAAACTTCAACTGGTATTACAAAGAGTCAAATACCATTGATACAACTAAACAATTATAAAATACCGGAACCTCACAGAATATTCTAGGAAGTAAAAAAAAAAAAAGTCACAAAAAGTCACCACTCCTCAACTAATTTTACATAAAATCTGTATGACTCCATTCTATGGAGTTTCTACTCTGAATCTAGAATGGTGGAATGTTTTATAAGGCATATTATGTGGTGAGAATAACACAGGCTGAAGAGAGATAAAATTAGAGCTTGAAGGAAATGTGGGAGAAATAAGACCCAGATTCTCCAGAGAGACAGGCTTGATTAGATGTTCTATAATATTTGAATCAGTTATTTTAGAAATAAAATCCATATGGCTCAATAGTGAGATCCTCCAATTTAATTTTCACAAATTGGACATAATAGTGTTTGAAAAGGAAGGCAATCCATTTACTGACAAATGGTAATAATAAAGGGATTGCATTGTTGATTCCTATAAGTTTACCTTGTACTTATAAATTTGTTTTGCATTTATCCAGTGAAAATTGTTTATGAGTCCTAGGACTGGAAATAAATTTCTTCAAATAACTTCTGGTGCCATTATTATTACTATTATTATTTGTTGTCTTATTTTCTGCAATACTGTTGATTCAATAGAAAACTGATGATTTAATGAGGATCTTTATTAGATTTATGCTCAGTTTACCATCATCCAATCAACAAACAGAGACAACTTCTGAACAAAGTTTCCTAATAAAGTAATTTATAGATAACAATTTATAAACAAATGAATACAAGTAATGGAAATTACTAAAGATTTTCTTCCCAACCCCCACATTCCCACTTCACAAAAAAGAGTGAACTCTCTTTCCAATGTGACTTCCATACAGATCACTTCATCAAAATCTTTCCTGCTGAGATAGTCAATGATTTGTTCATAGTCATGTCTGAGGGCATATTCATAATTGGATGGCACTAAGCTCTTTAGGGTGGAGAAATGCTGAGCAGATGGAGGTACACTGCAGGAAGATCTCAAGACTGTGTGAGTGGGCAGAAAAAGGCAGATGAGTTTCTTTGTAGGTAAGAGTGAGGTAATTAACATATTTAGAGAAAAATAATCCAAACTAAACTCATAAAATAATGGAATGAATTATCAGATTTATAGGAAAGAGAGCTGAAAATCATTACAGATTATTATTTTTAAAATTAACCTAATATGGATTTGTAGTCAGAAGGTCAACAAAAATACTAGAAATGAGATAGAAAACAGAAGAGAAGGCTTTATTCTGTCCTTATAGGAGATGATGGGAATCCTTAACCTGTGGCACTGAATATAATTTTGATTATCATACCTTAAAAAGAAAAAAAAAAGATAAAACTGGAAAAGAGTCAGAGAAAGGAATTAAAATGGTCAAAAGCTATGGGCAAGAGTTTCTACAAAAGGAAAAAACAAGGTATGACTTCTGAAAAATGAAGGCTGTGAGAAAATATGACTAGTTTAAAACATAATTAAAGTAATTATGGAATAATAATAAGTGTTCTTATTATAATGCCATGGATAGGGTGAATAAGACTTTTCCATCATAGCCTAAGAAAGAAGAACTATGAAATAGGTCCTAAAAGTTTGAAAGAGATTAAGACAAATAAAATGAAATGTTACATGCCAAGTAGCATCAGTTAAAAAAAAAAAAAACTTGAAATATTTATATTCGGCCTTTAATGGGTTACTTGGGAAAGAAAGGAGTGTGTGTGTGTGTGTGTGTGTGTGTGTGTGTGTGTGTGTGTGTGTGTTTAATGAGATGGGGTTTATTCCTAACCCTTTTGGAGATATTATAGAAGATAACTATCACATCCTGTAAAACATTTCTATATACCACTGACTGAATATTAAACTGGGAAGACCATGGATCTGACCTAGTATGACAATTTTATGCTCTTATAATTTTCATCTTCCTCAACCTTTCCTCTGCATTTCAAACAATTTATCAACCTTGCTCTTTCAGTACTCTTAACATACAGTGAATTATAGTAGTTGGTAGCACAGGTATAGCTAATAAATTGCAGCGGGTTAGCTTTTAATAAATTAAATAATCTGTAATTATATTTGTGTAGTGGATATAATTCAACTGTCCTTTGAAATGTCAAGAAATTGACTTTCATTTGTTTGTCTTGGGATATGGATTTGCTAAAAACAATTGCCTCTTTGTTTGGTTTTTACAGTTTACATTTGAAAGTGGTAGGTAGAGACTTTTTTTTTTTTCAATGTTACTTAAACAAAATCAATTGAAATCTCAGATTTAAATATATGTACCATTTCCCAAGTACCAAGGGAATTATGTAAATGCTATTGGGAAGCAAATTCCTGGCTCAATATAAGGAAGAATTTCATAGCAATTAAATCTGACCAGCAATACAATTGGCTCCCTTATAATGACATTTAAAGAGAGACCTATTTGACTACTTGTTAGTAGAGAATATGGATATTCATACATGATGGGAGTGCCAAGGGAGTGAGTAAACTTGGACAAGGTGACCTCTAAGATATCTACTATCTGTAAGATTCTATAATTAGCATTAATTTATGTTTTTGACTTGTTCCTACTAATTGTTTTTGTTTTCCTGATCTCAACTTTATTCTGCTGCATTTTAAAACATTTTTCTTTTTTCTACTGTTTACTATAGAGATTGTTATTCTAGCCTTTCTAAGGGTTCTTTTACTGTATATCTCAAAGCTACTGAAGACTATTTATAAAGAGTATCCTCACTTGACGTATTCATATACCATTGACATAATAGGTCCAATTCTTATACATTATAGCCCAATATACATATATGAGAAAAGGATTGGACCTGTGATTTCATTTTATATGGTACTCATAGATGAAAATGCTTGATCAATTTATCAACTTATACATTTGCAGAATTGCCTAGAGTATTGAAAAATTAAATAGTTAACAGGGTCAATGTATGCCAGAGGACAATTTGACTCCTGATTCTCATGACTCCAAGTCTAATTTTGTATCTGTTACATCACCAAATACCTCTGTGATGATCACTATACCTATATTACTCATCCCTCTGTTTTTGCTTGTTTCCATTTCTTTCTCACACTCCTTTCTATGTCAATCTATGTATGTATGTATGTGTGTGTGTATATATATATATATATATATATATATATATATATATATATATATATATATATCACCTCTGTCTCTGTCCTAGCTCTCTCTCCTTACCTATTGATCTATCAATCTCCCTATCTACTAAGATTTATTTTCTGAAAATTTGAAATTTGTCACTCTGGTCTCCTCTCTTCTTCAATAAATTCCTTCCATATTAGTTTTTGATCTCATATATTTTGATAACTAGCTATATTTTATATTAATATGTAGTTATCCCTTCCATATGATGATTTTGCTCATTGTGGCTTTGATATGTTATAGGTTGGCATAAGAAATTAAATGGGAATTTTATTGTTCTATAAGAAATGATAAGCAGGCTGATATCAAACTGCTGGAAAGACTTACACCAATTGATGCTAAGTAAAGTGAGTAGAACCAAGAGAACACTGTACACAGTAACAAGATTATGTAATAATCTACTGTGATGCACTTGATTCTTTTCAACAATGAAGTAATTTAAGGCAATTCTAATAGATCTATAATTGAAAGAGTCATTTGCATCCAGAGAGAGAACTATGGAAATTGAATATAAATCAAAGCATAGTATTTTCACCTTATTTTATTCTTCTTCTTGTTCTTTATTTGTTTTTTCCCCTTGTATTTCTTGCTTTCTTTCATATTTTGGTCTGATTTTTCTTGTGCAGTTTGACTTATATGGAGATATGTTTAGAAGAATTGCACATATTTAACCTAAATCAGATTGCTTGCTGTCTATGGGAGGTGGGGGGAAGGGAGAGAGGAAAAACTTGGAACACAAGGTTTTGCGAAGGTGAATGTTGAAAACTATCTTTGTATGACATTGGCAAAATAAAGAGCTATTAAAATGGGGAAAAAGAAATTAATTGGGAATTTGGGGAGGGGAGTTTTGTGGAAGCTGCAGACAACATACTAAGACCAGCAGATGATGCAGAAAAGATTTAGAAACTCAGAAATACATAATATGTATGTACAGTATTGTATAACATCAACATATTTTATCTTTTAATGCCATAGTAATTCAGATTTCTTCCCTAGTACAAAGGGAAAGCCAAAACTTTTATTCAGATTTCCCAGATTGTAGAGGCACTATGCCCCTAATGCCCATGATGTGTCAGGGATAACTATAGGATCATTTTTTTTTTATAATGCAAGTAGTTTATTTTATGCACATAAAGTTATTTGGGGAAGGGTGTCAGATGACACAAAAAAGGATAAGAAAACCTGAACTATTTTGATCTATTGGACATCATGAAGATTAATACTATTTCATTCTTTAGGTCACTTCTGGATCACTATAAGAGAGCCTCTCAAAGGGTGAGAATGGGACATGATGATTTCTAAAATTGTTCTCAACAATATGGTTATTATTCTACTATGCCATCATCAATTCAACTTTGTCTTCCAGATGCCTTCTTTCCAATTCCAATTGTTGAATTATTTTGTTGACAATAGCTATCAAACTATTCTAATATAAAGGACATTTGTTGCCTATACTGTTCTAGTCAGAATGCTTTACTGTCTCAACTTGCAGGGTTTCCCTAAGCATTTTTCAAACTTCCTTTTAATAAAATATATGTTCATTAAGAGTAGAGTCCATGCTTCTTTGGACTTATGTAGTTTGTAATTCTGAATCTACTTATTGCAGTAAATAAGGTTGCTATTCAAAGTATATTTATTTACCTACATTGCCCAAATGAGGTGATGCTCTATATGAGTCTAAATAAATTGATTGGAGTGTAGGAAAGATAGCATAGAACAGAGGAAAGTTTGGGGGTGCGCAGCACAGAGGGTTCTTGAATGGGAGAGAAGCCCCGTGTTAACATGAGGGACAATCCAAGTGGGGCTAGAAAAAGAGGAAAAAATCCTGGGATTGAGGTGATCTGTCTCTCAGAGAATCTTGGGGAAATTGTGTTTCAAGCTTCTACATAAAAAAGTCAAACAAACAAATTAATAAAAACAGCAGTTATGTGGAAAAGAAACATGGAATGTTTCCTTGTGAGGAGATAGTGTTCTTTCCCCTTTTCACAAAATCTTCTCAGACAATGCCCTATTTACTCCATGCTAGTCTGAGTTTCAAAATCTGTATCTGTATCTCATATCCCATCCTTCTAATTTAATTCTAGTTTTCATCTCAGCTCTTTTTAGCAACTCTTCTTCTCCTACTAGAAATCTTGTATCACATTCCAAACCTAATTAGTTATATTTTTCTGTTTTGCCTTCACGTTCATATTAATTCTCAGATTTTCTCTTAAGACTTATTTATCAAGAAATGAAGTAATGATAATAACTGCCATAGATATGAGCTGCATTCTATTCCCCTCTCAGTGCAATACCCTTGAATACCAAATGTGGCCCATTAATACATCTTGTTATGAAAAAAAAAACAGACTTTTTACTTTGATTTGCATCTTCTGTACTTAGTATAGTTCCTAGAACACAGTAAGTGATTAATAGATGTTTATTGATTTGATAAACTACTAGAAGAGTCAGAAATATATTTCCTTTCATGAAGCACAGCACTTACACTGACAATGTCCATCAAAGGTAGCAATGATATTGAGCATATCAGAAAGGAACTTTGTTCATATGCAAATTATATCATCAAATATAATGTTGAAAAACTCTTAAATCTAATATAAACTGTACTTATCCATAAATTAGATATTCTTTACTGATTTGAAATAAATTCACTTTTTTATCTGAACAGAATCCCCAGCCTTTTGAAATCTAGGATCAACAATTTCTCAACTCCAGAGGAGGCCACTTGTTTAATTTTTTTTTTTTTTTTTAAGTTCCATTTCAGGCTGCTTTTTTTTTTTTTCTGCTTCTGAGATAATATATTTGAGCCTCAAGGGAAGTTAAACTAGTGCCTTCAACCCATCCTAATCTTATATTCTTATCTTTTTTTATCTTTTTATTTATTTTTTAAGTAATGTCTTTTCTTCTCTTTTTCTTTATAGTGACACACCACAACAGCCAAATCCATATTTATATTTAATTTGACATAATATAATAAATGTGTTGTGTGAAGAATATCATCAAGCTTGTCCCCAGACTAATATCAATATGCTTCTTACTTCTTTATTAAAAAATGCAGGGATCAGGTTGAACTAGGCTTGACACCTTTATTTCCTTTCCTCCCATTATCTGTTTTCTTCCTGTTATCTATAGCTCATATAATAGAAAGATTAAGTGGTGAAGAGACTAAAAATGGGCAAACTTCCAAACTGGACTGTGATAGGTTGGCTTTTTTTTTTTTTTTTTATAATTACCTATCTAAAGGGGAAAAAAGTGTGTGTGTGTGTGTGTGTGTGTGTGTGTGTGTGTGTGTGTGTGTGTGTGGTGTGTGTATGTATGTATGTGTATGTAGATACCCTTTTAAATTCAATCTTCATTATTAATATTCTCTTAATTTTTAGATAATCAATTAAACAAAATAATAAACTTTTGATTTACTTTTGCCAATTTTTGAGGTATAAATTCTGATACTGAAAAATTTTAACAGTTACTCTTTAGTTGTTTTAAGCTACCTTCTGTATATCACTAAAACTGGAAATACATAGATGAAGGTGAAATGTGGAAATTATAAACCAGCAAACTAATTCAATAGAAATATAATAAAGTACCAATACAATATCAAATCAAGTGTTAATTATCACTGTGATAGAATCTCTACTTTGCTACTCAATGTCCCTATGACCCCCTCAGAGCAGGACACTTAATCTCATTACTAATAATTAGCAATAATCTCATTATTAAAATCCTGACTTATAATTTATTTGATTTGGGGCAAGTCAATTAACTTTTTTTTTTGGCCACAGCTTCTCTGTGAAAAGGTTTGGACAAAATTATATTTAAAGTTCCTTCTTCGTTTAGATTCATGATCTAGGGGTTTCCAAGGTCTTGATCAGTTAAAATTCTTAGGTTTCCATGGTAGAGAGATAAGTAAGAAGACACTGCATATTCTCAAAGAATATAGTCTACTGAATGCCCTATAACAGATAGCTAAGTGGTATAGCTGCTAGAGAACTGGTTCTGGAGTCAGTAGGACCTGACTTCAAAGATGAGTTCAGATATTTAGTTACTGTGTGACCCTGGCCAAGTCACTTAACCTAGTTGTCTCAGTTTCCTCATCTTTAGAATGAACTGGAGAAGGAAAGGGCAAACCATTTCAGTATCCTCCCAAATGAGGTCATGAAGAGTTGGACATGACTGAAAAAACTCCATAACACTGTCCTGTAAGTAAGTTTGACTTTGTTACTGATTTAGTAGCTGTGTAACAACTTACTTGATGTAACATATTTCAACTATATCCTTTCTATGTCTGTTCATCTAATAATAATTATTATTACAACTAGCATATATATATATAGTGCTTTAAGATTTGGAAATCACTTTACAAATATATTTTTCTTTACATTTTTTTAAATTTTGAATCCCCAATAATCTTAGGAGGTAGCTTCTATTATCATCTTAATTTTACAAATGTTGAGCTGAGGCAGACAATACTTAAATGAATTGTCAAATGAATAGCAATGAATTGCTTAGTAGCTATTAAACATTTACTTGCTAAGTGAATAAGGCTGGTTTTGAACTAAAAGTCTTTCTGCCTCAAAGTCCAGCATACTTCATCCACTTGGCCACCTAACTCACTATGCACAATAATAATAATATCTCTTAGGTTTGCGTTCTAAGAAGAGAGGGGTAGCCTTAAGTTTTGACTAAACAGACATTTACTTAGATTTATTTCTCCTAGCCCTAAAATAGCAAAGGACCTTAGAGGTTATTTAAAGTAATCTTCATATTTTAGACATGAGGAAATTGATTTTTCTACATACATACTAAGATCATGAAGATATTAACTGGAAGAATAGAGACACAAATTCAGGAGCCATTATTTTAAGTTTAGCATCTTAACCTCAGTGTCTTTTCTGGGAAGATCCGACACATTCTCAAATCACTCAACTAAACTCTCATCCTGGCATATGAATTCACTACGGGCTTCCATGGCTTGCCTACTAAAACATAAAAACACATAAACTTAATAAGGGAAACCCACACTAGGTCTAATGCTGCCACTACATAGCTGTGAGCAAATTTCAGTCCTCCATCTCTCCATATTCCCTTATTTTGTTAGATGAAAGATAATAGTATCAGAGATCATAGGATGATAGATAGAAGAGGTTGTAGAAAAATTACAAATAAAGAAACTGAGATATAATGATATGAACTAACTAGCCCAGGATAAGCCATCTAGTATTTTGAAAACAGGTCTTTCTGACTCCAAGTCCAAATTTTTTTTTTTGCTCAGTAACTTTTTGAGCCTTTAGGTAACACATTATTATTCTGGCATGTTTGATAGAAGGCATCAATAAAAGAAAAAATATTTTTGACAGATTTCTAACTCAACTTATCCCTTAGAGGTTTAAGAAAACATTATTTGATAATCATAATATATTTCTCTATAGCTATCTTGACATTATCCCACCTCTCCCAGACTCGGGACTTGTTCACCCTACCTCTAATCCCCTCCTTCTATAGACACACACACACACACACACACACACACACACACACACACACACACACACACATACTGCCTTTAACATAATTTCTTTATACAGAATCCCAAAAATTTAATTAAATTACTTTAAAAAAACATCCTGTATTCAGGCTAAATAATTCATATCAAAAAAGACTTCAATATATAGTAGAATTCCTAGTCAAGAGACTCAACTTTAAAACTATAATTTTCTGGCCTTTTGATCATGAGTCATTCATCTGATTACCCTCATTTTTTCCTTATTTCTGAAATGGTAATAAAAATCTTTATTTTTCTTTCTTTACTAAGTTGTGAGGAAAATACTTTGTAAATATTAAAGCACCACAAAAATGTACCTGATTATTATTGAACATTAAACAAGTCACTGCAGGCCCACTAAATCTTTGATAATTTATGAATTCTGTTAGATTAGTTGTTTAGAGCATGGTGCTAGGGAAGTCAAAACCATGTACTCACTTTCTATATAGCCAATGAACTTAATTCTGTTCCATGGCAACAGATTGCTAACTCATAAACATGAATTACTGGTCAAGCAAGTCAGTGAAGGAAAAATAAATTTGTATAAATGTACTATCATAATTACAGAAATAGCTCAGAGTATTTATCATCAACATAATCTACATCTACCAGGTACTATATATTAATAATTTTAGTTAGAAAAACAT
This sequence comes from Sminthopsis crassicaudata, assembly GCF_048593235.1. Classification (NCBI taxonomy): domain Eukaryota; kingdom Metazoa; phylum Chordata; class Mammalia; order Dasyuromorphia; family Dasyuridae; genus Sminthopsis; species Sminthopsis crassicaudata. Next base: position 324,032,067 of record NC_133619.1, read on the forward strand.
GACCTCTCATTACAGATGGAAATAATAATCAATATTAACAACTTCATGCCATCACTTATGTGCTTAGTTGTAAGTATACCTTAATTCTAGATATAATTTATAGCCACTTTTAACCTTGAAGCAGAGTTATAACTAGAACAGGATGACCACTGGCATGGAGGAAATTCTCTTTCCATGTGGTGATTCTGTTAACATCTCTACAACCTTTGTGCCTCATTCTATATGGTTATGGCTATCTTAACTCTCTGATGTAGTCCAGAGTTATCATCCTTAATGTCTCATTGGCATTATTTTGCTTTCCTGGAATATGCTTCAATCTTACCCCTGACACTTTCCACCTAGTCATTCTTTCTGTTCCATTGCTATTGCCTAGTTATCCTGTGCTTGAGTCTTGTGGCCTATTAATTTTGTCATGATTCTGATCCCTCTACCCCAGTTAAGCAATCCCCAAATCTTCAATATGCACTACCTGATTTTTCTGCATTGCTGCCAAATACTTAAGATACTTATTTTTGTGCACACATACTCTTCAACTTTGGATTTCAAAAATGATTTACGTAATTGGACCTATTATCTTTGTCCAGTTGTTCTCATACATTCTGAATTTCTGGTTCCTAAACTCAGACTACGTAAGTATAATTTACTAGCTCTAAAATGCAAAATATTGAACCTATGTGACTTCCCTCACGACTCTGATGTTATGATTCTAATACTTATTTAGCACTTTGAAACTATTATATATATATATATATATATATATACATATATATATATATATATATATACATACATACACATATATAGTAACAATAATGATGATAATAAGATGTTGATCATGATGGCAATGATGAAGTCACCAAGGGCAACTCACTATTTTTGAGTTTTTATTTCTTTGTCTGTAAAACACAAATAATTATACTTTTACCCTTTACTAAACCAATACTCCAATGACTTAACATGGTGCTGAGGTCATTTTGGACTTTTGAATGTTATCCCAGGAGAACTCAAACTCTGATAGACCATAGCAAGCAAAAAAAAAAAGCTTTGCCAGTGATGGATTGACTCAGTCATCTCAATACCAGACGATATTTGATTTCAAAAAATGAAGTTGGCCTTAGAAAATAAATCTTTTGGCCACACTTCTTAAAGATCATATAAAATGAAGATGGGTTTAGATCTGTGTTATAGGAGAGACTAAGTCCATCCCAGTGAAACTATAGATTCTGGAAGTATTGATAAACTTCACAGAGCTATTATGAGGAAAATATTTTGTACTCCATTAGGTATCATTTATTTTAAAATGCAAACTATGAGTTTATATTTTTCATTAGAATAAAAAGAAACTGTGGTACTAAGTATTCTCCTTTCTGACATTTTAAATCTTCATGTGTGTGTATTTGTGTGTGTGTGTGTGTTTGTGTGTGTGTATAATGATTAGGTCCAATGAAATTGATTATTTCTGATGACTCAAAGGCCAAGGATCTCCATCCATATTATTTAAAAGGGTATGCTATGTAAATGGGTATGAATAGAAGGAATAAATACTATGTTCCATAGATGACATCACAGAATATATAATTCTCATTTGCTTCAAAAGAAGTTAAAGAGACAAGTGTTGATAATGAAACTAGAGTCTTTCATAATGTGATCACAGCATTTAGTTATCCAAAGGCACTTCTCTGAGGTATCAACACAATGCCCTAAAGCTACACCTTCACTGATTACAACACCTGACCTATGATCAAAGGCTCTTGTTGAGAGGCGACTAGCTGACATTATGTAATTAAAGGAAGGAAACATTATAATGACAAGAAGTAAAAGCAATAATTTCTATTGTTTTTATAAAAACTGTTATTTCTGTCACATATATTGTTGACTAACAAACCTCTGGAGTTTGAATTTACTATGTTGCTATATAACAAAACAATTTTATTGTTCTGAGGCATGATTATCAATGACCCATAATTTATTAGAGAGGAGATATTTACTAGAGATAGCATCTAATGAAAAATTTGGTTCTATAGAATTATATCCTTTCCGTAATATATCTCCAACACCATCCCATATGGAAATTTCAAGGATTACTAAGGAAGGATAATACATGGTGACATTATCAGTCATTTACACCCTAGTGCACATTGGTTTCTTGTTATAGATACCTCTACTTCACACAAATTTTTCAGGGTAGGCATAGAAATTGGGGTGGGGATCAGATGAATGAATGAGAAGCAGTAAGGATAAGGCTTGTAGTAGAGTTTCGGGAGAGAAAAGAATTGAAGCAGGAACTGTTTGGTAGACTTAGGAAAATACCACCATGGAGGAACTCTGAAGAGTTAAGAGATAGTCTTAATTGTTACCATTATCTTTGTCAAAGAGGAGTAGATCAGGAGGTAGAAAGTGGTATGGAGTGTGCTGAAAGCCAAATTTGCCCATTTCACAATTTTATCTAGAAAGGCAGATTAATATCATAGTGAATAGAATTGTTAAATTAATTATTTGAAATAAAAAGAAACTGAGAGCATTTTTTATTTAATTTGCAAAGCTAGCATTTGCATATCAAACCACATCATCTGACTCCTCAGATGTCAGAGACTAGGAATGATTTACAGAGCTGATTTTTATAACAGAAGAGAAAAAGAAAACAAACAAACAAAAAAAAGTTACAAAAACTTGTTTTGAATATAATTCAATTGGATATGACAGGTCATCTGACAGGTTCTCTTAAACTCTTTTAATCTAACAGTAACATCTAGCTGTCAAAGTGAGATTATCCCAGAAGTCTTCATCTTTCAGGGGATGCTTTTGTAACTGGAAAACTCACTGGGAAAGAGAAACTTGTTGTTTTAGAGTTAGAGGTTACCCCCATGTTCTAGCTGCCAATCTTAGAATATTCCTTTACTCAACATCTAGCTCAAAAGAAAAAGGGAGCTTATTAAATAATATTGGAAACAGGAATTTAACTTTAGTAACCCTGCTTTTTCCAGCTATTAGTAAAGAGAAACTTCTCTTTCCATCAGAAATAACTTCACCTTTAAAAAGAGCCTTATAATCCTATGATTATTTTGTTCTTATAAAGATATATCTCTTTCTCTAAGTTAGCTATTAATAAATAATAAAGTCTTATTAGTCTATCAATTCATTCTATCTTTAGGTAACTTAGACTTAAGAGCCTATCTAGGTTAGTCTGGATTAGTTAATTAGAGTAGTTTTTTCCCAAAGAAAAAAGTTTAACCCTATAATCAAACTAAAAATAAATCAAAATAATAAATACTACCTGAATTCCTTTTCAGGATGGAAGATTAGGATTCAGGATAACTTGAGCTTCCATTTTACCTCAAACATATACTTAGTTTATGACCTCGCGTACACCACTTAAGCCCTCTGTTTCTGTTTCCTCAAACCAAAAATAAGAATTTTATATCAGCAAAATTCTGACTCCAATGACTCTAAAGTCCCCTCCATCTTTAAATCTACAATTTTTTGTTCCTATGAATATTGAACCAATATTTTAAAAACTGAAAACTGGAAGTGTGCAATTTGACCTAGCAACAATATACCAAGACCTTTAAATTTCCATTGCAGAAATTAGTGCATGATAGTAATTCATTTTATTATTCCTTTTGGAATTCTGATAAATAACATTAGGAAGGTCACCTCTTGAAAACTACCATGGCACCCTAGAAGCCAAGTACTCTCAGTCTCCACTCAACTAGAGAAGATTGCTGAACTGTTCTTCAGAAACTGGAGAGCTCTTTAAAAAAATAAGCCAGACTTCATTTCTTAGAGACTAGTTCAGTATTTCTCAAAGCTGGCTGTCAGGATTTTTCCTTCACTGATTTTTTCCTTCTCTTTCATTTCTTCATTCTTAGTTCCATCCCAAAATTTTTTTTACCCTCTTTTATACTATGAGAAGCACAAGTAGGAGGTGTAATCTCAGAGAAAGTTTAAAATGAATTTTATCTATTTATTCCATTGATCTAGAGGAAGATAACAGGAAAAGTGATAAACTGGTGGATTTTTTTGTTGTTATTGTTACATTGAAGGCCTAGTTAATTCTCAGTGTAAGCTTGTATGTTTACAAAACATAGGTTACAGTTTCATAGGTACTGGATAATACTACAGTTACTAATGATCAGGCTCATTTGAAACCACAAGATACCATATTTGATTTCATTTTTCAAAATTTGGCTTTCACATAGTAATTTGTACATAATAAGCAACCAATAAGTGCTTTTCATTCATTCACTCATTCATTTAGCAAAAGTAGGATTTTTTTCTGTAATCACTTAAATTATTACAACAATCAAGCAATCTCAGAGTTGGAAAGGACATCAGAAATCATCTAAACTAATTCTTACATGAAACATAAATCCCTTCTAGAGTAACCCTAGCAATACTCTCTGAATACTTTCAGTAAAAGGGAGACTCTATATTCCAGCAAGCAGTCTATTCCATTCTCTTTAAAGAGTAATTTTAATTGTTAAGCCTTTCTTCCATATCATACTCACCTATAGCTTTCATCCATTTTTCTTAGTTCTCCCTTGGAAGAAATGGAACATATTTAATTTTTTTTTTCAGCTTAATACATCTTTAAATAACAAGTCATGTCCTTTCTAGACCTTCAGTGAGTCTTAATATGTAATACTATTCAACAGCCTGATTTCTCTCTTTTCAACACACTACCTTCCTCCCCACCCCTCACCCCCACAATATCCCTTCAAAAACATAGAAATCAGAATTGAAAACAACTTACTCTCAGTAGACAATGAAAGACCTAAACCTATTACTGAAGGGGAAAACAATTAAATGGAAACTTTATGAAATGGCATTTAAAAGAATAATGTTGGAGAACTAACAATGATAGGTAAAGTTCTTTTCCTGCTTCTAGCATGGTTAGAAAAAAAAAATTCTTTGTTTTAGCTCTTGTCATTAAGTACCATATACAGTAGTTAACTATTAATAAATAAGTAGTTAACATTTATGCAATGATTCATTTCTACTAAAAAATGTATCAGTCGCTCATTTATTATTCATCATTGACTACACAATGGAAAATGAGATTGAATAACTGGAGTTGCCATTGTTTTTTAAATGTTACTTTGAGTCTCACTACCCAGATCATTCATAAATAAACGATTATCTTTTTGCATTGGAAAAATCAAGATGATAGATTAGTACTGCCATGGCACACTTGCACAAACCACATGATACTTCAGACTGTACATTTAGAAAAAGATCTATTATCTCTAGGGGAAGGATTATGTATACAGTGAAGTAAGGAATAACAGAGCAATATCCAGGGTACTCATTGATAACAGAACAATGTTAAGAGACTCAAAAAAAGTACCCCAGCTTCTAAGATACCCATCTTGTGAAGTATTTTCAGGAGGACAAGGACAAGAATAGAAACAGTGAACAGGAAAGTGTTGAATAGAAAGGTCACCTCTTGAAAAATACTAGAAACCAAGTACTCTCAGTCTCAACTACAGAAGATTGCTGAACTCTTCATCCCTTCTTTCCTCTCTCTCTCTCTCTCTCTCTCTCTCTCTCTCTCTCTCTCTCTCTCTCTCTCTCTCTCTCTCTCTCTCTCTGTCTCTCTCTCTCTCTCTCTCTCTCTCTCTCTCTCTCTCTCTCTCTCTCTCTCCCTCTCTTTGTGTGTGTGTGTGTGTGTGTGTGTGTGTGTGTGTGTGTGTGTGTGTATGTGCAGAGAAAGTAGGGAAGGAGAGGAGAGAGGAGAGAGCACACAGAGATGGAAATAGAAGCAGAGACAAGGAGACAGAAAGAATTGAGAAAGGATGGAGAAAGAGACCGAGGAAGGGATAGACAAACAGATATGCAAATAGAGAGAGAGAAGGGCAATAAATCTAATATTCACCTAATGTGATACCTCTTACCCAGATTTACTTTTGTCATAATTTTTAATGAGAGTTCTAGTATCCTGGTATTATGTATATAAATCACTTTGTGAAACATAAATGTGTAATATAACCTATTATTAATATATTATTTATGTATGATGACATTTAAATATATGTATGTGTACATATATATGCATACATATATATATACACATACACATCATATATATGGAAATATAAAAGGATTACTCATTTTCTTAAACTGACACTTATAAGAAAGTGATATATAGTTTCCTAGGAGAAGTAGAGAAACTTTGTACTTTGGATCTGCTTTCATGATCAGTAACAATAGTAGTGCTTAAAATTTTCAGGGTATTGAATCATAACTATCTATTGTCTCATTTCAGTTCAGTTCAACAATTCAAAGAATGGTAAAGGTACCACTACATATCATGGTGCAGACATCATCAAATTATGATGTGATATTGCTCTAGTAACACTCTGAAGTCAGACCTTTCAGATTTTTCAAGTGAAACTGAAGAAAACCAAAAGTACTCTTTCTCTTTTCCCATCATTCCAAGAGCATTTCTCACTTTATATATTATGGAGTACGTATCTTGTCCCCTCTGTCAGATTGTAAACACCTCTATAACAGAGAAACTTTTGAATATGCTATATAGATGCCACAGATAGAATTTTATCCAAATTTCCTTTTAAAGAAAATGACCCTAAAAGAGGAAAATGGTTGGTTATTCTATAAAATGGGGAATTACTGTATCTATGTTTATTTTTAATTTTGCTATAGGAAGACTGGTCTCCAAATAATCTGTTGACAGATTTTTATAATAATCACAGGCCTGATGAAAAGTAACTTATTTTCTTCTACAGCACTACTTACCAATCCAAGGCTCATCTTGCTCCCTCCCACAAAACACACTCTACCCACCCCTGAAATGAATTTCTCAGCAAGAGTAGCAGAGTCCTAGAGCCCAAATGCTAAAGACAGGAAGCAATTAAATATGTAAATCAAAGAAATTACACTCCACTGATGACATTCAGCACACAGTCTGCCTTTACTCCCTCCTTCTTGTTCTCTTCCCTTTTTCCTTTCCCCTGGAGACATAAACTCATGTGAGATCTGTTTCTTCCACTCTGCTCTGTGCTAAATGTTTTTTTTTTTTTAATTCTCAACCACCTGCCCCAGGCCTTCTCATCAATTATTAATCAAGTACCATGAATATGTATAAAAGACTGTCTGTGAGTTTTATTAAATTAAAAAAAAAAAAGAAAGAAAACCTTCTATGCAATAGTAGCAAAAGAATCATGTGGTGATGGTGAAGAGGAAGGGAAAATGACAAAGTTTCTTCACCCTATTGATGATGGAATGTGCAATAGACCTGCTGGGTGAGCTGATTATGTAGGGTTGTTTTTCTGTATGATGTATGATTTAAAATGTAGTTCTGATAAAATATAATTTTATCATATAGTCCTTTTGAGACAAGGCAGATGTACTTTCCTGTTGCTGCCATGATTTGATTCTTCACATACTTTGTGAATGATATTGACTTGGAGCCTGGAATAGTCTAGTTAACCAGTCCTATTGTGATGAGCCTTTACTACAAATACTATGCTAATTTAAAATTCAAAGATATACTTTGTCCTTCTCATAATTATAGTTAGCAAGAGGTTGGAAAGAAGAAGAGAAGGTAGTTATCATAAGTATAAGAAACTTGCAGAATGAGGCAAACCAAGTGGAAAACACTGGCAGCCAAGTTTAGTATAATTGACAGTGCAGTTTACAAACAAGTAATTTTGGACACAGTTTCCACATGAAGTGAGATCAAATGATCATGCCTAGAATAATTCAAAGTTATTTTGTTATGATGCTAACTTTCTACTCATAGTGTGGGGCATGAAAGAATATTGTTTTTATAGTGGAAAGACCAGTGCATTTGGATCAAGACCATCTGGGTACTAATCTGAACACTAACATTGTCTCTTTGATCCCAGATAAATTACTGAGCTTCTCTTGGCCTCCATTTTCAAAAAGATGGTTTGAATCAGGTCGCTGCTAGTATTTCATTCCTAATTCATACATTTCTTTTCCATACAGTCATAACATTTCCATTACAGACAAAAATGAAGTGTAAATTTCCGCACTTTCTGTGTATCACTAATATTTGTAAAATAAGAGATAAGAATAGAAGATTCTTAAGTTTGTTGTTTTTTAAAAATCACTATTTCAACATCATTGCTTTCCTTTGCAACACTGTGTAAGATTTTACTTTACATATTTAAAAATACTATTCAGAACAAAGGGTCCATTATCACCAAAAGTCTCCCAAGAGGATTCACAACACACAAAAGTGAAGAATATCTGAACTCCAAGACACATAAGAGCTTTTTCAACTCATCTAGTCATTAGACTTTGACTTAGTGAATCACTCACTGCTCTGATAGCTCCTAAGTCACTTAAAAAAATCATGACTATGTTTAGAATTCTGTAAATCTAGGCAACTTTTTACAAATTGTTAAGAATGTGCCAATTTGCAATATTAGAAGAAAATCTGGACCAGGAATACCCTCAACACACGCAAGCATTGCCTTCAAAAAATGTTTGAGGAAAAAGAGTTTATCACCAAAAGACTGTCCAATAGTGAGAACTATAAACTAAGGCATGAAGAGGTAGATGTATAGAATATCTTACATGGATGAAATCTAGGTTATTTTGAAGATTTGGAATATGCTTAAAAGTCTTGGTTCTGTAACTCATTTTTTTGACATTAACAATAAGTTTTTAACATGAATAATCTTGGGGATTTCCTTTCTCTTTTGATCTAACCAAATTTATTTGGCGACTTTTGTGATGAAACATAATACCTATCATTTCTCTTCAGTGTTTTTTTTTTTACTTGAAAGAATGCCTTATTTCTTCTAATTTCTGAAGAGTCCAAGATTTTATCTGCTGAAGAGAATTATAACATAATTGTGGTTGAACAAAATCTCATTTTTATAGATTCATCCCTTGAAATTGCCATTTGTATGAAAGCTAGAAAGTGACCATAATTATTCTCAGTGATTTGGTAACTTTCATCTATTTGAAATGTCCTTTAAAATACCTAATTGGATATTTTCTCAAATTCAAGAGGAAAACCTGACAGGTTTACCATAGATTAATGATTTTCACAACAATCTCATCAACTCATCAGTATCTATTCTTTCCTAGATATTTTATTTAATAAATATTTGTCATGGAAATTTGATTTGAGTTCTCCCCTAGCTGCATATTAGATGTGTGATTTTGGCCAAATCAAGCAACTTCTTAATGTTCTGAGGCAACTTCCTAAGTCTTTAAATGATAGAAAAAAGAATTTGAGACTAAAAGTTCCAATAAAATGAATTATAGATTTACATACACTATATGAATATGTATGTATATATACACAGAGATATGTGACACCTTGCCCTTGAAAGGAAGTTTATAATCTAGTAATAATTATAGACAACATTCGTATGGTACTTTGTTTCATATATATATATATATATATATATATATATATATATATATATGTGTACATCTATATGGATACATATATATGTACATATATTTAACATAAACATACATGTATACATATATGCATTGTGTTTAATGTATGTATATGCATGTATGTGTGCCTATATATTGATGCATATACATTTGAACTCTTATGCAACCTGGTAAGGTAGTACTTATGGATAAAATTACTCCCATTTGACTTCTAAGAAAACATAACTTTGAAAAGTGATTTGGCCACATACCTAGTATTTAATTGTCAGAAACAAGAATCAGACACATATTTCCTGATTCTACTCCATTATATTGCCCCATTCAACTAGGAAGGAAGGGAATAAGATTTACACAGAATATACTAGAATAAATGACATGAGTGTGGTTGAATCTAAAGGGAGAGTTCACTTAAGACTGGAGAAAACTAAGGAAAAGCACTTTGAGATGTAATTTGAGTTTGGCTTAGAAGAGGGCAGAAGAAGGAAAAACAAAATTTGTGCTTGGAAATAGCTAGTAACATAGATTGAAGGAATGAATAAGATGCCAGTAAAATTGACTAAAATTTCCTGTTCTTTCATCAGCCAGTCTTCCTCCATTTTACTCTTGGCCAAAAAAAAAAAAAAAAATGCAGAGGGGGCAGAAATGCTGGGGTAAGAGGAGGAGGAAAAGCATCATGAGCAGAGGGAATTGGGAGATTGAGGCAATTCTAGGGGAAGATGTTGGCAGTCAGTTTTGAAAAAGACTGAAGTGGCCTCTAGAGAACTTGTTCTAAGTCTTCTTTGAAGAGCACTTCAAGTCTCTGAAGAACAGTTCAGTACTTTCCTACTGCTAAGACCAGATGTCTGGAAAAGCACAGACATCTCTTGTATTTTCTTAGGGCAAATTATCAATGTCTGTTTTTAAGGAACTTTTAATAAATTTTAAAAACAATAATAATCTTAGTTCTATTTAATTTGATAAATTAGTGCTTTATTTTATTTCCTTTCCTCCCTCCCTCCCCCCCCCTCTCTCTTTCTCTTGACATCTCATATTTAGAACTATATGTATTAAATATCTCTATTTCTGTTTTAGACAAGTAGAATGCTACAGTGATTTCCTTTGTGGACTTGGAGTCAAGGGACCCCTTAAATTCAAATGCTGCCTCTACCATTTAGCATGTGATCATAAGTTAATTGATTTACAATTGTGGTTTAGTTGCTTTATTTGGAAAATGGAGATTAGAAAAAAAAATAAGTCTTTGGCACCTATCTTATAGGATTGTTGCAAGATTAAAATCAATGTAGTGTTTTTTCTTCCGACTTGAACACTATAAATATCACATATTATTGTATAAGTAATATATGAATCATTTTCCAGATACTGTAGTAATCAAAGGGATTTTATTTGTCCCATGTTGTTATCACTGGGTATTTAGTATGTTATCCACGTTCTGGCATGTCATTTTAACACAAATATGTCCCAAATTCTTATCACTGAAAAGGTGGTTCAAAGTAGAATCTTTGTGGGAAGTGGAGTTTCTGATTGTCCAAAAACAGCACAACAACAAGAAGGACAAAACCACCAACATTTTTATAGACTTGTTATTTATTTGACACAATTGCCTGTGCTTTACATATATCCAATTTTTTATGTCTGCTATTGCTATCCATTGGTTAGAAACTCTCATATCTGATCCTTGCATTCTGAAACTTTTTGCATCCCAAATTCCTAATTGATGCTTCTTTATTAATGATATTGGGAATACAGAATCAATTATATCTACTTGAGTGAGATCCTTTCTCTCCCCATAAAATGAGTGGACCTCTTCCACCTTTTAAAGAAGGTCTGTTATATACAACTACCCAGGTGATCTTAAGATTTCACTAGGACAGTGGTGACAGCCTACATTACCTAGATAATCAGATCAGGAGATCCAGGGACTGATAGCTCATCAATCTCCCTTCTCCTCCTGTTATAGTATTAAGATCTTCTCACCTGAAGTCAATCTTTCCACTGGTAGGGTTAAAGATGTATGCTGCCCTTTCTGAGATACTTTTATCTTTGATGACTAGGATCCAATTGGATTTTTGTTTGTAAGTGGCCCATGAACCCATAAGCTTCCTCTTAGTTATAATATATCTACTGGTGTTATTATTCTCTAATATCAATTGAATCCTACAAAAATGCCCAGGATGGCCTTAATACATTATTTTGGAAATGCAGCAGCCAAATCTGTTGATCCAAGTGGTTCTATTTATACTGGGAAGATTTGGGAAGGTGTAACATCCTTAAAAGAGCATAGTATTCTCAGTCCTGTTTGAAGATAATTATTTACTTTATTTATGTTGTTGGTCTTATTAACTATTACTTTTTAAAAACTATCTCATTTATGTAAGGAAAAAAGCTGAAACATTTATGGACTTCTGCTCTATCAGAAAAAAAAATAGAAATAAAAAACACACCCTTAGTATTAAGGGATTTTTTTTGTACTTTTTTCTAAGTGAATAACAGAGGGAGAGAGAGAAGAGATTGGGGAGTCTTGATTTGTAACCATATGTTACCTACTTATTTGTTGTTGTTCTTAGTGGCAATTATTGTGTTCTTTCAGGAATCACTGATCTTATTCTTGTGGATCCTCCTTTTACCTGTCTGATGTCACTCCTTCCCTACCTTTTCATTTCCTCTGTTTCTTTTACCTTATTTCCCTCAGATCCTTTATAGAAGATCTGATCAATTGCAAAGAGGATTTCCTTTATTTCTCTCACTATCTCAGGGAAGTTAGCAAGTTATATTGCTAAAAATGTTGGGAGTTTAAGTCAAGAAAGCCAAAATTCAAATCCTACTTCAATGTCTTACTGGCTGTGTGATTCTGGTAAAAGCACTTAAATTTCCAAAGCCTCAATTTCCTCACCTACAAAATGGAGATAATAACACTACCTATTTAATAGAGTTTCTGTGAGAATTAAATGGATATATAAAACACTTTACAAAACAGTGTTATATAAATGTGAGCAATTATTATTGTTGCCATTCAGAGTTTACTACCATATAAATCTTAAGAAAAAAACATTTAAATGGATTATATTCTCATTCCAGGGAAGAGAAAAATAGAATAACTAGCATAACTAAGGGACTATTCTCTCTTCTTCAGTTGATCCTAAAGAAAGGAGAGACCAACATGGGAAGTAACAAGTGGTGACACTAGAAAATAATTCAGGAAGCCAGATAATAGTCTAATCTTATGTCATTTTACAATAATGTCATGAAAATATTATCACCAACTCCACAGGATGATCCTCAACTATATTATAACTATGTTAAGTTATTTGCTCACAAACAACTTAGTTTAGTCTTTGCCTTGACTACATTGCTTCACATATGGATTGAGATCCATTTATTATATGGGTGAGATATGATCCTCTACTATGTTCCATAAAAATAAACTAATAATCAACTGTCACTTTCTTCTCATCTATCTACCAATGTGATATGATAAATTTCTGGTTTTAGTTGCCTATGTTTTTCAGAGAACTCATTAATTGCCTAATATTGTTTCAGCTAATCAATTACCTATATTAGGTGAAGTTTCCCTATGTACATAATCTGTTGTTGATTGAAGCAGAATTTTTGTGTATATACATTTGAAACTGAATTCAAATCCTAGAATAAACCATCTTCCATGGGTAAACAAAGTCTAGCTAAAATAAGTCCAATAACTGAAAACTGTCTAGCTATCATTTCACTTTGAGCAATGACACAAGAAGACTTTGAACAGCCTGTTGCCCAGGGCAATTACACTAAATGATTTTTCAATTTGACATAACAGAAGTCCCTAGTGATACCAATTTTTTCCCCAATATGACTAAAATAATTAGTCAAAATTTGAAATGCTTAATATGGGCCAGAACTAAATAAAGAAAATATTTTCTGTCTTAAACAAGACAGAATACCTTTCTTTAGTTCTTTAGTTATATAGCTCTGAAATCTCTTAACTATAAACAAAAAATATAATACTCAAAAAATTTAAGCAATATTTGAGATATGGAATTGGATGGAATGGAAGAGGTAGCTAAAGATAATTATAAAGTATATTATAATTCTAGTTTGATTTCTAACAAAACCTCAATAAGTTTTATCTTTATTTCCAGACTTCCCTTTCATTGCTAGCAGTGTGGATTACAGAAGGTAAGGAGAGAAGCAAATATCAATCTAGTGAGAGTCCTGGACAGCTTCAGATCAATATTGTATATATTTGTGTGACTTTACCCTTTTTTCTCACTGCAAATTTGGTCACCTTAGTTGGAGACTTTCCCATCAGACAGTTGGACTTGTCAAAAAGTGAAGATTATTTGCAATGAAGAACAAGATTCCCCCCTTATTAAATAGAAGTTAAGTTCCGATTATACATTCCAAGGACCATGGAATCACAGATATAAAGCTGTCAGGTATTTCAGAAATCATTTCATCCAACTTCTCTCATATGACAGATGAAGAAAATTAGATCCAACAGTGGTAACATATGTAAAACCATAGTGAATAATCTTTTAACAAATTTTCTGATAGAGCACATTCTACATATGTTTAATAAAGAGGTAGAATTTACATGTGTGTATCCCCAAATCTAAGGCAAAGAATGTATGAAATATTAATAGAGCCAGGCTGATGCTAATCCAAAGTATTATTATTTTGTTTTCTAAATGCTAAGTGTATGGCGATTTGGTAGGCAAATGGCATTTAGCTTTGAAAGTGACTTCTCTGTCCAGAGATTTCTAGGTATATAACTATGAATGGAACTGCAAATTTCCAAATTTGTCCATTTTCTCTAGTCATTCAATAGCTTTCAACTTGTCTTTATACATTTTTATTGAAAATTCATATACTTTTTTTTTGCCACTGACTCTAACTTATCATTTAAATATTGTTTGCCAATTTTAGCTTGGTGTTTTATGTATTCACAATAAACACTTTATATCTGCTCTGAAACAATGACTTTCAAATGATAATTTGATAGTTTCCCCTTGGGGCTCTCTTGATTCTCCATTTTTTCATATTCCCCTTCCCTTCATAACAAAATTCACAACTTTTTTCTGTACCAACATCTCTCCAAATGTAGTAGAACTCTTCTGATGATTCCATGTAGATCCTACCCAGCCCTTATAGTAGAAAATAACTAGAAGCAAGTCTTTTGAATTATAGTAAGTATTTCTTTTAAAATAAAATATAGTACTAGTTTTAAAAATGATTAATTATTCTTTTAAAAATTCTTCTTTTAGGTTTTACCTTTCTCTTTGAGAAATAATTATTTTTTTTGTTGAATGCTCTTTACCATAATCTTTTAAATAGTGATGCTGGGAATAAAAATAGTCAATATGCTATGTTTTCTTTTAAATAGATTTTATTATTATCTTTTATTTTTAAATAGCTTAGATTCCTACTGTAACCTCATTGTCCTCCTTCTCAGAGTACCATTGTTAATAACAAAAAAAATTTTTTTTAAATAGAAGCAAAAAAAATTCTGAAAAAAAATCAACAAGTACAGTTACACACTTGGGATACATTGTCCCTATTACTACAAAGGAGTGGGCCTGTAGTTACCAACCTGTACTGCTAAATCTTCCTAATCCTAATATTCTAGTCTGTTCCTTTAAAGAAGGTCAAGGAACAAGATGGCAGAGTAAAGGCCTTCTTGGAAAACTCCAAGAAGGGTCAATTTCACTGTGGTTAAAAAAGTCAAATCAGAAATTAAAACTCTTACTCCTGGCTCAGTAGAGGAGCATATCAGTGGGGCAGCATTCAGTCCCACCTCAGAAGGCAAACTCTGAGAAATGAGGTTTTTTCCTGAAAAGAATAGGCAGTTATCCCTTACAAACAAAAGGAGCGCCTGTGCTCAAAATCAAAACTTAAAGCTGCACAGGAAGCTTGAGACAGTGCTCCCTTTACCCCAGGAGTAGAACTCAACTATAAAATTAAAGAAAAAAAAGCAAAAACAAAAACAAAAACCTTGACCATAGAAAGCTACTATAGTGACAGGGCAGACCAAAACACAAACTCATTTCAGGATAAAATGTCATAAAAGACTTTAAAAAGCAAATGAGAAAGATAGAAGAAAAAAATAAGAAAGAAATTTAGAGGTATGCATGTGAGCGTCAATACTTTGAAAAGGAGAGAAAAACATTTGTTTCAAGAAAAACAATTCCTTAAAAAGTAGAATTAACCAAATGAAAAAAAGAGATACAAAAGGGATTGGAGAAAATCACAAAATAAAAACTAGAACAGAGCAAATGGAAGCTAATGACTCTGTGAGAGAGCGAGAATCAGTCACACAAACTTAAAAAAAATGAAAAAAATGGAAGAAAAATGTGAAATACTTCATTGGAAAAATATCTGACATAGAAAATAGATCCAGAAGAGACAATATAAAAATTATTGGCCTACCTGAAGGCCATGATCAAAAAAAAAAAAAAAGAGCCTGAATAACATTTTACAAAATATCATTAAGGAAAATTGTCCCAATGTTCTATAGAAACATAGGAGAAAATACTGAGTGAAACAATCCAATCTCAGAAAGAGATCTCACAAGGAAAACCCCAAGGAACATTGATGCAAAACTCCAAAACTACCACTGCAAGCTTCCAAACAAAACCCAATTCAAATATCAAGGAACAACAGTCAGGATTACACAGAATCTGGCAGCTTCTACAATAAAAAATTTTAGGGCCTGGAATACCATATTCTGGGATGCAAAGGACTTAGGGTTACAACCAAGAATTAAGTATCCAGGTAGACTCAGCCTCATATTTTCATTTCTATTGAAAAACAAAACAAAACAAAACAGAATTAAACAAAATTTAATCTATAGCCACAGAACTCCAGAGAAACAAAGAAATGTAAGGAGGGGTAAATATATATATATATATATATATATATATATATATATATATATATATATATATACATATACCTACACACATTTTATGTATGTGTCTGTATGTAGGTAATTTAAATGTTAAACTACTTACATTTCTAAATGGGAAAATGATATCTGTAATTCTTGAGAACTGTATCTGTCAGTGGGTAAGGGCTGGTTCAATATCAGGAAAACTATTACCATAATCAACCAAAACCAACATAAATCATATGATGATCTCAATAAAAGCAGAAAAAAACTTGACAAAATACAGCACCCATTCATACTAAAAAACACTAGTGAGCATAGAGATAAAGGGAGATTTTCTTAAAATAATAAGCAGTATCTATCTAAAATCAACAGCCAGCATTGTTTGTATTGGAGAGAAGCTGGATGCATTCATAGTAAGATCAGGGGTGCAACAAGTGTGCCACTACTATTGTATTAGAAACATTGTATTAGAAATGTTGATTTTAGTAATAAGAAAAGAAAAAAGAATTTATAATAGGCAATGAAAACATAAAACTATCATTCTTAGTAGATGATATGATGATATACTTAGAGAACCCTAGAAAATCATCCAAAGACCTACTGGAAACAATTCTCAGTTTTAGCAAAGTTGCAGGATATAAAATAAACCCACAAAAATTATCATATTTCTAACATATCTAACATAAATCTAACATATCTCTATATGTTTATACACTAATGTATAGGTAGTGGAATTGTGAAATGATCCAAACATTCTGGAGAACAATCTGGAATTATGCCCAAAGGGATATAAAACTGTGCATACTTTTTGATCCAGCAGTGCCATTACTGGGTCTGTTTTTGAAGGAAATCTTAAATGAGGGAAAAGGACCCACATGTACAAAACTATTTATAGCAGCTTTTTTGTGGTAGAAAAGGATTGGAAAATAAGTAGAGATCTATCAATTGAGGAATGGCTAAAGAAGATAATGGGATATTATTGTTTTATTAAAAATGATGAACAAGCTGATTTTTAGAAAGGCCTGGAAATATTTGCATAAATTGATGCTGAATGAAACAAGCAGAAACAGGAATACATTGCACACAATAATAAAAATAAGGTGCAATGATCAACTATGAAAGAATTAGTTCTTTTCAGTGGTTTCGTGATCCAAAGCGATCCCAATTGAATTTGGACAGGAAATGCCATATGCACCCAGAAAAAGAACTAAAAGTTTTTAATGTAAATTAACACATGTTCATTTTTCCCTTCTCTCCCATGGCTTTTCCCTTTTGCTTTTTCTCTGCTGACATGATTCATGAAATAATTTGTATTAACAATGAATAAATTTACTAGAAAAAAGTGAAGTATTTTTCCTATAACGAGGTAGGTATAAAATATGAAGAACAAACCTCAAAATATATCTATGAATTTAATTGTCTACATTCCAGAAACAGCCCTAATAATGAATAGACATGAATTCACCTCCCGGAGAACAGACCAGTGATTTTTTTGGTTTGTTTTGAGAATACATTGTCATATTCTGTTAATTGCATTAAAAGCTAATCCTCTTGTTATAGTGTACCCCAACTAGTTCTATGAGGACTATATTTTTCATTTCTCTAGAAAATTTAAAATCAACATTATTGGTGGTGGTTTGCTCACAAGTCTGGGAGGAAGAAGGTAGTAATCCCTATAAAGCAATTTTCTATCTAAAGTTCTCAAACACTAAGAAATATCCTCTCTCCTTACTCCAAATGTTACAAAGTGCAATTATCTCACTTCCTTTTTTAATTTTGGAAAAGATTGAATTCAATTACTTATTTGTATCTTCATTTATACCTTTTATTTCCAAAATATACTTAGAAACCATTAAAATGAAATATAACACTAAATTCCTAAGTGTGCTTTTATAATTAAAATTATCTGCTAGCTGCATCCATACATATACAAGTTGACTTAGTATACAGAAAATTAAAAAAAAAATCTAAAAAACTAGACCCCAACTATTTGTAATAGATAAGTTCAAAAGTTGATGATTAATGAAGTTATGATGATCAGCTAAATGTTGACAAAGGACTGATTCAATGTGCAAATGAGATTAACAACACAAACCAAAAAAAAAAAAAAAAAAAAAAAAAAAAAAAAAAGTTGAGAGTGGACTCTTTTGTTTGATTGATTGTTTTATTTTTTGCTTTCCAGGAGAAAAGATTTCAAAAAGAATAGTATTTCAGTTTTTCTTATAAAACAAAAATAAGTATATCAAGAAGGAAATTCACATGTGGGTGATGATATAAAAAGACTTTTACAAAAGAACCTGAGAAAAATGAAAATTAGCTTCAATGTTCACCTCTCATTGGCCTGGTGTTGAAGACCCTGAGCTGAATTTGTGTCTCTGAAATGGATTCAGGATATAGCCTTTTACAAGAAAACATATTTAAAATTTCAATCTAAATGAACTTATCTTTTTTTTTTATTTCTACATTTTTGCCTCCTTTGGTCTTGAATGTAATTAACTTTCAGTGGCAGCTAATTATAAGTGAAGAGAAATTGGAATCTGTGTGGATGTTTGTTTGGTGTGAGCTTGGTGAAGTGTTTTTTAATTGGAAAGCCTCTTTACTGTATGCATTTCAATCCATTTTGTACTGTATTTATTGTCTCGGATTCATATTATAACCATGACCTTTCATCTAGTGACAGAATCTCACACAGAGAAAAATAATTATTTTAACAAATAGACTTTAAAGCTATAAAGGAGAAATGAGAGAGGTTGAAGGGAAGAATAACACAATACAAGAAAAGCCAAGATTCAAATTCATTTTGTGGACTTCTCTTTGAGAAATGTATTATTGGTATGGTTGGATATATTTCTTGGGAATATTAAGTAGACACAAGTAAACAACATGAGAAAATATGTAGATCAAGAAATGAAAATATTTGAGATAAATTAAGTATTATTACAATTTTAAGTTATTATAATTATTATTTTGTTACTTTAAAGTTTAATATGAAGAAAATGAGAGCTAATGACCTGAATTATACCTTCTCATATTCTCTACATGTAGAAATGAATCCCTAGGGTGATCTTATAAATTACCTTTTCTCATCTCTATCAACTGAAAGATAAAAAGCAGACAATTGAAATACAATTTTAACATATTGTATAATAATTAAAGTTAGAAAACATTTTGTTCTCTAAAGTTTATAAAATTATTACTTCCTATGAGAAGAGAGGGAGATTTGTTAGAGGAAAGCAACCTGAGTTTCAGAAACACTATTAGTTGACAAAAATCATCCAACCAATGGAGCCTGAACACAACTAAGCAAATTTGACTTTGAAATGAAGTTCTCTTTCTACTTCATCATACCACCTTTTACATGTAATAGCTATACAAAATAAAACAAAACTTATTTAAGAAAAATCAGAGTCATTTAAAAGAATGAATAAAAAATGATTAAATTACAGTTCTTTGAGATGATAATGACCTTGTAGAGAAAGAGAACGAGAGCGAGAGAAAAAGTGAGAGAGAGAGAGAGAGAGAGAGAGAGAGAGAGAGGAAGAGAGAGATAGAGAAGAGAGAGAGAGAGAGTTGAAAAAGGTCTTTACAGAATCTAACCCTCTTTACCACTCTGCTCAGTGTAGTAACTTATTCCTTCCTTAATTACTTGATTAAATAATAAAATACAAGTAAATATTTTTGGCATTAATGTGAGATATTTTAAATATTGCTTTGAAAATATCATCCTTCTCATTGATGCATTATTAAAGTGATTTGATAGAAACTCATTATCTATAATTGTTTTATTGTAATAACTCAATATATTATTTTGTGTGTGTAGACTACAGGTGACAGAAAGTACATTGCTAATGAGACCATAATCCTGGGTGAGAGATTCATGGACAGATCATTTATTCTTGAGCTTATATCTTCAACTAGCTTTCAAATACATGTTATTCACCACAAAGACTACTATTTGTTCTAGTCTCAAAACACATTGATCTCTATTAGGAGAAGAAACAATTTATATTCCTATTTATAGAAGGCAGTACATGAGAATAACTATTTTTTCATTATATATAAAAATACAAATATTTTTAGGTACGGAATATTATGTCTATATCCTTGTGTATTTATATAATTCCAAAATTGTCTTAATTGGTGAAATGAATGCTACCAGTGCTACCAATGTGGAAACTGTACCACAATTTGTAGTCTTAGAAAGTTGCTTAGGACATTGGAAGGTTGTGATATGCCTGCAGTTACACAGCTGCAAGTGCAAAAGGCACTTGAACACAGGACAGAACTCCATGGTTATCTTGTTATCCCATCACGCTACATAACTCTACCTCTAAAATAACATTAAAGAACTTTATTAACTACCATAAGATCATTGTTTTAGATCTGAGATGAATCTTAGAGATAAAATCTAGTCCCATTTCCTCATTTTACAGAGGAGCCACACACAAAGAGACATTGAATTATTTGTTAAAGGTTACCCAGATGGCAAATAAGAGCCATGATTTTTGACTCCAAGTCTTTGGATTCTAAATCTAGTATGCTTTCCACCTTGCTGCACTGGCTCTTAAGTGCTAGACAATTTTATGTTGCTTCATTGATCCCTGCCACAAAGTGATTTTCAAAGTGACCTCAGTTCTACTGTTTTTTAATCCTACCTAAAACAACTTATCTCCCAAAGTATACCATCCTTACCAATGTAAGTCAAAAAAAATTTGAAGGTTGTTCTCAACCAGGCAGTAAATCTACCTGGAAAAACTTAAATCTTGAGACAATATGTTTTGTTTCACTCCTACCTCCTCTACGTTAGAATTACTAAAATTATCCAGATTCCTAAGTGAATAGAGCACTTGATCTGGGATCTGATGAACCTGAATTCAATATAACCTCAGACACATTAATTGGACAAGTCACTTAATTTGGGTCTCTGACTCAGTTTCCTTATTTGTAAAATGGGGTAATAATATTTACCTTCAATGATTATTGTGTCAGTAAAGTGAGATATTTGTAAAGCATTTTACAAACTTTAAAATGTTTTATAAATGCTAGTTATTATTATTAAATGTCACTCTTTGCAGGATCTTTGCTTTAAATATCTGCTTTAAACATTATGATATCAAGGTATATGATATGGAAGATCTTTTTTTCATCACAGTATCACAATTTATAAGTACATCCCAAATTTCCTTATTATGCCAACACAAGTCTACATCTATAGTGTTAGCTAAATTATTTTTTTTAAAAACTATATATTCTCAGTCACCATTTAATACTTCATGTGAGTGAGATGTAGTGAAGCCCTGGGTTCCTGCTAACAGTAGCATAGTACCTTGAACTTAGTAGAAGCTTAATAAATGCCCAGTGACTGGCTGGCTGGAACATATTTGCTGTGAGGTCATAGCAGTTTCATTTGTTGTTCTCTTTATTATTAGTAAGAATCTCTACACTGAAAGTGCCACTATACTGGTAAAATCATAGGTTGAAAATGTGGGGAAATATTCTTCTTGGGATGACACATTTCAGTTACCTTGCAATTTAAAATAATAAAGTGATCATTTTACTCTCCCTAAATCTTCTTTCATTTTCCAGGCCTATTCCAATAATAAGTTTAGCAGAGTTTGAAAGATGCAGTAAAAAACAAAACAAAACAACAATAACAAAAAAAATCAACTTTGGAGTTGGAGAAGCTAAATATCAAGTCCCACTTTCAATCTTATGATTCTGGTTAAGTCACTAAACCAAATGGGGCCTTAATTTCTTCATTTGTAAAATAGGGAGCTACAATGAATGACCTCTAAGATGCCTTCCAGCATTAGATCTAGAATCCTAGTTTATTTTACTTATACTTTAAAATTGATAACATTAAATATAGCTCCCAATGCCTTTATCTTTTGAGATTGAAAAATATTGTTTTTAATAGTTTGAATTCACCCTATTTTGTTATATTATTCACTTACTTTTCTTGCAACAGATAGGAAAAGAAAAAAAGGAATAATCTTAGTTCTATATCAGTTCTTGTTCTCAGGACCTTAGGCAACTAGGTAGCACAGTGGATAGAGTGTGGGGCCTGGAGTCAGAGAGATTAATCTTTATGAGATCAAAAATAGCTTCAGATACTCACTATCTATGTCACCCTGGGCAAGTCACTCAAGCTTGTTGCCTCAGTTTCCTCACCTATAAAATGATCTGGAGAAGGAAATGGCAAAGTACTCCTATATCTTTGTCAAGAAAACCCTGAAATGGGATCATGAAGAATCAGCACAATTGAAAAAAACTGAATAACAGGAACAACTCTATATGGAATCATCATGGTTTTGTACAAGAATAGCATAATATCATCTTCAAGACTTTACTAACTGTTAAGAAGTTCAAATAACTTTTAGCAATATCAACAGTTTAGGTGTATGTTTTTAGGGAGCAGTTTGCCGTGATTTCCAGGTTTTTTTTTCTGGCTATAATAGATAACTTGGATCTCATCATTCCAGATATACAGTTAGAGTTATTTTTACCTAAATACTTTACCGTTCATTTGCCCACATAGACACTCATCTGCCACTTAACCGCCTACTCAGACAGCCTTTAGAGATCTTCCTGCAGTTTATTCCCATCTGCTTGGCATTTCACTATCACCAAAAATCTTAGTTCCATCTGTGAATTTGGAGATTTCATGGTGTAATCTCTCTTTCAGGTCATTTATAAAGCTGTTAAATAAAACTGACCAATTTCAGGAGGATTTTCAGTGTTTAATAACTCTCTTTGTTATTTCATCTGACTATCCCAATATGCCAAAGATAAGGTTTTTTAAAATAGATTTTTCTGTAAAAAATTAAATTTGTTTAAAAATTATTTCAAGTGGTACTACTATATCCACATGCATATTTTCTCCTATGGAAAACTTAAACAGAACATTTATTAAGCATTAAACTTAAACAATTATTTATCAAATATTGTAAAGTGGAGAGGAAAGGCAAAAACATAGTCGTTACCCTTAAGCAATGCACATTCTAAGAGGAAAGCAACATGAAATAACTATGTGCATAGAACATAGAGTATAAATGGGAATTAATCTCAGGGGGAAGGGATGGTTTGAGGGGGCTAGGCTCAATTAGAGAGAAATGCCCTATAAAAGGTACAATTGAAGATGAGTATTGAAGAAAATCAAAGTAGCTAGGAGTTGGAAGTAATGAAAGACACCATTCTAGACATAGGGGAGAGCAAATGCAAAAGCATGGAGTTGGAAGTATGGTATGTGAGGAATTGCAAGTAAGTCAGTATACTTGAATGGTGGTAAAGTGTGAGAAAGGAACAATGTGTAAAATGTGTAAAAAGATTGGAATGGGAGAAATGGTCTGTATTGTGAAAGTCTTTAAATGCAAAGAGAGTACTTTATATTTGATCTATAGGCAAAAGTGAAGTTTACTGAGTAGGGAGTTTCGTGATTGAATCTACATTTTAGGAAAAACAGTTTGGCAGCTGAGTAGAGAATGAAGTAGAGTGGGGAAACATGAACTATAGAAAACAATTAGAAGACTAATATTCCAGAAGAAATGGGAACAGGACCTTAACAATGATGAAAATTTCATTCAGGAATGATTTTCCCCATGTCAAGATTGCGTTGCATTTCCCTTATTACATAATGAATGCATACATATTTAAGCATATTGCAAATAACCATTATTCCACATTCCATTAAGAAATTTGGAACCAATTAATTCTACAAATTTTTTCTTGCCAACATCTGACTGCTATCATACTGGCTCCCCAATTTGAGTCAACACAGTTTTAGATACAAGACACTTGCTTCTAATTCCTTGTAATGGACCCCTCACCTCTACTTATATAAGCTTTCTTCTGGCTTCACTCTAAAGCCATTTTCCCATATCCTAATTTATTCCATGATGCTCTTTGGAATGACCATTTGATTCAGCACATGCTCTATTTCACCCTCAAACTTTTCTTCAACACAAATTCAATTTTCCCAATTTAACAAAAACTTTTTTTTTAAATGAAGAAAGTGCCATGCTAATCTAATTAGGGTTTTCTAACGAGGATATTTTATCCTTTGCAACTTTTTCCAGTGGTGCTAACTCTTTTTCTGATTTTCTCTCACTTATAGGATCAAGAGAAGTTTTCTTTGGTCCTTTCTTCTACTTCCAGAATATTTCTTTATCAGTATTATTTTATACTTCCTCCATTGATGTATATGAGTATATCCATCTTATCCTTGTTAGTGTCAACATCTTCATTAATTACTTCAATGTCTACATTAGTGCCTTCCCTGGTTCCATCCCCACATTGTTCTTAAATGTTTCAATATTTCTATTTATGAACCTGTCAAAATTTCACAAATTTCCTGTACTTCTTCATCACCAACATTTTCATATCACTTTATCTACTCCACTAGCAAGGCCATACACCCTAAATTTCAGCTCAAGGAAACTATTCTATCTTTTATTGAAAATTAAGATTTTCTTCCTTAAGAACAATTTTCTAATCTTTTACTTATTAGATTTATTATTTACATTTCACCTCATTTTTTACTTCTTTGTGACTTTTAGTCTCTTGTTACTCATATTCTGCTACTCCATCTCTATGATTCTAGATTCACTAGTCTCTGTGATAAGGTTTGACTCCACACTTGCCACTTTAATGATTCTATTCTGTAAATTCCCTTATCCCCCCCTCCTCTGATTCCCAGAACTGCCATTGTTCCTCATTTGCTAATTTTCTTCCATAGGTAATATTTGCCAACTAGTATTTCCACTCCTGTTCCAAGTGTGTGGAGCATGGTGGGGAGAAAAGTTCACACAATTAAATTGATTTGATCTAGTATAAATTCATTATGCATAATCTCAAGTAGGCCCTCTTCAATGCAACAGGGCAATACTGTCACTCATCTATTGTTGACTTCATATCTTTTTCCTACAGCTGCTAAATATACAGAAAGGAGAGTTCTTAACACCAAAATCCTTGGAACTGTCACATAGTCCAATATCAGAAATGGATATAGTTTTATCAGTGGAAATTATACTAACGAAGATGCCATCTAACTTAATGTTCCTATATATATTCTGTCTCTGCCTATAAGAGTGTGAATGACTTGATAGAGGAAGTGTGATTTTTTTTATTTATCTCTCTCCATTTATCACAGTGCTTTGCACATACTAAACCATTAACAATTGCATTTTTATTCATTCATTCTTCACAATAACTGTTATAAACCTTTTCATTTCTCCTTAATCCCCCATATACCTTTTTAAATATTGTATTACTACAATTGCTTTAATTTCCATTTGGCTGAGAAGATCAAGGTAATTCAACAGCAGTTGCCTCAATTCTCTGACTCCACTCTTTAAAATCTTAGCACTGATATCTATTGTCTCATCTATCACTAGTTTATTTTGCTATATTTATTATTTTCAATATTTCATTTTTGACAATCTGATTTTGTGATACAGAACATCTGAATTGTTTCAAATTTCATTTATCTAATTAATATTGATTTAGAGATATTTTTCAAGTGGCTTTTGAGCATTTGATTTAGGGTTTTCTGCATTTGAGAAATGAATTTTCCTATCATTTTCCCGTTTATCTATTGGGTAGTTGCTGTCATTCTTACAAATTTGAATCAATTTATAATTTTAATAAATTACAAAGAGATGGACTACAATAGTTGTGTTCAAATTAATTTCAAGTTGTTACAATTGTATACCATTTTTTAACTCTGAAAAAATTTAACTAATTTTGCTCAATGTCCTAAAGATTTAACAGATTATACAGAGCCAGATGACTCAGATCTAACTACCATTATCAGTAACAAGTCACTTCTTGTCAAAGTGTAATCTATTTCATTCTTTTTGGTGTCATTTAATGGTAGCTATATCCAGAACCTATCAATTCTTTTTTGCTCTCCCTCAAAAAGTATTAATGATATAGATGTGTGAGACATGTCTAATCTCTAAATCTTACATCCTCTTTTTTCTTTCTTCCTGAACCTAACTTTCTCATATATTTCTCTACATTCTTATATTTTCCCACCTTGACTTTGAAGTCATTAAATATCAGAATATATGTAGAGAGAGGGATTTATCAATCAATCAAGATTTATATTTAAGTGACTTTTCTGTGTTAGGCACCGAGAATATCAGTAAAAGAATGAAATAATACAAGAAGTATTTTTTTAACAGAGATGACATCAAGCATATATAAAATACATATTAACCTAATTATGAAATATAAAATTACTAACATATACAAAGGAGTTAAATATATGGTAATTTCTGAAAGAAGGGACTAGTAAAAAGGAGAATTAAGAAAAGTTTGTGCTGCATCTCAAAGGAAGAAAGAAACTCTAGGAAGTGGAACTAAGAAAGAAGGCCATTTGAGAGCCCTGAGATGGAGGTTGGTGTCATGTAATAAAGAAAAGAGTCAGTTTGGCTGAGTTACAGAACATAGTAGTTGAAGTGGTTTCCACCAAGACTAAAAAAAGTAGATCGGAGCTAAATTGTATAAAATTTTAAAAGCTCAACAGGAAAGGTTATGTTTGAATCTAAATGCAATAGAGTATCATTAGAGTTGAAGGAGTAGAAGGTATGTACGTTAAGACTTAGAAATGGCAAAACACTCAAATAAGGTTGCCTAGAAAACCCCAGATGGGATCAAGAAAAGTTAAACATGATAGAAAAACAGTGGAAAAATAAGAAACAAAAATTATTCTGGTAGCAATGAGTAGGATGGAACAAAATGGTAAAAATCTTGAGGAAGGGAGACTGATAAAGTAATTGTAAGGAGCACCTCTGAATCATCCTTCCATTTGGCCACAGACTTTTTTTTTTCCCTTTCTTCTCATTGCATGCACTTGTTATGTATTATATTATATTGTTGTTATGTGTGGGTATTATATCTGTCTACTAGATTATGAGTGAGCATAAGTATCTTAGTTATTTAAACTTTGTATTTCATCTCTCAGCTAGCCTTGTTAAGAATATAGTCTATTATTTATATTTAGCACATGATATATGTGATATATTATGATATAACCTTTCTGACCATTCTATTCCAGAGGGGAATGATCTTTAAAACCATGCTAATTCTTTAAAAAGTTTTTTTAATTTTTCTACAGGTTCTTACTGTTGTTGGCTTAGATCATGAAGATCATTCCACTTATCTCAAAGTAATTATGTTTAAGTTTCCAAAAATTTAAGAAACCATAATTTTCATCATCAAATTATATTCAATGTCTTTCTGACAGTGAGAATGGCAGTGTCTTAGAAATATTCATTTCACACAGAAGTGTCTCTTCCAGATCCCAAGGCATTTTCTTTATTTTTTTTCAAGCTAATTATAAACCCAATGCAATATCTTAATAGCACTTCTATGTAAAATTTTAGCAAGGGATATGGTACACAGGGATAGATAGATATTTTTAAGTACAAATGGAAAGAAATTCCTTACTTATCTTAGGATACAGACCTTTATTGACTTAAACCAGCTGCCTCTAAATCAATCATATATATATATATATATGTGTGTGTGTGTGTGTGTATATGTATATATATATATATACGTATGTATATATGCATGTATATATATGTATATATATATAATATGTTATATTTTATATCTATATATGTATATAATATGTGTGTATGTGTGTATGACATTATTATTATTCTTAATGTTTCTGTACTTGGAAGAGAGTTGTAAGGAGGGAAGGATAACTAGATTTTTTCTCTAAAACTGCTGACTTTAAAGGATGTCCTTTTAACCATGCATATGTAATGTCAAAAAATTGTAATTATAAAATTAATAAAAAAAATTTAAAAAAGGATGTCCTTTGTATGGTAGAAATAGTAAAACTTAGCCTGAAGATAGCAAAAATAACTACTAACTAAAATGGGAAGCTACCGGATAGATGCTGGACAAGTGTCCTCTCCTATATCATCTTGTTCTTCATACCTCCAAACCCCTCAGTTAAGGTTGATTTCAGGTACTTGCTACAAAATCAAAACTTTTCAGTAAGGGTTCTGGAGAAAGATGAAGCAACTCTCCGTGCCCACAGTATCTTTTCCTTCCTTTTGAAATCTATGGTTAGAATTTTAGGTGATGTTTTTGCCTGTACTGATTATAGGTCAAGCAATCTCTGATAAAATTATAATGATGATCATGATGATGATGATCATGATGATGATGTTAATGATGTCTATTTTCCTAGGATCCAGCAGGCTTTTAGGTTTTAAAACAAAGAATATAATTTCTTTAGACATTATATCCTTTTGGTGAATTAAGCCTTGTGAATCAAGGTCTATGATCCTTTCAAGAAATATGTTAGATTTAGTAAACGCAATCTTTGTTTTACCTTTGGATTTAATATATAGGAAATCTACCCATCATTACATGAACACATCTTTTTTGTTTCTTGTGTGAAAATATTGAATACAGTTGGAAAAAAAGTAGCTTGATCTACATGTCCTAGAACCTAAAAGAACTTGGAGAGAGTTCTATGAGAATTGTATGGAAGGCCTA
The DNA here is from genome assembly GCF_048593235.1 of Sminthopsis crassicaudata. NCBI lineage: Eukaryota > Metazoa > Chordata > Mammalia > Dasyuromorphia > Dasyuridae > Sminthopsis > Sminthopsis crassicaudata. The sequence continues at coordinate 324,060,871 of NC_133619.1, forward strand.
ATTAATATTTAATAATTACTGTTTCTCCTTTCTTTTGTAAAAAAAAAAGTCAATCTATATTTTTTACCAAATTTGATTGCATCTTAACCTATATTTGTTATTGTTGTATGCTGGTACTTTCCTTAATAGTATCATAGGACTGAAGAAGATGGGAAAAATTAGAAAAGGGAAAGGGATCTTTTCTAATCCTAGACAAAGCCCATGCATATTTTTATGGGCAATTATCACTTTTATTCTTTTACAAAATAAAAACATTAGAATTTGTTAGGAAGCTTTTTTTATGGCTGTATTGATGATGTGCATATATATTAAGATTCCTCATTTTTATTTCAACTTTCCATTTTGTCCTAAAATTATCAACAATAGTGAATTATGCCTTGATGTTGAGGACTCCATTTCCATCCTTTGTTATTCCCTGGATACAAATTAATAATGAAGAATTATGGGGAAAGAACTGGTACAAATTAATTGAGAGCACAGCTGGCATTTTCTTTGCACATTTTCTTTACTTCTAACAATGAAATAAGAATTAGTCTCTGATTCTTAGACCAAATAACAGAAATTAACTCACAACATATTTAGTTTCACATTTTCCCTTCTTTTTCTCCTTATTTTTTCACTCTAAAGCAGGAAGTGAAAAGTTAGAAAGTATTCAATTCTATGACTCCACTTATATTGTTTCCTTTAGCTTAAGTGAAAGGGGGAAAAGTATTCTGTTTCCTTTATTTTCTATATGTGAAAGACTTAGATTATATTTCAGTATGTTTATATGAGAGGGGTAAATGTGATTAAAATGTGATTACATTTAGAATTTTCTTTCACCCCTTTCCAAATCTGGCTTGAAAAAAATAAAGAAGATGCTTTGGAACCTAAACACAATGGATCCAAGAGAAAAGACAGTTTTTATTGCCCTAGTTCATTTTTTCAATGTCTCTCAGTAAAAGTGGAAATGTCTTGTGTCAGTATTCTATGTCTTATGATTCCTGGGGTCCCAAGTTCTCTGGTATAATGAGAGAGAATAAAGGTTTTTGTTTTGTTTTGTTTTGTTTTAAAGATGAAGCTTTATTGACCTTTTTGCTTAAACAAAACAATGTTCCTTAGAACTTTGTGGCATTCCTTGTACTCAAGACTTCAGACTGCAGCATAACACACAAATCTGGGGATATTCAAAACACAGTAACATACATATTAGCATATAGAGAAAACTAACCATAACATTGCAATTACAGTGCCTTACTATAAAGAAGCTCTACTTGAATCATGAATTCCCCCTTATTCTACAATAAACAAGTGTTCTACCACAGTATAAAGTGCTCGTTTAAGAAATAACTATTGCCAAGGTTCTTATTCTCTTTGCTTTCATCCATAGCTTATAGGCAGCCTCAGAGTAGGACCCAGATTCATTTAAGATGTTAGAGCACTGCTTGAAATGGCTGCTTGCCACTCCACACCTGTTTCTTCAGAGTAGAAGCCATTTTACTCACTTTTCAAACTGCAAATCAAAATCACAGACCTAACGTCTGGAAGGAAAAGAAGAAACTTTTCTAAAATAAATTTAAAAAAATAATGTAAGTAAAGAAAATCAGGTTGGTAAATATTTTAAGTCCTATAGAGGAAAGAAAATAAATAGCAATATGTACTAATTGCTTATGTTTATAGGCTATTTCCTATTTAGATATTTTAGATATTTAAATAGCTTCTATGACTAGAATTGAGTTGAAAATGATTCTTAGAGATTTCCAGGATGGACCCAAGATGATGGAATAAAGCCAGGAAACTGCTGAGATCTCCCAGTCTCTCTCAAAAACCACTTGAAACCAAACCTCTGGACAAGAGTCTGACAGAGCGAAACCCCTTTCCAACTCAAGATAGACTGGAAAAACTATCAGTCTTACTGGGGTGAAAAAGGTATTCTACCTGCTCAGATAGATACTGAGAAAGCTGGTGAGAGGGTCTTAATCATAGCATATCAGCAATGAAGATCCTCAGACATGAATCAGTAGAGGAGGGGCAGCTTTCAGTCCCACCTCAGAAGTCAAACTATGGGAAACCAAGCTGTTTCCTGAAAAGATCTGGCAAAGTTACCTCTGCAAACACAAGGGGCCTCTGTGCTCATAGCCAAGGCTCAGAGCTGCACAGGAGACTTGAGATAGTACCCTCTATATCCCAGAAGCAAAGCTCAACCATAGAAGTTAAAAAAAAAAAAAAAAAAAAGGAAAGAAAATTAGCAAGAAACAAAAAAGAACCTTGACCATAAAAAGCTACCATATATGGTGACCGACAGACCAAAACATAAACTCAGATGAGGATAGAGAGTTCACAGAGGAAATCTCAGAGTGATATGAATTGGTCTCAAGTCCAAAAAGACTTCTTGGAAGTGCTCATAAAAGACTTTAAAAGGCAAATAAGAGAGGTAGAAGAAAAAATGAGAAAGGAAATGAGAGGTGTGTGTGAGAACAACAATAACTTAGAAAAGGAAAGAAACAAAATTGTCTGAAGAAAGTAACTCCTTAAATAGTAGAATTAATGAAATAGAAAAAAAGAGATACAAAAACTAACTGAAGTAAAGTCACACATTAAAAACTAGAACAGAGCAAATGGAAGCTGATAACATTGTGAGACAGCAAGAATTAGTAAAACAAAATAAAAAGAGTAAAAAAAAAAATGAAAGAATATATGAAATACCTTATTGGGGGGGGGACAAAAAAAGCTGACTTGGAAAATAGATCCAGAAGAGGCAATTTAAAAATTATTGGCCTATCTGAAGGCCATGAAAAATAAAAGAGCCTTTGTACAAGAGATCATTAAGGAAAATATTTTAGACACAGGAAGGAAATACTGAGTTAAAGAATCCGTGGATCACCATTGAAAAAAGATCTCACAACAAAAACCCCAAGGAACATTGTTGTAAAATTGCAAAACCATAATCTTAAGGAAAAAAAAAATTACTGCAAGCTGCCAGACAAAAACAATTCAAATATCAAGGAGCAATAGTTAAGAGTACCCAGCATCTAACAGCTTCTATAATAAAGTAGTGGAGGTCCTGGAATGCCATTTTCTGGAAGGGAAAGGACCTAGGATTACAACCAAGAATTAATTCCCACCCAGGATTCAGCATCATTTTTCAGGGGAGATGATGGAGACTCAATGAAGTAAGAGACTTACAATCATTTCTATTGAAAAAACCAGTGCTAAACAGAAATTTTAATCTACAAACACAATCAAGAGAATCATAGAAAAATAAAAAGGGGGAAATATATATTATTTAAAGGTTAAACTGTTTACATCCTTAGGGAAAGCAATATATGTAACTCTTGAGAACTATATCTGTCATTGGGCCAGACAGAGGGGGACATCACAAGGACTTAGGGTGTGGTTGTGAATGGACTGTGATGTGAAGATATTAAAGAAAAAGACATTAAGGAGTGGAAAAAATGTTTGTATTGGAAAAAGAGGAAAAGGAAGGTATAACAATTAGTTCACATGATAGAGGGAAAAAAAAAAGAGGAGGATGAGCATTGTCTGAACCTTGATCTTATCAGTTTTGACTCTAAGAGGGAATAACTTAATCATTCAATTGGATATAGAAATTTTTCTAACACTATAAAGAAGTAGGAGGAGAAAGAGGAAAGAAAAGGAAGGGACAGGATAGAAGGAAGAGCAGAACACTAGGGGGAAAGGATAAAGAAAGGGAAAGGGTGGATAGAAAACAAGGTAGTGGGTGAAGTAAGCTTTGAAAAATCATTACTAAGAGAAAGAGGGGCAGGAATGGTAGGAGATAATATAGTGGGGTGGGTAAAAAAAAAAACTAAAACAAAACAAAAAAAAACCAAACATGACTGGACAGGGTGGAAATAGAGAACAAAAGTTATATACAAAAGAGAAAATAGGATGAAGGGAAATGCAGAGTTAGTAATCATAACTATGAATGTGAATGGGATGAATGCTCTCATAAAGTGCAAGAGAATAGCAGAGTAGATTAAAAAACAGAAACCACAAAAAATGATTATGAGCTCTCAATGGCTATTTCAATAGAACACAATCTATCAGCAGTACTAACATCTGATTAGAATATGAGTACATGCCAAGTAAAATGCTGTGGGTGTGTCTTAAGAAGATTAATTTAGCTTATTACTGAAATTCTAGTCACCAACTTTGGATAAATGTCCATAAACTAATAAAATGTATAATTATTGTTATCTGAAACAGTGGGGATAATATCTATGCAAAATGGGCCTTTGAATTAGTGTCAAGTATAAATTTAGCAGATCACATATAAATGAATTTCAAATAATCCAATAAAGAAAATCACTCAGAATTTCTAACATGGATTTGTATGTCTAGTCAATAGTTACAAGGGATTTCAGTTAAACTATACTTTCTATTATTGAAACCATATGGAATAATATCTTTGACCAGAATAAGTAGAACAGTATGTGATCATGGGCATGCAGCATGAAAGATCCTCTTCCCCAATGCAAGGAAAGGAGAGGAACAAGTTGAGGGAGAGATCACGTTGAGAGCAAACATGAAATGTGGTATCTTCACATTTTTAATAATTATTCTTGCAACTACATTCTAAATTCAATTGCCCTTCTGATATTAAAGCTCAGTGAGTGCTATAAAAACCCTCTAAATTTCAGCACCTTAATACAAAGCCTCAGTGATCCCACATTTTATACTTCTGATAATCACAGTTCAACACTACTAGTTAGATTCATAAATCTACAGAAAGAAAGCAGAAAAATACAAATTAGCTTTTGTGCTCTGCGTTTTTGAGTTGCATAACCTCTTTCCCTTTTTTGCTAATTAAATGAATGTTCACCCTCCAAAGAAATGCATCTTACTCTTGTGAAGACATTTAGAGAAAAACACAGTAACTTGACTTTAGTGCAGTTGTATATGTAAAGTCCAGGAATGAAATCAAGGACACCAGAATATAGCAGACCACACACACACACACACACACACACACACACGTCATAATTTCAACTTATTACTCATTCTCACAATTCAAGGAAGCTAAATTAAAATTCCTTGCAACTTGCGTCATCTATGAATATGAAGGACTGCAATGCATAAAGCTAAATTTGTGCTTCTTTTAATGGCTCACTGAAGCTAATTCCAGCAGTTCCATGGCTCTTATGCCAATAGTTTGCTTTCAGAGGCACTAACCAGAACAGATAGGCTGAAGAGAGGGGCCAGCTACTGTTTCAAGTTTTTACTGTCACATCAACCACCTTTAAAGAAAGTTTTTATGATCTAAACAAACTGGGAAGATATTCAGCAGCTGGACATTTCAAAACCAAAGTTTCTTAGAGCTCTATGCCACCTTCCATTTCTTTTTTTTTTTTTTAGCTTTTTATTTTTAAAATATTTGCCCTTGTAAAAGCTTGTGTTCCAAAATTGTTCTCCTTTCTTTCTTCCCACCACCTCCCTTAGATAGCAAGTAATTCAATATATGTTAAACTTGTGCAATTCTTGTATCCATATTTCCACAATTACCATGCTGTACAAAAAAAAAAAATCATATCAAAAAGGAAAAAATGAGAAAGAAAACAAAAAGTAAGCAAACAACAACAAAAAGGTGAAAATAATATGTTGTGCTCCCCATTTAGTCGCCACAGTCTTTTCTCTGTGTGCAGATGACTCCATCACAAGTCTATTAGAATTCTATCCTATATTTTTTGAGGGGATATACCTTACATTTCTAAATTAGTCAACTTATTTCTTCAGGTTCCAACCAACAAAAACCTTGTGCTTGGGAGAAGTTCCAAGTCTCCCTACTTTAGGAACAACAACAATAAAACAAACAAACAAACAAAAAAAATCACAAACCAAAACTAAAATCAAGAAAGCAAACAACAAAAATATTTGGACTATAGTTTCCCAAGAAGTTTCAAGGTCTAGAGTAGCGCTTCTCAAACTTTTTGGTCTCAGGATCCCTTTACACTCTTAAAAAATTATTGAGTATTCCCCCAAGGTTTCAAGTAGGTAATATTTATTTATTTATATTTATTTATTATTTATTTAATATTTATTATTAATTAGAAATTAATATTTCTTATAATTATGAAAATAATTTGGACCATGTGGACCACATTTTGAGAATACTTGGACTAGAGTATCTTGGAAGGCTGAGAAGCCTACTCTAGACACCACAAGTCCTTGACATAAAAAAACCATATTTTTAATCAATCACATGTGAAAGAGTCTCAATTAACTCAAAAAAAAAAAAAAAAAAAAAAAAACAACTACTCAAAATTTTAGCAGTGACATATATTTAGACTCCAATTCAAAGTATTTACATTATACAATGATCAAATCGATTTATATTCTTGTCTGATGACCTACTGCAGTATGTTAAAGTGACTGTCTTTTCTGAGAAAGTACAGGCAGACCCCACTTAACCCCATTAAACAATTCTGGGGAAATATGAATAAATGAAAATATTGTAGGAGGCATTCAGCTCCATGGAACAAAGGTTAAGATTTTAGCAATGTATGACACTTTGGGGGAGAGGGGTGGTTCAAGGAGTTTTATTATAATATATTAACAGCTTAATTGTGAAACCATATTGACTAGGTCAAATTTTAGTGGGATGTGCCTCTACTGTTCAGTATGAGTGAGTTAAATATCCCACATAATATTCAAAACAATATATGACAAAAGACTTACCATTCTGTTTCAAGATATCTTATTAAGAAAAAGAAGCACCAAGACTTACCTAAAGGGAAAAAAAAAAGAAAAGGATAAGGTTAAAACAATATACAAAAAGATTCTGAGAAGCAGTAATAATAATTAATTCCTTAACAAATTTTTCAAGGTGACAAGACTGAGTTCAGAGTCTTGCATAAAAATTTAAAATATTAAAAGATGACAAAATGGTATGATTAATAAGTTTTTTATTTATGAAGACTCCTTTTCCAGTTACAAAGATCTAATACAAGCAATAAGCTTTTTTTCCTCCCCAATCAGTAAACAAAGAGCAGAAATCTACTAATTGGCATGATCCTCCATAAAGAAGTTCCTTATGAAAAGTTTCATGATCATTTATCTATATGCTAGTTTCTTTGTGAAAGACAGATGGCAAAAATTAAGGTGTATTTACTATCAACTCATGATGATTCTCTATTCACTGGTCACTTTCACTGAGCTTCTTAATAAATTGACACTGAAAATGATTTTTTCACCACAAGAAATGATGAATATGAGAAATTCAGAAAAGCATGGGAACTATTGAATGAACTGATATAGAAGCAAGTAAGTAAAACCAGGAGAACAATGTATATATTGACCACAATAATAGAAATCTAAACTACTGAAGCCCAGAAAAAGAAAGCTCTAACCAGTAAAATCTTTGTCTCTGTCAAATGGCTCATAACAAGAAACAAGTAGGGTTTTATTAATGGAGATGTCACTATAAATGTATTACCAATTGCATTGCTGCTTCACCCTAGCATCTTAAAGAACTCTAGACTTTTCTTGTATCTAACTTGCAGACAAAACTTCCTCAATATGTTCTCTCCCCCTTTTAGATTTCTTGTGAGAAGAACTATGTTGCTTTTCATTTTTGTACTTCCAGCCTTAGAATACTGTTCAGAATATAGTAAGAAATTAAGAGATATTTTTGTCATTCACTCACTTACTCACTCACTTATTCATACATTCATTCACAGTAAAAAACGTTTACACAAATGTAAGGGTATATTCATTCACAGTAAAGTACGTTTACACAAATGTAAGGGTATATAATGCTAAAGATATTTCAATATTGACTACAGAGATTGATTATGAAACAATGCATTTCACAATCTGTTATTATAACATCTGACATAAATATATCAGGCATCCCTAAGTCTCAGGCAATAAAAGGTTGATAGTGATGGGAATGACTTTTAATTTCTATAATACCCATTCTAATAGGTCATATGCTTTATCTGCCAATTGGTAAATCTGTAATTTTTTGTCTCAAGTATACAGTGTTGGTACCTATATATGTATATGTGTGGGTGAGCATATATGTGTAACCATATATGTATGTAAATGTACATAAAATTCTTATAACTTTATAAATCTTAAACACAAATGTATATTTGTGTTGTTTTAAGATTTACAAAGTTTTTATGGGCATCTAGGTTTTGCAGTAAGTAGGCTACTAATCTTGGTATCAGGAAGATTCCTTTTCCTAAATTAAAATCTGGCCTCAGATATGTATTCACTGTGTGACCCTGGTTTCCTCATCTATTAAATGAACTGGAAAAGGAAATGGCAAACCACTTTAATATCTCTGCTAAGAAAATGCCAAGTGGAATCAGGAAGTTGAACATGACTGAAAAAAGACTAAACAGCAACATAGTTTGCAAAGTCCTTTATACACACTAACTCATTTGAATCTAATCTAAACTAATGATCTTTTTAATTATAAGAAATTTTATATTAACCCAAAAGAGGATGAAACAGGCACAAAGATTGTAAATGACTTGCCCCTGATCATATCACTAATAAGAATTAGTAATGGGATAAACCTCCAATTCCTTCCTGACAACAAGATAAAACCTTGTTATTCATATATTTTTTCCATTGCTTTTCAGTGTATTAATCCATATAGTTCTAGAAAAGTATAAGAGAGAAAATGTTGATAGTCTTACCTCCAGTTTAGCTTACTTTCCTAATGACAACAAAGGGACATCACTATTCGTTGGAAGCCAAGATCTATCTCAGCACGTTCATTGGAAAGTTCTTAAAGTATGGAGCCAGAGCTGATACAGATTTCTATCAGTGATTTAAAACATGGCCACAAAAGCCTGTGGGTCAATGCTTATACATTTTATGTAAACATTTTTTTCATTTATTCTTTCTCAAACCATGATAGTACCTTCTCCTGATAGGGAAGAAAAAAGGAAAATGGGAACAGAAGGAACCTAAGGGGCATTCTAGTTAGCCTTTCACTTTCACTTTTATCTTCAGATCTTATCATTTGAATTTGATAACACTTCCATGAAAAAAAAAAAATGCCTATTTGTAGAAGTGGGCAAAATCCAGAATTTGTAATCAGAAAGGCCTGAATCCAAATCCTTCCTCAGACCCATTAGCTGGATGTCATTTAACTCTGTCTGCTTCAGTTTCCTATTTAAAATTGAGTATTGTGAAGATAAAATGAAATAGAATGTAAAAGTACTTTGCAAGCCATTGAGTGCTCTGTCAATGTTAATCCTATGTTTAGTGTATCATGCCAGGTGCTGAGGATCAAAACATGGAAAAAACAAAAACAAAAACAAAAAAAAAAAAAAAACAAAAAAAAAAACCCTATCTCTACCTTCAAAGATAATAGAAACCATATATTTATATATTTTCAGGGTTCATAAAGCATTTTTTCCTAATACTATTTTGTGATATTTATGGGGTTGTAGATCAGAAAAGTAAGGTTCTGCATGATTGTAAGATTACCCATGTTTGGTACCCAAACTAGAGAGACAATCTAAGGCACAAGGTCCTGAATTCAAGTTCTGTCTTTCAAACATATTTTATTTGCCTGTATGATTCTGGAAACCAGTGATTTTAAATTAAAGACTGAGATGACGGGTTCAAATCTTGTCACTTCCATTTACTGCCTCTGTGACCATGGATAAGTCACTTTCCTGCTCTGAATATTAGTTTCAGAAATTGCTAGAGGAAAGTCGGACATACTGATCTCAAAACTTCCTTTCAACATTAATCTGTTATCTTGGGACACAGAAATCATTCAGTGTTTGATTTAAACAAATCTAAAGTAATAACACATATATCATTGGCATCTTGAAGTTGAGCTATATCACTTGTGTTCTTTGCCTTTATCTCTGAGAGACCAATCCCCCAATGAAACATTTCTTTAGAATAAAATGCTGTATCTCTACTCTAACATTGCCATCAATATGCAGCTCTCTTTGGTTAGCAAAGTCTTTTGCCACTGGGAAATGGCTAATATTATGAGCAGAACCTTAACCTAGGGCAATGGGCAGCTATTTGTTTTTTCAGTTCATAAAAAAGGTAATTACTTTACTTAATGTGTTGTGTACTGCTGTAGAAAAGTAATGGTTACCTTGAGGCTTCCTCAGTCATCTGTGTACCTATACACACTAATATAGCTATATGTTTGTTTACCAGGCTGCTTTTCCCTTTGGAAAATACACAAAAGAACACAAAAATAAAAATAAATACATATACATATATATATATATATGTGTGTGTGTGTGTGTGTGTGTGTGTCAGAAGTCTTTGCTACTTATCTAGGGTGTGTAACGTGTTATAAAATGTTAACTCAACCAAGTCCAGTAAAGGTGTGATCATTTCCAAAGCTACAGTTCAGATAATTCTTCTTAGTTGTGGCATAACTGGACAAAAGATCTTCCAACTTATCATTTTGTGTTGGGAAATTACTCCCATTGGCTACTGCTGATTGAATATGTAAATTATAGATCTGGAAATAAGCTGATTTGGGCCATTACAATATGTTCAATCTCATAAATGACCAATTGTCTGAGGAGAAATTGATGGTGATGAGGAGGAAATCAACTAATCATTAGTCGCCAAAGTGTAACGTTAGGCCAATATCAATGTTATTTAAACACTACTATCAGTCCAGTTGGTTTGTTTGGAGCAGCTCTGGGAAATTATTAAAGGCAGATCATTTCTATTTTCGATGAACATTCTTTGTTTATACATGAACATGAATGGTTTACCAAGTTGACTCTGTGCTCTTAAAAAAAAAAAGTATATTTAGAACTAAAGTAAGTGGTTATCTTGTATTATCTTGTATATGTAAGCTGACAATTCAGGTAGAAAACCAGAATGGGCTTTCCAATTCAATTATATTACACCCTTTCTCAAATCTCTCAAACTTTTTTTATTTATTACAAACCTATTTGTGAATGTCAAGGCATTATTTTACCTTGACCTACATACACTTTACTTTTTCAGTCTCTCAAGACAAAAGTCATTCTATCCAGGTAGATCCAGTTAGTCATCACTATGTCTCACATAATTTTCATCTTCTGTATCTAATTTTTTATTCAATTTGTTCTCTGTGCCTGTATCCTCCTCTCTGACTAGAAATGTGTTTAATTTTCTATCTTTAATAGAAAGCCCTCCTACTTTACATTTGAACTATTGTTTTCTCTATTTCCTTTCACCTACATATGTCTTCCAAAAAAATAAACTCTTCTTTCTGTCTTCCTGACATTGCTTACCACTTAATCACTTAATATTTGATTTCCTCATACAATACTCCTCTCTCTGGATACAATTTGGCTTCTTACATTCTCACTTTCCAAGATTTTCATCTTTGCCATCTGCTTGATTTATAACATTCTCTCTTCTTCAGTTTCATGCTTTTAATGATAATGCCTAGGAGGCAACTAGGTAACTCAATGAATAGAATATTACAACTGGAGTCAAGAAGACATGAATTCAAATTTGACCTCTGACACTTACTAGCTGTGTGATCCTGTATCCAGGATTAAGTAATTTAATCTGTTTGCTTCAATCCACTGGAAAAGGAGATGACAAATCTAACCATTTCATTATCTGTGCCAATAAGATCTATGAGTTCATAAAGAGTCAGATATAACTATACAACAATAATTATGTAGAATACTAAATACTAAAATCTGCTCAATTGTAAGCTTTTTGAAGTCAGGAACCATGACTTTGGATCATGTCTTATTTTAATTTCTATTTATGGCTCCTAGCCCAATGCCATACTCTAAAATCAAAAATAAAACAAAAATAATTATAGCATTTACATTACACTTTAAAGCTTGCAAAGTGCTTCATATGTTATCCCATTTGATCCTCACAAGAGTACTGTGACATGGGTGCTATTACTGATAAGACCCATTTTATACTTGAGGAAACTGAGGAAGATGATGGGTTTGTACATGGGCACACACTTATTAAGTATCTAAATCTGTACCCCGGAATTCCTTTAGCCAAGTATAACACTTTGGACAACATGCCACCTAATTTCCTACCTTCCTAAGATATTTTTTCCAGATAACATATGTCTTAAGAAGTGAGCATCAGAAAAAAAAAAAAAAGTGACTCAATGAAAAGGTGATGAACAACTGTTAGAATTCTAAGGCAAAGGATAATTCAGTGGAAGTAAATGTTAAATCCCACAACCTCATCAAGCTATTCTTTAATAAATTTAGTTTCACTCTGGAAATGAAAAATCTGTGGTCTTTAGGTAATGGTTCATCATGTCTTCTGAACTCTCAATTTGACTCTTAAATGAAGAGCTCCAAAAAAGAAGCCTGCCTCTCCTACCTTTGCCTCACATTTAATGCTGCACTCACAAAATATTTGATGAAACTTCAATACTTGTTTTGAAAAAGACATATGGCAAGTGACTTCTCCCATATCTTTAGTGTCTATATAAAATAAACATTCAGGCAGGGTACATAGCATAAATGACCAAAAATAGCTCCAGGAATTTTCTCTGACTGTATCCCATATCTGTTCCAACTACTGAACTTCCTGGGTCTCTTTAAGTCCTAACTAAAAGCCTACCTTCTATAGGAAGCCTTCTTCCTATTCTCTCACTTCTAGTTCTATTCCTCTGTTAATTATCTCCTATATCTAACTTGCTTTGTATAAATTTGTTTGCATACTGTCTCCTCCCCTCTTTCATTAGATTGTAGTTTCTTTGAATGCAAGGACTGTCTTTTTTTGTATCCCTGCTCTCAGTATAAAGTTTGGCATACAGCAGGTACTTAATAAATGTTCACTGAATTAAAAATTAAAAATTTATATGTGTCCATAACATCTTCATTCTAGGCTATCCATTTATGACTTTAGAATATAAAAGAATTAATTGTCTCCCCTTTTTCCTATTTTTCCTAACATTTAACTCAAACCTCTGCTTCTGCCTTGGGGGCTTGCCTCACAACGGCTTCAGTGGCCTGTTTATATTATTCTCTTTTGAGGAAAATTTCTAGCAAACTCCTCATACAGTTAAAAATGATTGGCCCTAATTTCCCTTCCACTCCACAGGTCTTTATAGTTTTATAAATTGTCAATAACTCCAGGGTGTTAACTCTATCTGGGTAAATGGTGGATGAAATCTAAATGATACCACAATGGACTCCAAAGCAGGGTACTGATGGTTAGCTACTCTGGAAATCTGAAAAAGGGAAGGAAAACATATAGTATTGCAGAACAGAAAATTACTTTGATCAAGCTATCTTCAATAAAACATGGAGTTTTCTTCCCTTTTCTTCTTTACATCACTACCTGAGTTTAAATACAAACTAGATACATGCATATATACATATACACACATACATACATACATATATATATACATATATATATATATATATATATACACATACATATGTATATAGGTTTTGAGAGGAAATGAGAAAAGTAGAAGCAGAGGCAAAGTCAGAGAAGAGGGACAAAGGAGTGACAGAGACAGAGCTAGATACAGATTCAATTTCCTCCTTCCATTTTCCATGACCAGGGAGTCTTGCTTTGGAATATGGTGACATCTGGATTTCCTTCATTTCCATCCATTCAGCACTAAAGATCAGTTACCAAGTGGCACACACTGCAACTCTCGTTTAAGGAAACTGACTGTGCACTTCTATACAACACCTCGAAAGGAAAACACATCCTTAAAATCCTGATTAAGCAGAAATTCTTTAAAATTCACTAGAGAGCTGCAAGACACTCCCATCTCCTATTAATAGCTGCTTTTTTCAGCTTTCTAATATTCCTTGAACATGCTTAAGCAGTTATTGTTAACTGTGGGCAAGATGAGCTGATATCTAGGACACAAAAGAAGCTTTTTAAAAATGGAGCTTTTGCTGGGCTCTTTAGAACAGTATTCTAAGCTATGGTAACTGATTTGGAAATCTAGCCTGAAATTATCCAAAATAAAACAAAAATAATATAAGAAAAATTTATACAACTACAACAATGGAAAAATTGTAAAAGAGTTTTCATTTCCCACCATTGCAAAGCCAATGGTAATTCTGGAGTACTGAAGATGATCTATGCTTAGATCTACCAAGTAAAACAGAAGTGATGGATTTAATATTGTGTGTATGTGTGTTGGACACTAGTGTAAAAATAAACATTGAACAATAGATTTATATATATATATATATATATATATATATATATATATATATATATATATATATATATATATATATATATATATATATATATATAGTATTTTTCAAATGCATTGTTGTGGTACAGAAGTGACTCTCTCTCTCTCTCTCTCTCTCTCTCTCTCTCTCTCTCTTTCCCCCTCCCCTTGTCTGACTTTCTATATTTACATATATACAACATGTATATACACATATGTGTGTGTATCTGAACATTTGTAGAGGGTAAGATCTTCTAAGTTATAGCAAATGTGAAAAGTGCAGCTTTAGCAAGAGTATGGTGGTTTCTTGCCTGTGGCTCAGACTAGGTGAATCTGGAGAGATTATATATATATATAATTTCTTGTCTACATTAAATTTTTAAGACCATCTACTAAAATGTAAAAGAGTTGCAATAGACATCCACCAAAAAAGTCTTGTTTGATGAAAACATAGATCCTAAAGCTATTAAAGTGTCAGTTGGATTTAATTATTTGTTGAACTAAATGAGTAACCAGCTGGGATTTAGATATTTTTCTTTTTCTCATTTTGTCAGGTAGAATTTATGTTATAATGACATTTGTTGTAATAAAATTTCACTTGAGGAAATAAAAAAACCCAACAACCCGGCATTCCTTTCTACCAGATTTCAGTGCTCTAGATGCCAAAATCATATAGGACTTTCTTAAAGGGTATGAACCCTGGACTGTATTCACTTCCACTTTATTCCAACACTATCCTACTTCTCTGCTGCAGAGAAGCAATAGTCATAGACCCTTTGGAAATTACCTTCATTTTATACATTTATCTATTTTGTACAGATAAACTGATTCATATATATATATATATATATATATGTATATAAAATAGAGTGCATTATAGGAGTATATAAACATATTGTCTGCAAATATTTGTATAAATATCATCAGTTTGTTTTGGATTGCACTTATTCTAACTTTCTCCAATGATGCACTTTAATTAAGTTCAATTCTACTAATAATAAAAATAGGTAACACTTATATAGCACATTAAAGTTTATAGCATTTATAAACATTTAGGTTTGCAAATCACTTTGCATATGTTAACTTATTTGTATTTAGTAAGCATGCAATATATGGTGGTATATAGTGATACATGGTACAATGAATGGAGAGTTAGTCTTGAAGTCACGGAGACCAAGCCCTTCCTCTGAGATGTTCTGGCTGTGTGATCCTAGAAAGTTAATGACCTACGCACTGCACCTGGCAGCTTTCTGGTGCTCTGAATTACATTTTGGAGTTTCAAGTAACAGTATGTATATATAACAGTATGTATATACATACATACATACATTCAGATACTCATATGTGTAGACATATCTAAAGGTACTCATATGTTTATATATATGTGGTTGGTCTGTATTGTGTGTGTGTGTATATATATGTATATATATATATATATATATATATATATATATATATATATATATATATACAATATTGTGACAAAATACTTTTGTACACATATATTGTATATACACACACACACACAATATTGTGACAAAATACTTTTTTTTTTCATTATAATGTATGTAAATATCTGCTTTGGGACTTCTCTATATCAATGAAATTGCAAATCTGTTCTGAAAACTGTGATAGGAATTATTTAAATTATTGAAAATAAAAATTTTAAAAAGATAGAAACCATCCTTAACATCAAGGAGTTAACATTCCATTGAGCTCAAGGCATTGTAATCAGTCTATGGTTCGGAAAAGAGCGGTCTCTGCTATCTGGAATTACAACTTTGATGAATCAGTACAGAAAGTGTCAGAGTAGAATATATTTGTCAGGAAGAAGAGGATGCAACAGCATGAGCCGCATGCTCATAACACAAGTTGAAAAATGGGAAGAATCAGGTTTAGTAACTGCTAGAATATCAGATGTAGAGAGAAAACAGAATGATGGAGAGCTATACATGGAGAGAAAGATACAGTGAAAGAGATGCAGACAGAAGGGAACAAAGAGATAGGACCAAGATAGAATAAGAAAAAGGTAGATTCAGGGTCAGGCGGAGTCAGAAAGGGACAAAAATTAACAGAGAAGGTAAAGGGACAGAAAGACAGAGTCAGAAGGACAGAGAAGAAAAGGTATGGACTTTTTTAAGAAGAGCATTTATTGACTTTTAGCAAATAGAGAGAAAAAATAGGATATGAAAAGCGAGACATATTGAAAGACATTGTATCCTGAACTACTCTAAATTCTCCATCTGTATCTTTCTGAAGCCACAGTGAATGAGCTACATGAATATTCAGTGAGTTGTGGGAAGGGAAGAAGAGGAAAAGGTGGCACAGATATAAGTGTACATAAATATACACATATACATATACACAAGTGTATATGTATATACACTTATCCTCTTCTTAGCACACAAGGATGTCAGTGTTCTTCCACAATGCAACCATCTGATTTTGCAGAATGTTTACCATGTCATTCACTTGTCAAGACACTTGGACCAGTTCTTTCTTAAGGACATTTAACAATGGGAACCTGACTGGTAGCTTAACTAGCCCTATAAGGTAGAATTCAGTAGGTGAATTATTATATGAACAGAGTGGGGAGAAAAGACACCTCCCCCAACTATACACAGACAAAACAAAAAGACATTCCATTTGCTAAATATGTCTTTCAGAATCTTTAAACTCCATTACACTAAAATCTGTATAAGCTAGAATAAGGGCCAGAAGCAGAAGGGAATTGTGTCACTTACGTGAACATTTGAAAAAAATCTCAATTATATTTTGTTCCTAATCCCATGTTATTAGAAGCAAAATGGTATATTTGGAAACCATTTAGATATAAGCGCCTGCAACCTTCCCATCAGACCTGCTGACTTCCTCTTTCTTCATTTCTCACTTGCTCTTTTTGTTGCTATGGCCAATTATGTGTTTAGAGACATAGTTTTCAGCTCAGTCCTCTAGCCTGGCATCAGGGGTTCCACAATGGCTTGGCTGGAGACACTCATGGCCCTTAATATTATTATTTTGTCAAATGATTATAATTCTAATAACTGGGAACAAATATATCTATTCAGCCATTGAAAATAGGGGGAAAAAGAAAATAAGAGGGAAAAGCCCTACCAATTAACATTTAAATAAGCCTACAATTATTGTATAGATTTCAAATAAAGTCAACTTTAAATCTGAAGGATGTAGGTTGTTGAAGTTGGAGAGGAACTCAAATGAACAAATAGTCTTATTGTGTCTCAAAAAATGGAGTGAGATGTAAGTTCATTTGTACATAAGTCCTTTTGCAGACTAATCCTATATCCAGAGATCTTGTCCAGACTTTTATTTTTTTACTATGG
This sequence comes from Sminthopsis crassicaudata, assembly GCF_048593235.1. NCBI lineage: Eukaryota > Metazoa > Chordata > Mammalia > Dasyuromorphia > Dasyuridae > Sminthopsis > Sminthopsis crassicaudata. The sequence continues at coordinate 324,078,352 of NC_133619.1, forward strand.
TTTAATTTAAAAACGTAACTTTAAATTGAAATTTGGAAGGGATCTTAGAGATTATGTTCAACCCTCTCATTTTATAGATGAGGAAACTGAGGCCTTGAGAAATTACAGTCCTACAGATAGCAAGGAACACAGCTAAAATTTGATCCCAGAGCCTCTGTCTCCTATCTTATTCTCTACTCTCTATAAAATGCTATTTTATATTTGAGATTGTTCCATCTAGCTTCTTCAAATTTATCTGTTAATAGCCAATGATTAAGATTTTCTCTCATCTTAATCTTAAGCTGATTGCTTTCCCCATAAATCTTCCATTCCAGTTCCCATAACAAATAAAATGTCTGAAGAGGATCATGGACAATATTGAATAGGACAAGTTATCTCTGTCCTTTATTCTATATGTCTGCTGACCAATCATAGGATCATAATTTTAGAGGCAAAAGTACTTATTGGCCATTAAAATCCAACCATTTCATTTTACAAATGAGGAAACTGAGACAGATTTTAAAGAACTTGTCAGAGTAACATTGTTTGCAAATGCCTGATGCAGCATTGAAATTCAGGTCCTCCTGATTTAAAGCCAATGCTTTATCCACTATAGGAGAGAGAAATTAAGTATCTTGTTTAGAAAATAAAATGTACACAGGGATTAGAGATACAATTTCAGGCATAGAGTTAAAAATTAGCCTAATCTTCCTTTCTAATTCAGAAATTATTACACCCATTTTATAGATGTGCAAACTGGCTTATTAAATTTAAAGGACTAACCCATGATCACAGAGATAGTGAGTATCATAGACAGGATTTGAATCTAGGTTTTCCTGGTTTCAAGTTTAGTGCTTTATTCATGACTCTAGAGGAAGAAGAATAAAAAAGGGCAGAAGAACAAGAAGAAAGATAAAGTCAAGTTCAGTAAGATGTGTTTTAAGTGAACTACAGTAGTTGAAGTTTTCTCTTTTACACCTTGCTATTAACTTGGTCTATAGCCATAAGAATCAGTCATCTCCTGTTATCACTGCCATTTGAAATTCTGATTAGTTCTACACATTTTCAATCATTCTTATCAACTTTGCAATATTCTTAATAGGATGTCACTGGGTGCTACAGGGTGAAATTATGCTCCAGGCTATCGTGAAGTGTCCAGAGTAATATCAATCACATTAAAGGATACAGTACATCTTCTGGACCAGAAGAAATCAAGGCAAGGATCATATTCAGTTCACAGACAATAGAGAGGTGGAAAATATATATATATATTTTTAGCATGAATAGATCTAGCCTATTTGTCCAGCTTGTTTTCCCACAGTATCCAATCTTTATAGAAGAATGATACAAAGAATATTATTTTAAAAGAATAAGGAAAAGGATAATGTCCATTGAAACACAAAGAATAGTTGAATAATTTACAAGGACAGATAAACCATCAGTACTAAAAAGACATGAGAAGATATTATAAAGAGATAGATGAAGGAAAGAGATAGGCGATAGAAAGACAGCAGATGACAGCCAGCAAGAGATTGAAACAGGAGGGATAAAATTGGAGAAATAGCCAGAGGCATGAACAGAAATTTCAAGGATTCAGTCAGTGATTTCTACTATTTTGCTTTAACTTATTAGTCAATAAAATCAAACCACCCCCTAGATCAGTGAAAATTATTTGACCAGACAGATAAGGCCAAACAATCAGTTGATCAGGTCTGGAGAGATCCATTCAGAAGGTAGTATGATGATAACACTGCTTTAAGCTATTTTCCCATCACAAAACAAGCTGCTCATTTCCAAAGAATCTTTTGTTTGGAGTGATACATTGAAGCAGAATAAATCAGGAAGATCCATGACCTTCAACTACATTGCTTTGACACTGTTTATCCTGTTAAAAAAAATCTGGTCAATCCATCTCCTGTCCTTTCCTAATCTCTCTGTTTTATAATTAAGATGGTTCGATACTGAATTTCTTTCTTCATGAGCTTCTTTCTAAGATGGCTCTACCTTTTCAAGTCTCCTTCATGAGTTTTCAGATTCCAAAAGTCAATTTTATCATTTCATCTGAAGGGGCTTACACAACAGGAAGCTATTTTACACAAATTCATAACAGATTGATTCGTAAAGCAGAATGTCAGAAAGTCTGATTTATAGTTGCTGGTTCAGGTCATTAACCAAAGAAAACCCTTTCTTTTTGGGTGAGTCTACTTAGAAAATTGCAATGAATAGATCAAAAAGTTGATCAGAAAATCAGGTTAAAGAAAAGCATTTAATTCATGCCACCTGCTATGTTGTCTTCTAATTGCAGGGACCTTTTCTGACCATATGCTATGGTTAGTCAAAAGAATCAAAATCTCTACTGGTGTGCTTCAGAGTAACATTAATCAATTCTTACTTTTTTCACTCTTTGTGTTCTACAAGACTACTATATTGAGGAACCCCATTCCACTTATTATCTTCATTATGATTTTCATTGTTATTGCTTATTTTGAATGGTTTGAAGGTTAATTAACATTTACATTAAGAAGGAAAGGGCCTACCTGTAGTTTGTTTTTTTCTTTTTGTCAATTCAATTCCATAAACACTTCAGTTCAACATTTTAGTTTGATAAACACGTTAGGGTGAATTAGTTCAATTTAATTCAATTTAATATGCATTTATTAAGCCCCTTCTATGTACCAGGCATTTTATTAAGTTTTGAAGATAAAAAGAATAACAACATAGACTTTGCCCTCAATGGATTCTACTGAGTGAATTAGTTGATAAGACTTTAGAGCTAAAATGTAATATTTCCCCTTTGAGAAACTGAGGCCCAGAGCAGAAAAAGGCCTTGTTCAAAACTACAAAAGCAGTAAATGGCAGAGATAGGATCTAATTCTTAGCCCCTGCTTCCCAAGGTTACAAGAGACCTGTACAGGTGGCAGATCTTAACCATTTTACCTTTTAGCTTTCTTCATTTATATAAAGTGATAATTTTGGTCCTTCCCCCCAGATTTTGGGACCACCCATTTGGAACTAATGTTCAGCAAAAGAAGTTCAGACACATTTATTGATGATCTACTGTGTGCTAATATTTTGCTGAATAATGAGGAATAAAGATGAATAAAGACATCATCTCTGCTCTGAAGTATTACTTTGTTGATGAGAATTTTACTAATTTCCCACAGCCACAGGTACTTCTCCAAGGGAATAATATACAATTTCATAAAGATTTTGCATCAACTTATTTGTGTAAATGTTGTTTCTTCCATAAAAGAGAGGGTGTCTGAAGGCAGAGAACATATTGTTTTAGGGTTTGTGTTCTAAGTGCCTAGGACAATGCCGTACATAACATCTATGCTTAATCATTTCTTCTTGATTGACTGATACTGAGTAGGGAAGTAAAGAGTCAGACACAAATGTGGAAGGAGGCAGAGAGGGAGAAAGGGAGAGAGGTGTTTATGTCTGCCAATCCTGGGTCAATTTTTTTTAGGTTTTTGACAAATCATCTGTAGAAATTACACCTGATATGATCTTCCCACATTGTCATTTTGACCACTAACTTTGAGGGACAGTGCCAAGAAATAAAGGCAGGAACTTGCCCACCTCTCCCCCAAACTGTTTCAAATCCCTTGAAATTGTGAATCTAAATAAATTTTAGAGCATCAGAACACCCAAAAAGATGAAGTAGAACATTTTCCAATTGAGGGCAAGTTAGAAGCTCAGTAGAAAAGGTTTATTGTGATATCAAAGGTGGGAATCCAACATTCGATCCAGGTCCAAGCCCTGCCAATGCAGCCCCAAATCCAGTCTAGGCTTCCCTCTGAACCAATGGCAGTCCTGGTGGCTTGCAAACCTTTCATCCCAAAGACATGAAAGAGGACCTAAAAGGTCAACAAAAAAGGTCTGTGAAACTAGAGCAGGAGGCCAGTGCACAATTCCAATGTAGGCCCAGCCCAGCCAGGTCCTAGCTCCAGTCCTGACCCAAGTGTCATGGAGGCAGGAATTCTGAAGCAGCAGCAGTGCTGAAGGCCTCTGGACTTTTCAGACTCACCAAGAATGACCCTGAAAGTCAGTGGAGAGGGTCTATAGCAACAAGTTGGAGTCCCAGCCTTGACCTGCACACTAAATCTTACAGCTACAATGGGACTTGGACACATCTAACAGCTCTAGGGCAGAAAAGAGTGCTTGTGATCAGATTTCCAAAAGGATTTCTGAAAACAGTTGCATAATATCCCTGAAGATTGGGACAATATACCCTCCACCCTGGAAACAGAGTCTTACTTTATTAAAAAAAAAAAAAAAAGTTTCTGACTATTGAGAGTTATTGGTAACTAGGAGGATCAAAACACATACTCAGAAGATTATAACAAAGTCAAAGCTCTACATTCAAAGCCTCAAAGAAAAATAATAATTTACTATCAACTTCATTAATTCCACAAGACTGCAAGAGAATTAGTCAGTCAGGAAAGCTATAGGCCTTGTAGCCTGGAGTTCCAGTGTTTTGAGACAACTGTAATTCATGGTGTGATAAAATTTTAGAGGTCAAGAACTTAGTTGACTAGAACATTGGTGCTGCTATTGACAATAAAAGGGAACTCAGAAGTGGGGAGGGGAAAGATGCAATTTAAGAAACTATTTGGCCACTACTATTTGCAAGGAATTGTTCCATTAAAAATACACCCCCAGGGGAAAAAAAAGAGAGAGAGAGAGTTACAATCCCTATCCTCAAGGAGACAAGGAGAGGGTATGCTCAAGAAGACTAGGAGACTTTTTTTTTTAATAGCTTTTTATTTACAAAATATGTGTATGGGCAATTTTTCAGCATTGACAATTGCAAAACCTTTTGTTCCAACTTTTCCCCTTCTTCCCCTCACCCTTTCTCCCAGATGGCAGGTTGACCAATACATGTTAAATATGTTAAAGTGTAAGTTAAATACAATATATGTATACATGTCCATACAATTATTTTGCTGTACAAAAAAAAAATCAGACTTTGAAGTAGTGTACAATTGCCCGTGAAGGAAATCCAAAATGCAGGCATTCAAAATTAGAGGGATTGGGAATTCTATGTATTGGTTCATAGTTAGCTCCCAGAGTTTTTTCGCTGGGTGTAGCTGGTTCAGTTCATTACTGCTCTATTGGAGCTGATTTGGTTCATCTCATTGTTGAAGAAGGCCACATCCATCAGAATTGATCATCATATAGTAGGAGACTTATTAAATATAATTGGGTTAAAATGGATTAAAAGAAAATTAAATATTGCATTTTCTACTTACTAGCTCATAAATCACTTAATCTCACTGAGTTATAGTTGAGATAACTGAGAAAAACAGAGGTTAAGTGACTTATCCAAAAGTTACATTATTCATAAGTGTCTGAAGTTGAATTTAGTTAGATCTTCCTGAATCCAATCCCAGCATCTTACTACAGAATCACCTATTTCAATTCCACTATAAATAGTCATTTATAAAGGATCTACCACATGATAGATGTTGTTCTACTCAATGGAGATACAAAGATAAAAATGAAACATTCTCTACCCTCAAGATATTACACATCTCCTGAGACAGGGATGGGGTAAAGAAGCAAATAGACAATTAAATAATTTGAGGGGAGAACACCAATCTCTAAAGGGATCACAAAAGGTCTCAAATAGGATAGGAGATATTATGTGAGATGAGCTAATGATTCCAATTGGTAGAGATGAATAGGGATTTCATTTTAGTCATGGGAGGATGCTTATACACAAAGGTAGGAAAAAGAATAATATGTGCAAATAGAAACAGTTAATAGATCAGATTGTCTGCAAGGTAATTTGGAACCAGAATGGAAAAGGCTTTATTATCTTGCTTCTATTTCCCCCAAAGACTTGGGCAGGGTTGGCATTATCCAGCACTGACTACTCTGCTTATTTCAAAACTATGTCTCTAAAAGATCCCACCCTCACTCCCTATTACCAGTCTGATGAATGCTTTTGTGTTTTAGTTAATTTGAAGATCTCAAATGATGGCTATTTCCTGAATCCAAGAGCCTTCTTTGATCAAATTACCAGCTCCACCTATTTCTTCGGATTTCTTTGATGATAAATCCTTTATATACCCCCTACCTCCAATTTTTTTTCAGGATCCCATTAGAATTTCTCACTACTCTAAATATTCCAAACAATTCCAGCCAAGAGCAAGGAAAGAATCTCATTTCCTCAGGACTTATACCCGTTTTCCTATTTCCATTCTTTCTTGTTCATTCTCCACCCACCCACCCTCCTGATCATGTCTCTTTTGAAAAATGGCTCCTATTAAACTAGATTTTTCCGTCACTGAAAGAGACATAAAATTAAAAACTATCTGTCTTTAATCATTCTAGGCTTCATTTCTGTCTCCCAGGCTCCATTTATCAATAATTAATATACAAAGAAGACTGAAATCCATTTCAATTTCAAAGAACCAAATGTTACATGATTAAAAAAAAAAAAAAAGGTGCCTGCCAAGACTGACAGACATGCAGACATGCATGGCTAAGGTGATTGAAGACGCTATATGAATAGGGATGCACGGCTAGTGAATGCTTGGCAAAGTGAGAGGAAAATCAATGTCTTAGAGGAAGTAGAAACTTGGTTTCTGTGAGACTAGGAGGAAAATGGATATCTCACTATATGACCATAAATATTCTTCTCTTCTTCCTCTTCTTCATACTCATTATTATTATTATTAGCACCATCATCATGGTACTACAAATAAAGTGCTCAAAGGGATTTTAGAGTACATCTAGTCACCCTTTCTTCAACTATGGTTTGCGATTCCATACTGGGTCTCACAACTCATTGTAGGAGATTATGAAATTTTGATTATTGGTAAATGCATGACTTCTATACTTTTAAAATATACCTATATAGCTATATGTAATATATACCTGTAGTCATGGGAAAAATTTCTCAGGTAAAAAGAGGTTGCTAGTGGAAAAATTTTAAGAAGGCCTGATCTACTCAAACTATCTCATTTTAGAGATGATAAAACTAAGTCTATATTGACGAAGTAAATGACCAGTATCTTCATGCTATCATTCTGATTTTTTTAAACCACAAATCAGTCACTGTTTTATTTCTTATTTTGCTTCTAAATTCTTCTCCCTCTATTTTGATTACAAGGTATGGAATGGCATATGGATACAAGATAATCAAACCATTCACCAGATTATTGAGTTAGAACTAAAAATTTGGGTTTTTTTTCCAATGTGGTGAGAGAGAGACAGAGACAGAGGGAGACAAAGACACAGAGAGAGGGGGAGAGGGATGAAGGTAAGATCCATGTCACACAGATTACCTGTTACATCAAAGTACACAAACCATGAACTAAAAGAAATTTAATTTAGCCTTAACTCCAAGGAACTTGAGCATAAAGTAATATGGAGGATGAGGCAATGAGAGGGCAGCTGGTGAAAGAACTCAAGGGAAAGTGAAGCAAGAAGGTAGAAATAGTCAAAGGAGTTTGAACATTTCCCCTGCTACCAACACCTCCAACCATGAAAACCAGCAGCATGACACAAAGCTTCATTTGTTTCATTCCAATTATCTCTCTGCTCACAATTGAGGGCATTCTTAATGTGTGTAAAAATACAGAGAAAGGAGTCCCATTTAATAATTCAAATTTCTGCTACTCCTTTTCTCCTCAACAGCTTGAACAAAGCCACACCATTTTGGCAAACTCCTCAGCCAAAGGGAAAAAAGCCAGAGAAATAAGGGCTCAGTTAGGGGAAAACATGCGCAATGCCCTGGCATTTTCCAGGGATCGCAGGGCTACAATGACAGTATTTGGGCACGTTACAAATCCTCTAACCAAATTGGAAACACCAGTATCATTAGGCTTTCGACACTGATAATTTCTTCCCCTGATTTGCCAAAGTAAACATTCTGGAAAATTTCGTGGGTCATTTGGCAATTACGATGGAACAACACAGAATCTAGATCATGCTTACACCAAAGCAACAATCCCATTCCGCCTCCTAATTACGATGGAGTTCTCAGGGAATCATAGAGAGCAGTGCTCCCTGCTGTTAGACCCTGGCAATAACACTCATTACCCGGTAAATACTATGGAAATATGCAGTAACACACAGGGGCCTCCCTGCTGTTAGGCAGTAGCAGTATCACTCATTAGGCTGAAAAGTATCACTCAATAGTCTTTAATTACTACCAAAATACACAGTAACCTGCGCGCTGTTATAATGCAACTATATCACTTATCATGCTTCTCTTTCTCCTTACTATGGAACCCTACAGTTGCCTTGTGATAATGGTGATGTATTGTGACTCTTTGGATTTAATCATACGAAATTGTGCATTTTAAGGTTTCCGAACTCAAAGGCTCCCAACGTGGGATGAGAAATAAGGAATATATGCTGAACCACTGTTATCTTTCCAATAAGATCTCTGTTCCCACGGTATTGAATTGTGACAACACCGTAGTAATTCTTTCATTTTATTTTAGAAATGAGGGTGATAATTGCACCACAGCCCAGCAGAATCTGTGGTACTTGTAATTATATCCAGTTACCAAGTAACATAGCAATTTCAAACCTATTACCCACAGGTATCATTTATGTTCATTGCCCTCTTTACATAGTCACTTCTTTTATTCTGAATCCCAAATGTGTGTATGTGTGTGTTGGAGATTGGGGAAGAGAGAAAAAAAAATCTTTGGAAGTAAAATGTCAGAAAAAGGAATTAAAAGGAACAGGTGAATGGAAGGAGTGTCTAGGACTTAGGTGCTTGATAACTATTTGCTGCATTGAATTGCATTGAAATGACAAGGTGGATTCTTATTTATCTCTAAAGGAGGCATGGATTTCGCATGTCTATGAGGGTGAACTTGTTTATTATTTTTTATTGTCCTGTATTTTTATCTATTTTTTAACTAAAGCTTTTTTATTTTCAAATATATATACATGGATAATTTTCAACATTCACCCTTACAAAACCTTGTGTTTTAATTTTTCCCTGCCTTCCCCCTACCCTGAGAGTGAATTTGTGCAAGCTATTTCAAACAAAAATGCAAGAGGAGAAAAGTAGTTTTTGGTTTAGGTGATACCTTCTTATTGCAGCTTAAGGTTGAGACTGAGGATTTATGCAAGTATACTTTGAATGCTGGGGGTATCTCCACCACAAACAAGGAAAAAGAGTACCCTCTTATTTATTTCTTTTTATAAGGAAGTGCTTTTGATGGAGAGAAATGTAATAGAGGTCTAATATCATTATCAAGGCAAGGCTGTAGCCATGCCTTCACTGGAAGGCAGTTATTGGAATGATTTTCCATGACTGGAGTCTATTATAACAGCTTTTTTTTTTTTTTTTTTTTTTTTCAGTTTGTACTCTCAAAAATCCTTTGAATCTTGCTTTTTGTTCTGTGCTTCCTGGAGAGAAAATATAGTTATCATCACCTGTAGGCCATTTTATTTGGATAATATATTTTTAAATTCTCATTTGGGGGAATGTCCAAGTATATTTGGTTGTTATATCATTTATATCACCATAAAGTTGAGTAAATTATGTATTTCCAGTGAAAGTTGTTTTTGTGTTTGTTTCTGTAATAGATTCTCTTGCATTATCATCACCATTATTATTATTACCTAAAGAGTAGTTGAATATATGCCAAACTCACTGCTCCTAATATTCTTGTATTCCATTATCATGAATTTATAAATGAAGATATTTTCTCAGAATGGCTGTAGTTATGGCCATGTCTATGGCAGTAGAGGCTCTAGAAAAAAAAATTGGATGACATATCAATCAATTAATAAACATTTATTAAGCACCTATGGTATGGAAGGCACTATACTAGCTACTAAATCTTAAAATGTGACTTTCTTACTGAAAATTCAAATTATGTTTATATAGTTTTTACTTTTGATACAGTTGATCATGCAGAAATTATTGATTAAATTTGCAAAAAAAAATTAGATTCAGCCAAAAAGTGGTGAAAGAAAATATATGCATGTGAGCTAATTCAGAAAAAAATCAGCAGAAAGGACAACCAAAGAAGGGAAAAGGCTGAAGGGTAATTAGGTTAATTCTACGATGATAACTTGCAGCTATATTTTAATATATGTACAATTTAAATAAATCTTAACTGTTAAGTTATATTTTTTATTTTTGCTGAGTCAATAAAAACTTTGACTTTTTTTTTTTCTAACTGTAAATCATTTAACACAGAGCATGGCATATAGTAGTAACATCAATAAATGTTATTTCCTTTCCTGGTTTTTAATCATAACAACATCGGTTTATAGATGAGCACATAGCTAGGGGATTTAAATTAAAGGAATTAAAAAATACTTTGAAAAAAGGTTTTATACCCACTATAAAAGAGATCATATTTTATATTATCTTCCATATTATATTTTTTTTCCCCTGAGACTGGAGTTAAGTGACTTGCCCAGGGTCACACAGCTAGGAAGTGTTAAGTGCCTGAGACCAGATTTGAACTCCTGTCCTCCTGAATTCAGGGCTGGTGCTCTATCCACTGTGCCACCTAGCTGCCCCATTCCACATTATTTTTTAAAAGATATGATGTCTTGACCAAAAGACCCCAGCTTTTGGCATAAGAACTCAATGTTTGACAAAAATTACTGGTAAAATTGGAAATTAATATGACAGAAACTAGGCATTGACCCACACTTAACAACATAAAACAAAATCAGGTCAAAATGGGTTCATGACCTAGGCATAAAGAATGAGATTATAAATAAATTAGAGGAACATAGGATAGTTTACCTCTTAGACCTATGGAAGAGGAATGAATTTATGTCCAAAGAAGAACTAGAGATCATTACTGATCACAAAATAGAAAACTTTGATTATATCAAACTGAAAAGTTTTTGTACAAACAAAACTAATACAGATAACAATAGAAGGGAAAAATAAACTGGAAAACATTTTTACAGTCAAAGGTTCTGATAAAGGCCTCATCTCCAAAATATATAGAGAATTGACTCTAATTTATAAGAAATCAAGCCATTCTCCAAATTGATAAATGGTCAAAAGATATGAACAGACAATTCTTAGATGAAGAAATTGAAACTATTTCTAGCCATATGAAAAGATGCTCCAAGTCATTATTAATCAGAGAAATGCAAATTAAGACAACTCTGAGATACCATTACACACCTGTCAGATTGGCTAGAATGACAGGGAAAGATAATGCAGAATATTGGAGGGGATGTGGGACATGATACATTGTTGATGGAATTGTGAATACATCCAGCCATTCTGGAGAGCAGTTTGGATCTATGCTCAAAATGTTGTCAAACTGTGCATGCCCTTTGATCCAGCAGTGTTACTACGGGCTTATATCCCAAAGAGATCTTAAAGAAGAGAAAGGGACCTGTATGTGCAAGAATGTTTGTGCGGCCCTCTTTGCAGTGTCCAGAAACTGGAAATTAAGTGGATGCCCCTCAATTGGAGAATGGCTGAATAAATTGTGGTATATGAATGTTATGGAATATTATTGTTCTTCAAGAAATGGCCAACAGGATGATTTCAGAAAGGCCTGGAGAGACTTACATGAACTGATGCTGAGTGAAATGAGCAGGACCAGGAGATAGTTGTATACTTCAACAACAGTACTATATGATGATCAATTCTGATGGACGTGGCCATTTTCAACAATAAGATGAGCCAAATCAATTCCAATAGAGCAGTAATGAACAGAACCAGCTACACCCAGCAAAAGAACGCTGGGAGATGAGTATGAACCACTACATAGAATTCCTAATCCCTCTATTTTTACCTACCTGCATTTTGGATTTCCTTCACAGGCTAATTGTACACTATTTCAAAGTCTGATTCTTTTTGTACAGCAAAACAACTGTTTGGACATGTATACATATATTTTATTTAATTTATACTTTAACATATTTAACATGTATTGGTCAACCTGCCATCTGTGGGGGTGGGGGGGAAGAGGAGTATAAAAATTAGATCAAAAGGTTTGGCAATTGTCAATGCTGTAAAATTACCCATGCATATATCTGGTAAATAAAAACTATTAAAAAAAAAGATATGATGTCATATTATAATCCATGTAATAGAACTGGACATCTATATATTCTTTTTTAAAAAATATTTTAATAGTTTTTATTTACCAGATATATGCATGGGTAATTTTACAACAATTGCCAAAACTTTTGTTCTAATTTTTCCCCTCCTTCCCCCCCCCACCAGATGGCAGTTGACCAATACATGTTAAATATGTCAAAGTATAAATCAAATACAATATATGTATACATGTCCAAACAGTTGGATATCTATATATTCTTAAGAACATCATTAATTTTTCTTCTTAAAACTTTTTATTTTTCAAAACATATGTGTGGACAATTCTTCAACATTAGCCTAAAGAGTTATCAAACTGCATACCCTTTTAACCAACAGTGTCTCTACTGGATTTATATTCCAAAGAGATTCTAAAGGAGAGAAAGGGACCCACATGTGCAAAAATGATTGTGGCAGCCCTTTTTTGTAGTGGCAAGAAACTGGAATGTGAGTGAATGCCCATCAATTGGAGAATGGCTAAATAAGTTATGGTATATGAATGTTTTGGGATATTATTGTTCTGTGAGAAATGATCAGCAGGATGATTTCAGAGAGGCCTGGAGAGACTTGCATGAACCGATGCTAAGTGAAATGAATAGAACCAGGAGATCATTGTACATGGTAAAAACAAGATTATACAATGATCAATTCTGAAATACGTAGCTCTCTTCAATAATGTGATGATTCAGATCAGTTCCAATGATGTTGCGATGAAGAGATCCATCTACGCCCAGAGAGAGGACTGTGGAAACATTTTGAAATGAATAGATTTTTCCAAAACCTAAAGAGAACCCTTAGGTTTGGAGCTAGAAACTATGCTACTTCCTATCTAGTTCTACTCCTCCATTTCACAGATAAAAGAACTGAAGTCTATGGGGATTTAATGATTTATCCACAATATCCTAAATATTATAAATAGCGGAGCTAAATTATACATTCAGTTCTTCTGTCTTTTAAATCCCACAGTCATCACTGTATCATAGACAGTACTTATATAATCTAAAGTCAGAAGTTTCACATATAAGAGAAAAAGATTATTTGGAGTTTAACAAAATATCAGAGACACTTAACCACAGTTGCCATTTTGCAAATATGTATTTTATACTATGAGTAATGACACTCCCTGAATCTTGTTTCCTATGAATAACTTCCTAATGCAAGTTTCCCATCATAAATAGCATCACCATGGGCAAATAGCTGTCTCCAATTCAATTCAGCAAACCTTTATTAAAGGACTAGTAGACATTGAGATGGTTGGGGCTTTTGTAAATCTCATTTCAGGTTCAATAAAACACCCTAATTAATAGAATATGGAATAGAAAATATTTCTAATTAGGTTTTCCCTAAGCCATCAAGGAAAGAAAATTGAACTAACATTTTATTTTTCCATCTTAAAATAAAATCTTCCCAGGGGCAATTATCAAAGGATATGCTCTGATTATAAATAGGTAAAAACTTGTGAAATAGTAAATTTTGTTATATGTATATAGGCAGTTCTTACCAACAGGCCTAAAAAAAACTTTCACAAACATGATTTAATTCACTTATTAATCCATCAGTTGCTATAAGGAAAAAATGAGGGAGATCTGCCCATATTCCAGTTTTATTTGTGGTACTTCTAAAAGACAGAAGAAACCTACAAGGTCTACTTCCTATCTAATAAGGGCAGGCCAGATACTTAATGTTCCATTGGGAATTCCAGATCTGACACTAAAGAGACTATCCAAATTGTTTTCCACAATTTTGCACTTTCTACCTGTGTAACCTGTTTGCCTCAGTTGCTCATCTGCAAAATGAGCTGGAGAAGGAAATGACAAACCACTCCAGTCTCTTTACTAGGAAAACAAACAAATGGGATAATGAAGAGTTGGTCACAGCTAAAATGAACCAATAGAAACTCCAGAAAAGAGCAGTCTTGGTGACCAAATATTGGTCCTAAAAATTGCACAAAATACTCATCATTTAGTCAGTCAAACTATAGATGGTAAGAAAGCCATACTCTGAGAATGTAAGATGGTAAGAGAGCCATACTATCAGTAAAAGCCATTCAATACGTAAACATTTCCATGTACCAGGAAATATATACTATGTGTAAAATGCTAAAGATATAAAAAAGAGATTTAAAAAACTGTCTCTGATTTTAAGAAACTCACAATCTAATTGAAAAGACAATAAATAAATAGTTATACCAACATGTTACATATGGATGGTAGGAAATAATTTTAAGAAAATAATTACCTCCAAAAAGGAGGAAAAAAAGAATGAAGGCATTAGAATTGAGGACAGAATGGAACTGGATATTCCATAACAAACATGCTATCAGGATGAATTGAAAAGAATGCTTGTGATGAGGATACCAGAGCCATAGAGCAGGCATCTCTCTATAATCCCAATGACCAAAGTGTTAAAGAAGTAAACAGTGGCTATACTTCTTGAAGAAAATATCCCAATATAAAGCACTTTCAAATTAAACACTCACAAAAGACCTTCTGAGGTATGTACTAAAGTAAATCATTTCTATTTAACAGATGAGAAAACTGAGTCCCAGAGAATTTAGTAGTTTCCTCAGTATCACACAACTAATAATGATAGGAGATGGAAATAGAACTCAGATATTCTGACACTAAATCCTGGACTCTTTTTACTACAAAGCACTGTCTCTCATTGTTTTTTAAGTGACATAGAGAGAATTTTGCTTGAGCCAGACATTTTCAGACTCTGCCAAATAACATCAACTCTGTTCAAGGTCACCAGATTCCCACTCAAAGCAGAGTACTTCCATCTGCCATTAACAGCTGACACTTGCGATAACCAGTTCATACGAACCATCCATTTAAGCCTTGACTTTGAAGGGGAGGCACAAACAGTTCATTGACCTACCTAAACTTTAACAGTGAAAAACATAAGGAGGGAATGTGGAAGAAAGGGATATAAGGAGGAAGAAGTCCAGGATAAAAAGTAGGGCAAAACAATTCAAAAGGAACAGCATTGAAATACAGGAAAAAAGAAAGGAAAGTGGTAGAAGAGGAGAATGACAAATGGTAGGAAGAGTTGGATAGCTTCTCCAAGCAGACTGGGATAGTTCCCAAGACTCTAACACCACTAAGAAGAACCACTGGGGTGCTAGACAACATCTGCTCTTTAATATTCTCTTTCCAGTTCCTCCCAAACCTCCAGCTCACTCCAGAGGCCATCAAAGAAATGACTGATTAATCTCTAGGGCAATCTGACCTTTATGGTTGGATGAATAAGGAGAGAAAAGATGAGCAGCAACACATATGGCCGGGATTTATCCTTGTGTTGTCCATTGCTGCCGCTGGCACCCATCTGTTCCTCCCTGATGACTGTGGTGGTAGTTTTGGAAGTTTTATGCAACAGTCATGAATGGAATAATAGGGATTATGATCAGTGCCACATTCCTAGGACTGACCCTTTTGAACATAATGTTCCCTTGTTTCTAATTTTCAAAAACTTCCATTACCTTGGTCTACTGAGGTGTTTCTTCCAGCCATAAGACAGCCACACATTCTTTCTCATCCAGGCAAAATTCTCAGGCATTCCAAGCAAGCGTCTAAATGGAACACTTACAATGATATCCAAGGGTGAGAGGTGGTTGTTATCATTAATTACTATCTTTCAGCCTTTATCGTTGGGGAAAAAAAAAAAAAAAGTGTGAAAGCAGTATCACACTCTAAATTAGTAGTAAAATGTAAGTGCAGAAATATAGTCCGATATTCTATTTAGCCTTTAGTTGAGGCTTTTCTATAAGGCAAATACATAGAAAAAGAAATGAAGAAGATTAATCCTAGAATTTAGATCTGTGTGGGATCTTAGAGAATACCATCTCCAAATGCCTCATTTTACCAGGTGAGTCTAAGGAAAGTTAAATGACCTATTCATAGTTATAAAGGCAAGAAATATCAAAATCATAATTCAAATTCATGTCTATTGATACTAAAGCCAGTGCTTTTTCTTAAAGTCATACCAGACTATAGGCTCAGAAAAACAAACAGATAGTCAAATAAACAAAAAAACATTAGTACTTGATCCTGTGGTTACCAGGAAACAATTTAATGACTGGGGGAAATGGAGAGCCATGCTCAGTGGTGCACTTTCCAGGGGAAAAAATGTTCACATGATACTTTTAAGTTAAATCTTAAGTATTGTTTTTTTCCCTATCACTTTCTTAAGTCTAGACAATCAAGGAAACAATAAATCACATCCAGATTTGCAATTTAGAATTTAGACAATTGTCTAAGTCTAAGTACTCACACACACCTTTTTTTTTTTTTTTTTTGCTATACTTTTGTTTCACAAATGGAGCCAGGGGACAAAAAAGGTTAAACTAAAATATTGTTCCCCTATTTTATATTCACTTTACTAACTCCTTGCCTGTTCCCAGAGTAGCATTTGTGAATAGAGTGCTGGATTTTGAGCCAGGAAGGATTTGGTGTTCAAACTCTCTTTTTCTTCTTCTTAAACTGACCAAGCTTGTGTAAATCACTTAAATTCTACAATCCCTGGGAAACCCTAAAATCTTTCTTCTTAAGTGAAAGACACTTTGTATTTTGTGGAGGAAGTTACTTAATCGGGGATCCTTGTACTTTTATGTCCCCAGCTCTCCCAAAAGAAATGAATCTAATGGTCTGTAAGAGCCATGACCTACAAACTTTTAAAAATTTTTTCATTTGTGTATAATTTTTCAGAGTCTTCTTTGATCCTCTCAACTGCTGGTGCCCTCCTTCCCAAACAACCTTCTGTTTAACTTCTTTGCATTTATTATCTTTATATTTACTAGAATTATATGTGTACTCTCCTCATAACCCTATTAAAATATTTCTTATATTAGAATTGTTTCAATGTATTTCTATTTCCAGTACTTAGTCCAATGACCTGCATATATCATTGATAAATAAATATTATTGATTGATTGATTGTCTATGCACTTACAACAAATTCCTTAGAAGTAGGACATGGGTCATATGGTCTGATATGTTTCCATAGCAACTGGTTTTACCAGGTTCAGCACACAGTAGGCATTCCCAAAATGGTATATTTTGTTCTATTGACTGACAATGACCAGAAAGCTGTTTTCTTGTAAGGGACATAATATTTAATGCTATTTCATGAATACCTTTCCATTCCCCCAACACAAACACACCTTTTGTCTAAATCCCAGAGTTATGATCATAATTTACCGAAGCCTAGTACACTTGCCAAAAATATTTCATCTTAAGTAGCACCTTTCATTAAAACATCATAGAGACATATCTAAGAAATGTAACTGACACTAGCAAGGAGTAAAAATGTTTATGAGGAGACCAGAAAAGACAAAATGACTGACAGGAACATGCACTGTTGCCTTGACAAACAAGCAAGGATCCAGCCCCAATCTGTTGGATTCTCAAGGCTCACAAACCTGCCAGATTGTAATGTTAGTACTGAATGCAAAATCATTGAAGGAAAGGAGAAATGCTAACTATTGGAAGGACTGAAAACCCAGACAATCCTCCTCCAAGCAGAAGTGACTGGTTTTTGCAATCCTTTGAGGGTTCAAAGAATGGTTTGCATCCCTATGACTCAATCTGCAAGCTGTGGTATTGGAATGAGTCTTTCAGTTGCACTAACTTTACTGACAATATTGCCACATTCATCAGTCAACCAATTAATAAGCATTTATGAATGTAACCCTAATTCCAAAGTTTACTGACAATTTACAAAGTTTCCAAAGTTTACTCATTGTAGAAATCAATGTTCTGTGCCTATGTGAAGCATGGGGCAGAGCTGACAAAAATAAACAGACAAATAACAACAATGGGAGAGAAGAACACTCTAGATTTTCATACTCTTCAGCTTCCTTGGTCCTCAGGCATTTATGGTTTCCAGCTTTGTGACAGAAGGTAAACAATGACTACACCATTTTATGTTGCTTAAGGAAAAAATTTTGGAAAGAAACCAAAATGAGAGGCTCTGATAGTCTCCATCATATTCCTGTCCCTAGTTTACTAGTTTAGTAGGGACTTTGGGTAACTTTTCCTTGGCTGAGATCTGAGATTCTTTCTCTCCTGATTGAGTTTTTACTTTCTTTTAATTGGAGAGCAGCTTCACTCCATATTGCCTGGTACAAACTTTCTCTGCCTTGTGTTTTTCTATTTTGTTGAATAATTGACTTTCTTTGCTACTTCTTAATGTGTGTTCAATTTGGAACTGTTATTAGGTGGGATGGGAGTCGCATCTTGGATATAAAACTTATGGCCCTGCTTCTTTCCCCTCATTAAGAGACAGTGGACAGAAATTAGCTAGAACTGAGAAAACATACTGTAGAATAATAATACTTAAGGGAGCAAGTTCATATAATTCTAACCCAGTGTCTCCTTTCTCTGAGGAAAGCAGACTAAGTAAGCTTCTGGCCCCTACTCCTGCTTCCCTTCCTAACAGGAAAAAAGTCTTGCATCAAGACATATGGAAGAAAAGAAACTAGAGATATCAGTTCTGCCTTCCTTTGAGGAATGCGATATTCCCATACTACATGTGTGGGAACAGTCCTGCAATGACTATAATAGAAAAGCAATTCAGATGTATCATTTCATTTGATCCTCACAATCACTCTGTAAGGTAGATAGCATTATTATTCCCATTTTAAAACTGAGGAAACTATAACCAAGAGAAGTTAAAATATTTACTAACCATCAAATGATTAAATATTTGAGTCACTGTGTCAGCTAAATGCCTGACTTTGAGCTACATTCTATTTTAGATACTAGTAATACAAAAACAAAGTGAAGTAGCCTATACAAGTATGCATATATACATGCATTTGCATATGCATGATATATATGGGCATCTATACATATATACAATCTCTCTCCCCTTCCTGTCTCTTTTCTCCTCCTTTCCTCCCTTTAAAAATTAAAGTTACACCAAAAAATTATATAGATTTATACACATGTGTATATGTCCCCATATAAATATATACAAACACATGTGTGTATATATATATATATATATATATATATATATATATATATATATATATACCCTTATATAAATAGATATGATGAGGAAACCCCAAAACTCTGAAAAAAAATCCTTAAAAGAGAAAACTTCCTTGGTCTCTGCCTCAGGGAGGGAATTCCACCCTAAGCACAAATAGTTTATTTGTCTCAGTTAGAAACCCATTGAATTCAATTCAAATTCTAATCCTGGCTGAAACCCAGCCCAGAGTCAATCTGGTACTCCACCCACAAGCCCCCTTCAGCTTGTAGCAAAAGCCACCTATTATAAAAGAGACAAGCTGGAGTCTTCTCTTTGCAGAGGTCCCAAACATGGCAGCCTTATGCCTGCCATGTCAAAGGATTTCTGCCCATTGGAACCACTCTGGTTCTGGTGCCTTCCTCTCTTTACCTAACACCTTTTAACATTACTTCCAAACCCCATAATAAACCTCTTTTATCAATCTAGGTTTTCGGGTCTGTAAATTCCTTTACAGGGACTCTTGTGCTGCTACTAGACCTCATTTAACTCTGTATCCTTGTGCCAAATCCAGAGGGATTGCAAGGGAGCTCTATTTGACTCCCTGTACCCTGAACCTGCCACTAGACCTCAATTAAACCTAATTTCATTTAGGTACACCAATTATAAACCTCATCAGATATACATGTATATATGTATACACATGAATGTATATATACATAGATAAATACATGCATAGGCATATACAAATATCTATACACATAAATAAAACAGATACAAGATAACTTAGCTATAGGAAGGATATTAACAGGAAAGGTTATAAAAAACATTTTATGTAGAATATGTTGGTTGAGCTAGGGAATACATAAGACAGAATTGAGAAAATAATGCATTTGAGGAATAGTTAGTATAAAAAAATAACAGCATAGAGATGAGAAATGGAAGATCATATATGAGGAACACTAAAAAAAGCTTAACTGACCTGCAAAGTGAATGAAAAGAAACAATGTGTAATAAAGCCAGAAAGGTTGTAAAGAACTTTAAATGCCAAACAGAGCAGGATTTGATCCTAGAGGCAAATAAGGAACTACCAGAGTTGGTTAAGTAGTGCTTTCATAGACAGGCTGTAGTTGGGATGATGATTTTGACAGTTATATGGAGGATAGAGTGATGAGAAGGAAGACTTGATTTAACAAGATCCTTTAGGAGGCTATTTTAATACTTCATTTGAGAGATAATGAAGGCCTGAGCTGGGTGTATGTGTAGAGAGAAGAAAATGTAGAACAAAACATCTAGAAATGTTTGACAAGTGAATACAGGGAATAAGACCAGATGAGTCAACTCATCTCCCTGAGTTCAAATCCAGTCTTAGATACTAGCTGTATGATACTGATTGCTTTAATTTCCCCATCTGTAAAATAAGCTGGAGAAGGAAATGGCAAACAATTCCAGTATCTTTGCCAAGAAAACTCCAAATGAGGTCACGAAGAGTCAGACATGACTGAAACAATTAAGCAGCAACAGTGCTTACAAGATGAAACCCAAAATATTTCTTTCCTGGTCTTTCTCCACTGTGAGTTTAGTCGCTGTTCCAAGCAAAATATTTTATTCTCTCTACCAAAATCTCTTATGCCTATGTAGGAATTTAAAAGTGGAAGGATTCCAATTGGCTATGTAGTCCATTTCATAATTTAAAAAGAAGCAAAATTACAACTTCCTTGATAAACATTTAGTCTGATCAAAAAAACCTGTTAGCTCAACAAGACAGCCCTCTCTACTTTTTGCAGCCCTTTGAGCCATTGTTTCCTCAGCTATAAACCAAGAGGTTGGGACTTGCTGATTTCTGATATTACTTCTTAGTCCTGAATCTGTGATCTCAAAATTATCTATTCATTTGTGAGGGAGAGCCCTAGACTAGATATTAGGAGACCTGAGTTCATTCTATTTTAAGCTCTTGCACTGCCTTCCATTCATTGTGCAGCAAATCATTTCATTTCCTTGTATCTGTTTTCCAATCTATAAAATGGGGATTCTAACATCTGGGTTACCTACCTCACAAAATTGTTGGGAAGGATAAAATGAGATAATCTAACATGAAAGTGTTTGAAAAGTATAAAAGTGCTATGTGAATGCAATGTATTAAGGTATTATTAACTGAAAAATTGACTCAATCTTTTCCCTTTAATTCCCTCATTTAAATTGTCAGATCAAATAGCTTTGGTTTAACATTGGCTTTTGTTACTGTCTTTTTTCCTCTTAAATATGCCATTACATAAAGAAAATAGAATGAAAATTCTTAGATGATGTAACTTTTATATTCATTTTGCATTATGTAAGTTTATGGGAATTATTTCTGTTTCTCATTTGGCCACATATGTCCACACATATTCTTTTCTCATCTCCAAATTCTCCTTTATTTGTTATTTCCTATGTTCCTTATCTCTTCATTACTCCTTACTTCTTTTCCAATCTTCAGGTCTCCTTATGTACTGAGTCTTTATTTCAAAGGCCGAGAATCTACTTTATCCCTGAAATTAAGCCTTAGGATATTCTCTTTGCCCCTCCCATCTCTCCCTCTGATTGAATATCTTGTCTGATTGATGGATTGAAATCTTCCCAGTGGGAGAAAAACAAGAAGTGGATTCTGATTCAAATTCTCATATGTCTAATAGATTAGCTTTCAGTGTTATCTCATAGAGTATTCATCTGATACAATCATTGTCTATTTATGTATGTGTGCATACACATATTTATTTCTATCAATAACAACAGATCCATTGAAATGTCAAAATATAGATACTATAGAATATTGGAGCTGGAAAGGACCTGCATGGGATAGAAAAAGTAAGACTTGGAGAAGATGTAGTCAAGGCTAGAAAAGTAACAAATTGCAACAGAACAGAAATGCAAGTCTTCTGGTTTTCTGACTCTACATTTCATGAGCTTTTTATTAAATAATGGTGCTCATCTCTCATTTTTGCTAAACATATTCAGCTTTAAACACTCCTTAGAAATACCGCTTTTCCATCATTAATTATCATATTGTTCTTCTTTGGACTCTTTCCACTTTCTGCAATTTTTTTTTTTTCCTGAGGCTGGGGTTAAATGACTTGCCCAGGGTCACAAAGCTAGGAAGTGTTAAGTGTCTGAGATCAGATTTGAACTTGGGTGCTCCTGAATTCAGAGCTGGTGCTCTATCCACTGCGCCACCTAGCTGCCCCCTCTGCATTTTAACAAAAATATAGACTAAATCTCATATATACACACTAGACTATAACAATTCCAATTAATTCTTCTTTTTTCTCCCTGAGACAAATTTCACATATATAAAACTGTGCAATAACTCTGGCCTCAAGATTGGAGGATGCTTCTGTAGTTCTTTGAGTCACTGAGTTTTCTACTGAGACTATGGGTAAAAAAACCTAATTTTGGAGGGGACTAGTTTTATGATGTGACAGTCATCTACTAACTGACCTGAAGCTACAAGCTTGTTTTTCTGAGACCATAAGTACCATTACCTGCCTCCTAAAAATAAAAGCATCCATTTAACAATTTACTAAACCATCCAGTTCCTCTCCAAATGACTTTCTTTT
The DNA here is from genome assembly GCF_048593235.1 of Sminthopsis crassicaudata. Classification (NCBI taxonomy): domain Eukaryota; kingdom Metazoa; phylum Chordata; class Mammalia; order Dasyuromorphia; family Dasyuridae; genus Sminthopsis; species Sminthopsis crassicaudata. The sequence continues at coordinate 324,100,960 of NC_133619.1, forward strand.
TCATAAGTGCAAGGTGCTTTTTGCCAGCAGGAATGTAAAATTTCATAACAAATGTGGCAAAATTAACCATTGAGCAGAGAAATCTGTCAAAACATTTCAAGATACTCCACTTAGCTACAAAACACTTCTAGAAGATGAAGAAGCATGATTACTGCTGTAAAGTTCCCAAATTTGCTGAGTTCTCTTATGGCTCATTGCATGTGTCCTGAGAATCACCGCCACAAAATTCTGAAGGAAGTTTAGCTAAATCTCTAACCAGGTAGGGATATCATCAATGAATTTTATAACATCACCATGTATCTGTACCTATTGGTTATCTTCAAGCATTTATACACATTTATACATGTATTATACATTTATATACATGAAAAAAGGAATTGCAGAGGGATAGCAAAGATAATTATCCACATATATACATGCACAATACGGTAGTAGATGCACATATAATATATATGTATACATACTTGTGTATAGATACATACATACATGAATACTTGGGTGAAAAGATAAAGGAAAGTGAGCAAAATCAGAACAATTTTTAAAGTAATGGACCTTACAAATTAGCAATTCTGAAAAGCTTAAAAACTTTTATTAATGAAATGGCCTATCATAATTCCACAAGAATCCAAAGAATTCCAGAGGAAATATAAAGAATTTTATTGAATTCCTAACAAAAAATATTAGACTCTATACATGCAGAATAAATCATACATTTTTAGACATTCCCTATGTAGAAATTTTCTTTGTCAAGTTAAAAGGTTTTGTTTTTTCTTTTCTTTTTGTAAACTATTCCAATATCACTTTGGAAACAACCCCCAATGAAATTATGAAGAATCAGACATGACTAAAACGATTAAACAGCAACAAATTAGTTTCACAGAATCACATACTAAGCTAAAAGATTTACAAATGGATCTCATCTGATGCTCACAGTCATGGAAGATGGGCTATTATTATTATTATTTTCATTTTACAAATAGGGAAACTCAGGCATACAGAGATTAACTACTTGCTCACAGTTACACATTTGGAAAGTGTCTGAGTCCAGAATCAAATTTAGGTTTTTCTGGCTTCAGGCTAAGCGTTCTACATGGTACCTAATGCTTCTATGATAGGTAATATAGCTGATAAATCCACATGCTATCTGAAGAAGGCTATTTTCCTTTCTCACTATCTGTTCTTTCCACTTCTCTTCCATACATTCTGCCCTTTCACTTGTGCCATAGAATTCTTTATTTCAGTTCTGTAACATAGGGGATTATAGATTTAAAGCTGGAAGGGATCTGAGAAGTAATTTATACCATCACCTTCATTTTAAAGATGAAGAAACTGAATCCCAGAGGTTAATTGTTTTGCCTAATGTAAATTAAGCTGTAAGGAGTAAGTGACAGAATAAGAATTTGAGCACCAAGATTCTCAATCTCTAAATCCCTTTCTTTTTCCAAAGTACCATAGTGCTACTCTTCAAACAAAGTATTGATTTCTGTGCATTCAGAAGATTCGCAACTTAATGGCAGTAATGAAAAATGTCTTAAATGCTTAAGATCTAACCACATATTACCGGTGATTACATGTAAAATAGGTGTTAAACATACAATCAAAGACATTAATGACCAGACTAGTAGGATTGCCTTCCAGAGAAAGTGAGTGATAAGCATTATTGTTGTGATATATTATAACTAAAGGCTCAGAAAAGAGTCTTCAGAATCAAATTGATATTCTGTGATGAATATGAAGAAAGATATGGACAAAAATTACATAGCATGTGATGGTATAAAGGGTTTGCCCTCATTAATGACATAAGAAATCCATCAAATAATCCAAGAAAAAATGTTTCAGTGCCAGAGAATCACATATACTATCTTTCTTTTGGAACATAATGGTTTACAAACTAGTTGATAATTTTTTAAGCAAAAAATGTTGATTTTAGTGAAATCTTTAAAATTATGTAGTATATTTATATTTAGATAAAATTGTATCCATATATATGTATATATATATATATATATACATATATATCCATAAATACAACATATACACATAGATGCATTTACATATATACATACATATGTACATACTTGTCTGGACCAGAGAAACAAATAAATAAGTATATGTATGCATGTTTCAGTATATATGCCCATGTGTGTACATGCACAAATATATACATGTACATGTGTTCATGATATTTACCTATCTTATACCCATCTATATATACAGAACACACATAGGTGTGGATCAAGTAGACATATTTGGTTTGGACCTATATGTTTTCCCCAGTGAAGATGGGGACTGAAAGCTCAGTTTATAGTCTTGTGATGTTACCTAGGGGCATATAAAGGCCATATTACCTGTCCATGTTAACACAGCTAATATATGTTAGAGTTTGAATTCAGGTTTTCTTGAATTAAGAACTAGTCTTCAGGCTGAAGTACCATGCATCGCTTATGAAAAAAAATAAGCAAATGTTATGGGCAAAGATCAAGAGGGACCTGCAATTATAAGTGCCGGGATAAGACATGCTGAGGGGAATGCATGGCGACATTTGTATGATAAGAATTGTTATAGGCACTACACCAGACTGTTTAGCAGTAATTCTGTGAATTATCACATAGAATTGTTTTCATGGTAATGCCCTGATTTTAGGAAGTTCAAATCATTTCTAGAATTTTTAGATGAGCAATCTAAAGGGCAAATATAAATTGATGTCTGGAAAGATCTTGGATATTTACTAGTTGTGTCACCCTAGTCAAGGGTCCTACAAAATTTTAATAAAGAAATAAATAAAACTTGCAATGCAGGATCAAACCAACATGAATATATTTCTATAAGGACAAGATATAGTTATAACTAACTATTAAATGGTATTTCATTATTTTATTTCCACTTTCCGAAGGGGTGTGTGTGTGTGTGTGTGTGTGTGTGTGTGTGTGTGTGTAAGGGATGTCAAAAAATTTTGCTTGGATCTTTCCAGCTACTGACTTGGACTGCTCATGAATAATGCTGATATATGGGTCAATCTGTGTCTTACTCTTTCACAGACAATTGACACTAAGGACTAGCAGGTCAGCAAGACACAGAAGGGGGATCTCTACTTACCCTCTGTCTGCCTTAGTTTCCTCATCTGCAAAATGAGGATAATAATAATAATAATTGCTACTTCCAGGAATGTTGCAAAGATGAAATGATATTTGTTAAGCAATTTCTATTCTTAAGCAAATCTAAAAGTGCCACATAAATGCTCATTATTATTTTATTAATATTATCATTAGACATATCTGTATGTTTTACATGCTCTTAGCTTTCTAAAGAATAATGCATCTGCTTGAAAAACAAAGGTTGTTCTCACTTTCCAAAGAGATCTTACAGTCTTTTGAATGTTTTTGTTGTTATGGCAAGTGAAGTTCTGAGAGTGACATGAAAAGATAACATGGAAACATGAAGGGAAGACCTAAAGCTAGTTGTTATGGAAACTGGGATCTCCAAAGAATGAAGGGTTGGAGCTGCCTTTCCCTAAGTACCCCAAACCTCTATCTCCCAGGGTAAAGCAACAGTCCTATTTCATCAAGAAGATTCATTCCTCAGGGGTCATTTTTGCTCTTCTGTGACATTTTTGATCTTTTAGAAGCCTCTTGTATTCTGAGTAATCCTAAAATGGTGACCTTGTTATTTGATTCTCTGAGACTTTATCTTTTGAATTACTAATCATGGAGATGCTTAGTGTGGGTGATAGGAAGTTTAGTCTTTTATATTCTAGGCAAAGGGGCAGTAGGTCACATATTAACAATGGATATCACACTTGTGATAGAGATAGGCCAACATTCAAAGAAAATAATGTGGTACTTCTGCACAGTGGAGTTGGTCAGTTGGTCTTTCATTTATTTTGCTATAATGAGCTCTCTCATTCTTACTGTCACCCTTTTTCTCTTTTGAATTATTGTTCTAACTTTTCACTTTACTCTCTGAAATTTTAAATTAAATTAAATTTAAATGTACATAATTTTTATTATGCCTCCTCCTTGCATGTCATCCTGGTGTTCTGTCAGGATTGGATGGCCAGTGGGTCTAACTGAGAGTTATGTAAAAAGAAGCTTATTAATCTGAGTCAAAGGGTTGACAAAGAAGTAACAAAATCCTTAGTTAGAGATTCTGAACCCAAATCTTGCCTCTGGTGCAACTTGTATGACCTCCTGGACTACATTTTCTGCAATTATAAAAGAAGGGGACTAGATCAGCGGGTTAAGTCCATCTTTTAAGTTACGTGTCTTTGATCCTATTCTCTAATTATATCTCACATAATGATTTACCTTTGTTTCTTGAAGACAAGAGGCATTTTATTTATGCCATTTTTGTACATTTGGCATAATAGTAGCCACATAGCAGGGGCATAATATATGTAGAATTGAATTGAAAGGAATATTTTTGAAACTTTGCATTTTTCTCATAGTGCCTTATACAATATAATGCAATACAATAGGATTTAGTTTATTTCATTCCCATACTTATAGTACTTAGCAGAGGCATTTCATTAATATTTTCTAAAAGAGAGTAAGCATGGTATCTTTCCAAAAAAAAAAAAAAAAAAAAACTTTGGTGTAAGGGTCTTTTAAATGGACGGCCACAGTGCAACAGGAGATTTGAGTGGCCCGGAAGTAATCTCTGTGGATATAGGACTGCCCTGTGGGTGGGATCCTGGCCATATTGAGATAGCTTCGTAATGGGTGACGGCTCTCTTGCTGGTTGGCTGTGTGTGTGATCTCACAGGCCCTTTATAAGCCCACTGCAGCCAGCAGTTGGTCTCTTTAACCTGGCTCCCTATTTGTAACATGCCCTCCTGGCAGTTACACTTTGGGGTCATAAAAATATGTATTCAGATTCCAGATCTGCCATTTGTGACCTTGAATTGGTGTTCTTATGTCCTGGGCTTTCTTTTCTCCTCTGTAAATGAGGGCTAAATCAAGGAATATTTAACTAGGAGTCCATTGACCTCCAAAGGCAGGGATAATAAAGATAGAATGTATGGCAGATTTGAGGAATCTGTGAACTTCAGTGGGAAAAAAATCATACTTTAAAATTTTCACTAATTTATAAGTGAAATTTAGCCTTTCAATTATTTACCAACATCATTCTGAGAAGGGGTGAGCTTCCCTAGCCTGCCATTGGAGTCTATGATGCACAAATGTTTAAGAATCTCTCTACCAGAGTTTCTCCAAGGTCTTTTCTATATAAAACCATAGCACATGTGAGGATGAACAGACTGTGTCTCTAACAATTAATCTAGGTTACAGCAAGAGAGAAAAGAGATTGAGTCTTAGTCTGAGGGTTTGAAGTTGTGTCTTGAAAGTCCACAGGGCAGAATCAGAGACTAGGGTTGAAGGTACAATTCAGCAAAGCTCTGGGGTCAAGTTTCCTACATACGGTCTCTCACACCCAACTGTTGGGAGGGCTTTTGAAGGGTAAGTAGGACTTTTAAATCAGGAATACTTTAGGTTTCTGGATTCATTTTTGTTCTTCTTTGCCAATCCTTCAGAAATTAAAGAACCCCTATTGATTTGTACCTGACTATCTCACTGACTGCATTCTCTGACTTTTCCCAGATAATTATGAGAGAAATCAGAGGAGGGACCTAAGTCCCTGAAAGCATGGAATCTTGACCTTAACCAGCTAATTAACATTGCTGTCCCTATTGGAGGACTTTTTTGAAGGTCTTTGTCATAAACCCCAAACACATAACTTTCCACATAGAGACAGAGCTTCCCAGCTGTGTTTAAGCACAGACAGAACCAAAACAAACTATCTTTCTTAGTTGGACACAAGGCTTAGTTTTCACATTTTCAAAATGGGACATGATTAGGCTCTTTCATTTGCCATCATTGGAGTCTGGCTTCACTTACTCAGTATTCCACATTTAATCAGGGCTCTCATCATTGAAACTAGTGTCAAGTTGTAGCTTTTTTGCTGACAGGATGTAAGAAGTCAAAATATGAGTAATGGGCCCTTCTATGGTGATGAGGAAACAAGTGGGAAAGCTAGCACCCCTCTCAATACATCAAAGGTCATAGTCAATGCCTTCCTAATTTTGCTGAGAAAAAATAAACAAACTGGAAATGTTGGTAGTAAATATTAGAGGTGATCAGACTAGAATCTTGGCCCTCTTAACTTTAAGACCTCACTTTCTCCAAATATTTGACACACATTAAAATATTTTGTAATATATACATGTAAACACCCACACATATATGCATAGATATATATGATATATATACTATATATAAAATATATGCACATATTCATTTAACATTCATTAAAAACTTATCTAAAATCCACAAAAAATAATAACTTCTTGTCTTTCCCAGAAAATGTCTTGCTCTACTGCTGTTAAGGGTTTGAGAAAGCTCATTCCTCAAGAGTTGGGGTCAATCTATCTTTGATTAATTTTAGTAGATTTTTTTTTTAAAGCTGATAAATCACTTTAACATATTTAACATGTATGGGTCTACCTGCCATCTAGGGAAGGGGGTGGGGAGAAGGAGCAGAAAAGGAAGAAGAGAAGGTTTTGCAACATCCATGCTGAAAAAATTACCCATGCATATATCTTGTAAATAAAAAGCTATAATAAAAAAAATGCCAAAAGGAAAAAAAGCTGATAAATCAAATGGGCAATCAAAAAATATTAGATTATAATGGAAGAAATCTAAACCAGGAAAAAAACAACAAGCGTGTAAGAGAAACATTTTGATTCAGCACAATTAGCAGTCATCTGATTTTTAGTGTACTGGAATAATATTCAGAAGATTTGGGTTTGAGTATTGCCTTTATATTTACTAGTTGTCTTTTAATTTGTCTGAACCTCAGTTTGTCCTTTGTCAAATGGGAATAATAATTGTCCTTTAGGCCTCATAAGATAATCATGAAAAGCAAATGAGATGGAGTTTATGGGTCTGTGTTATAACCAAAAAACATATTTACAGGTTAGACCTTAGTATTATTCCCACATTACTCAGCCCATCATGGATAAAAGTTATAATAGAGAAATGGGGGGAAATTTTTAAAAGAGTTATGATATAGTACACTGAAAAATATATACTTGAATTTATTTTTTTTAATCCCTTCCTATTGGGACAAATTTGTAAAACTTAATTTGCTTCAGGGAATAGAGTGTTACATTTCAGAATCCAAAGACTTTGCTTTAAATGCTGACTCTGCTCCCTATTACTGGTAGAACCTTGTATTAAATCACAATACCTCTCTGGTTCTCAATTTCCTTGTTTGTAAAATACCATGTGTGGTCACTTCCATAATTTAATCCATGACCTGTATTCCTCCATCCTCAGTCAGTCAGTGGTATTTCTTAAACACATATTTTTTTGCCAGGCCCTGGGATAAAAATTAGAGATACAAAGAAAAGGAAAACAAAGTATTTGCTTTCAAGGATGTGAGAAATTTTAGGGAAAAAATATGTCCCTCTATCTAGAGTTATACATCTATAAATTTACATAGATAGCTATCTAGATATGTCTTTATAGGGACATATCTAGATAGATGTACAAAGTATCTCTTTATCTATGCTATATAGATTTAGGTAAATAGGTAGATCTATAGCTTAGTTATCTACCCATCTTTCTAATTTATCTATATTCATGCTCACACATATTTATATTCCAACAAATGAGCATGAATGCACAAGAAATATAGAGCATGTAAGTATTTCATTTTGAAACCAACCTTGAGAAATTTAATTTATGTATGGGGGGAGGGAAGTAGTGAGAGGAGAGGTCATGTGAAACATCTGCCTAACTTCTTTCTTGTAACCTTTTTGAACAAAGCAGAGACACAGCTTTTCCTTGCCTTGCAGGTTGTGAAATCCACAGCTCAAAAGAAGTACAAGTCTGGAGGACATTCATGATTGAATTGGGAGAAAAGAGAAAAGAAAAAAAAAAAAAAATAGAGCATCTGTTGAGTAACCATATACCCTTGAAAGAAAGTTCTGTCTTTTGTAGCAGACCAAGAGGAACCTATGGATGGACACTTAACATTCACTGTTTAGAGAACTAAATCCTACCATGCTTGGAAATTCAAAAAATTTAGATTAAAAAGATATGGCTTTTGTCTAAACAAATGGGAAAAAAACAACAACACTTTTTTTTTTTTTTTTTTAAATTCATAATGCAGGATAGAAACCTGTTTGAATAGTATATGTAAATAAACTGCCAATCTGATAGAACATAGTTTTCTATCATAGGTTAGGTTTTAGTGTTAGGCAAGTCAGCTGTTGGACTCAATCCAAGGGAAGGTTGATAGTTACTGAGAGATGGAAAGCCTTTGTCATCTGGCCTCTATCTCAATTGCTCAGCAGGGACTCTGAGAACAGAGTTATTGTCACACAGGTCAGATGCCCCTCAGCTGGAAGTGCTCTTTCTCACATCTGATCTCCTAGCAATGTTGTACTCCCTTTTTGTACTTATAATCTACTCTATATCACATTTACCTTTTTATTAATTTATGTGTATTATAAATCCATTTTAGATATGTTTACCTCACTGAATTGTCAGTTTAAAAAAAAAATCAGCAGAGATCTTGCTTTACATTATGTGATATCCTTCCTGGTGACTAGAGCATTGCATAATTTATTTCATGATTATTTGGAAGGGAAAATGTCATATAATGGGGTAAGAGGGAAAAAAAAAATGTTTGGATTTAGAAGGTTGAGGTTTGAAACCTTTCTCTGATATTTACTACCCATGTAACTTTGGGTAAATCATTTATTCTTTCAAGGCCTCCATTTTCCCATCTATAAAATGACTATAAAATTGAATTGAATGGTCTACAAAGGCTCCTTCAAGCATGAGCCAGGGTCCTTTCACCTTATGAAGTGATTTTGAATTAAATCTTGCCACAGATACCTTGTGTAACCTTGGGTAAGACATACATCACTAGGAGGCTCAATTTTTTCACCTTTAACGTAAGAGTTTTGATTCAAATGACTTATACGGTCCTTTCCAAGAGGATCATGTGTTTACATAGAGTATCAGAGGTCTTTGTCCTTCCTCCTGGAAGAGGACCCTAACATCAGGGAGGTGATGCCATGTCATGCAAGTGAATTGTATTCAAATGAGGGAGGGCAGTGTAAGGTCACCTGCCTCACTTTCCCCTCCAGAGCTATCTGGATACAGTGGTGTAATGCTGGAGAAACTGAGGCAAGATAGAGATTAAAGAGTTTTTAATATTTTATTCGAGAGAGAGAGAGAGAGAGATTGTGCTGGAGGCAAAACAGGATCCATGTTGGCCCCAGGGCTGGATTGGACTCATGAGGCAAAGCATCCAACATCAAATGAGAGATTCCAGGGATTCTTATAAGACTTTAGTGATAAGGGAAACAAAGGCAGAAGAGGAGAGCACTGGTGAGCTGGAACTTTCAGGAACAGACCATAAATTTGGTTCTGACAGGTTGGGGTAAGGAAGGACCATAAATCCTCATAAATTGGGAGGATCTAAGAGCCAGGATATCTGAAATATCTGAAATATCTAAATAAACCATCTGCATTTTATGGCTCTATGGAATACTAATGGTCAGGGTTCCCAGCCCTAATTTATATCAGTTCTAATGGTCAGGAAGGAAAGTTGCAACCACGGGGCCTGGGGCAGAACAATTCAAGGAACTGAAGTATAACAATTCAGGGAAACTGAGGCAGAACAATTTAAGGAAATCATGGCATAACAGAGGCAAGATATAGATCAAGACAACTGGAAATGGCTTATACAAAATCCTTCTTTCTTCTTCAGCTAGAAGTTTGGTGGTGAGGATAGCAGCCAAGTTTTTTATAATATTTTAAGATTAATAAAGTACTTCATCAATATTATTTCAGTATAATAACTGAATTACAGGGACTATAACTGTCCCCATTTTACAGATGAAGAAACTGAGGCTGAAAGAGGTTAAGGGACTGGACCAGAATCATACAAACTAAAAAGTAATAAGTGAACCCAAAATTTTCCTGACTCCAGGACCTGCACTATTCTTTAAGCCACCAAATTGCTTCAAGTCAAGGCTGAAGCCAACATTGGTTGATAGATTTGGAATGTTTTTTTTTTTTTTTTAATTTGTGGATTTTCATTTTTTCCATTTTACTAATTGATCATGATCAATATTTCTATTCATCATCATCAGTGTTTATATTGTTGCAATGCAAATGATAAACAATGCCTTTGGGCAGAGCCTCACAACTAGTTATTCTATGTTAACCTATTTTATGCTAAACAGTAGGATTAAAGAAAACAAAGAAAAGAGACAGAGAAGTGGGGATATTTTGAATAAAAGGAAGGTTGAGGAAGCTTAGAAATCACAGAAGAGCAAAGGAGTAAGAAATGCTAATAATTTTCATATAAAATGGCATACCAATTATATGTAAAACTTCATTAAAATCCAAATTATTCCATTTGAGTCAATAGCTGGATCACCTTTTGGAAAAGGATTTTGCCACTGCTTCTAGACTAACTTCTTAATATTCATTGAAAGATAATGGTGTGAATTCACAGAAATATAAGTGATCCCAGGATGTACAACTAGCTGGAAGAGATTTGATTCAATTCAGTTTTAACAAACATTATTTATATTATATGTTAACTATTATACATTAACAATGCTTGGCACATAATATGTGCTTAATAAATGTTTGTTGACTTGATTAACACCTACTATGTGCCAGGCATTATTATGTCATGCTATAAAAGAGATATACAAAAAAGATATAAAAGCAAAAATTAAAGTGCCTGTCCTCAAGAAGCTTTCATTGTATTGTTATACGAGACATCTTATGGTCTAGTCTCATTTTACAAATGAAGAAGTTGAGGACTACAGAGATTAAAGAATTGACCAATGACCTATGTAATAATGTAGAAATGGGATTTGAATGTACAGTTTCTTATTCCAGCTAACATGCTGTTTCCACTAAAGAGCCCTGTACAAAATCAAATTCATTGTTCATTTTTTTCCCCTCTATTGTAGAAGAGCAGGTTAGTTGTATTCTACCCACATCCACACCCACTCCCTCTCCTGGGTAGTGAAGGATTTTATAACTGGCAGAGGGTGTTATCAAATGTTTTCATCTTCTTCTGAAGCATTCAGTATTAACTGCCATTGAAAGCAGAATCCCAGGCTGGATGGTCCATTGGCCTGTTCTGGTAGGAAAGTCCTTGGGTTTTAATGTTCATAGACTGTTTTAAATGGAAGTAGGGGGGAAAAAATCCATCTGAGGCAAACTTTATTATTGTGAGTAGCACTTAACTGATTAATCCAGTGTGTTGAATTTAGCATTTCATTTTCCGATGTAATTTAATTGCTAAAACATAAAACGTTGGAGCCCTGCAGGGGCACTGGAGTGCAAGCTTCCAGGTCACGGGCACATGCTTGGAACCTGTAATGTGCAGAAAGAATTTCTGAAAAGCTGCTTAGCCAGCACTACCTTAAAGTCGGTTTCACAAATCTGGGCTCAGAGGTTGATTCAGAGGTTGATTCAGTGACAGCCTTTATGCAGAAGCAGCCTACTTAGCTGTATTCAAGCTGCAACCTCAGGACTCCAAAACAGCCAATCAGTGAAGTAGAAGGGAAGTCAGTGAAACTACCTGTTGTGACCAGTAACTGGCTGACTGAATTTTGTACTATTCAGATTCATTCTTCTAGGCTCCACCAGGAGATCTTTCCAGCTTGTTACTGCTTTCTCTATCTAATTCATATTTATTGTCTATTTTTGCTTCTTTATTGTAAGAGAATGACAAAGGAGCATAGCATCACACACAGATCTAGAGGTGGAAGAATCCTTGAAATTCATCTGGCTCAACCCTATTATGTGATAGATGAGGAAACAGAGGCACAATAATATAAAGTGACTTGCTCATGGTCCCTGTTGTCATGTCCAATGCTATATAATCCCATTTTGAGGTTTTCTTGGCAAAAATATTAGAATGGTTCTCCATTTCCTTCTCCAGTTCATTTTTTCAAATGAGGAATTGAGACAAATAAGGTTGAGTGAATTGCTCAGGGTCTAAATAAGTGTCTGAGGCTAAATTTGAATTGAGGAAGATGAGTTTTCCTGATTCCAAACCCATTGCTATACTTACTGCATCCCCTATCCTTACTCATGATCACCTAGATACTAAAAGTCAGGGCAGAATGTAAGTGTGTTATATTATTAATGCTACACATCTGAATGTGTCCAAATACTATTAGGTTTTTCAAGGGCATTACCATACACAAATCAGAAAATAAGTACATTGTTACACAATTTGGAGTTTCATAAATACAGTGAAAAGAAATAGGTTTTTAAACCTATATCCTGAAAGGACCTTAGAAGTCATCAAATCTAAATCTCTCATTTTAAGAAAGAGGGATAAGGAGTTAGATAGAGATGAATAGTTATTGGTAGAACTGGGATTCAAATTCAGATTCTATGGCTTTTTATTCAGTGATTTTTTTTTTTATTAGGAACCTTATGCATACATATATACATACATATATAGACTAAGTATGTATGTGAATGTGCGTACACATATACAACCTACATTTATATATATGCATATATATTATATATTTATATTATACATACATATATGTTTGTGTATACATATAGAAAGAGAGAAGAAGTGAAGAAAGAGTTCGGGGGGGGGGAATGTATGGGAATAGGAGCTGGAGAGGGAGTATCTAAAAATCTCAAGCTTAAAAGAAATCAATTATGGAATCTACAGTATTTTGAGGTCAAATTGAATGAAATCTTTACAATAGAAAAATTGACAAATTTCTTCATCTTCATTTTGCATATGTAAGTGCTTTATAGGTACTTAATAATTTTTTTTTGACTTGACTTACAGAATTGAAGAATTGGCTGAAAAGTGAATTTCTATTCATTGAATTGTTTCTCCACTGACTTCCATCATAAATTTGGTAATACATCATGTGGAATAGAATGGTGGGAAAAGCAGCAGGAATACTGGAAATGTCTGTACAAATGGTAAGATTATGATTTCTAGGAGTTGTAAGTTCTAATTTGTGATTCTGCATGATTGGAGGTGTGACCTTGACTGAAATAGGGAAGATGGTGAAAGAGGTGAACTTTAATTCAACAACATAGGCATTTATTAAGTGCTTACCATATGGTAGGCTCTATGCAAGTAACTAGGTAGGCAAAACCAAAAATAATAATGGTCCCTATTCACAAGTAGCTATGACAGGAAGTTCCATTAAATCTAACCTCCTCAATATTCAGTCTGAAGATGCCTCAGAGACTATTTAGTCCACCTCCCTTGTCTTACAAATGAAGAAACTGAGGTCTATATAGGTGAAGTAACTTGCATAAGATCATGCAGATAGAAAATATCTTTTATATACATTTCCATTCTCCTCTGATAATAGCTACCACTCTCATGTAGGATCATATCATGTTCTACCTGGAATATAACAGTTCCTTCTTTGGTCTTCCTGCCTCAATTTTCTTCCCAGTCCTGCCTTATTCTCCATTCATTGATAAGATTGATCTCCCTAAAAAATCCAGTCTGATCATGTCACCCCAACTCATTTATCCAGAGACTCTTATATCACTGAGATCAGAGACTATCTTTTGCTTTTCTTTGTATCCCCAGTGCTTAGCAAAGTGCCTGGTACATTGCAGACACATAATATTATTTGTTGACTCACTAGGAGTTTGAAACTTCTCAGAAATCCAGAGGCAGTATTTTTTCTACTATCCTCTGGTGTGCTCCAATTTAAATGGTCCTCCAATTTAAGAATTATATTTTTATGAAATAAATTACTGTCCTACTTGGTCAGTTCAGTAACTTTGAAATTCTATATCAACTTTAATTAAAATGAGGGATCTGAATCATTCTGTTCTTTTTGAAAATGCCATTTTTTCATTTGTTTTTACATCTAGCTTAGACTCGTAGAGCAAAAAAAAAAAAAAAAAAAAAAAGATCTTAGAGAATGATGTAATCAACCTATTTTTTCTTCCTTCCTTCCTTCCTTCTTCCCTCCCTCTCTCTCTCTCTTTCTTTTTCTTCCTTTTTCTTCCTTCCTTTTTTTCTCTCTCTTTCTTTCTTCCTTCTTTCCTTTCTTCCTTCCTTCTTTCCTTCTTCCTTCCTTTCTTCCTCCCTCCCTCCATCTTTTTCTTTCTTTTTCTTCTTTCTTACCTTCCTTCCTTCCTTCCTTCCTTCCTTCCTTCCTTCCTTCCTTCCTTCCTTCCTTCCTTCCTTCCTTCCTTCCTTCCTTCCTTCCTTTCTTTTTTTGTTTCTTTCTTTCTCAGAATAGGGAACTAAGACAGAGAGAGACTGATTGGACTCATTCAAGGACACAGCTAATTAATGTCAAAGCTGGATTTAGAGTCTGCTCATTCCCAGTCTTTTACAATGGGCTGCTACACACTACAAACCTCCCCCCACTCATGTCCCCTCATTCCCTCATCAAAGCCAGCAAGCCCTTTGAGAGACCAGGGGCACAGTATGATTCTGCTCTAACATTCTCTTCAGCAAAAGAACTAATTTGAACTCATTCCAGAGTTTCTAAGTTCTAATTGACCCTGAAAGTAATCACTTGGCCTCTGTAGTCCCTTTTGATGATAGCCATGGGGGAGATATGCAAATAGATGTATTTGCACAACATACACCATATTTCTGTTAATCCAAAACTCCCTGTGCTACCATTTGCATTAAAATCTATTTTATGGTCTTGAATATTTAGGATGGTTCTGCTTTTGTGAGTGTATATGAATGTGTGTGTTAGTTTCAAAAAAAAAAAAAAAAAAAACTTTCTGAACACAAACTGACAGCTTAGTATATTTGGTTTATAATCCAACTCCCATATGGCCCATGCTGTTTTAAAGGAGCTTGTACTAACCATCCTCAGACCACCAATCTGGCATTTCACTAGATAAGATATGCACTCTGAGTTTGGAATAAATCCTGATATTTGCCTAAGAATATATTTGGCAGCATCTTTGGAAAATGTCATCTCTCTGATATGGGTATGATATTCTGATCAGCATTAGGATATTCTCCCCAGCTCTCTGTGGATCTGGATCTTGTCATTAATTTTTTTTTTTTTTAATGTAGTTCCATGGCAATTCACTGATAAGCCCATTAGAACTGGTATCATGTTGATGTTGATTAACCTCTTATTAAGTGCCTAACATGAGGCTTTGCTATCATGGATGCATCATAAATATTAGTTGTTGTTGACATATCAGAATCTGCAGCACAGAGCAAGCTGTTCTCTTAATCTGAGCAAGAGTAAAGGGATAATATTTGAAGATGAAAATATAGCCTAATCATTGTAAGTTGGAAATTTTATTTCCAAGAGGGAAAAACTTCTCTCTTTACCTTCCACACTCTCCCCATAACTGTGTTGAATAACTATTTAATTTAAATGCTGACATTTCTTTTGCCTTTTTCTCACATCCCAACCTTCAAACAGATTAGACAGGATTTAATTTGGGAGGTGGGAACATTGCCCATAAGTTTACACATTTACTAGCTTACAACTTGAGATTCCAGCTCTGCAGTGAATGTGAATAGAGATAGGGGAACTGACCCTTTCAAAGTGTTGCATGCATCATATGCTGTAAACTTTTGATAAGTTCAGCTATACGATCCAATTAATTTTCCAATATTCAGGGATAAGCAAAGATCCCACTAATTCACCATGGACTAATCCCTATTATATTTCATGCTCCTAAGTATTGACCTATAATGGTTACATTATGGGTAAAAACTGTAGGTAATATTGCAAATCTAAGTATGACTATACTGTCAGCACATATAAACTTTTCACTCCTTTTTAGAATGAACTTCTTCGGATTAAAAAAAAAAAAGAAAATAGGCAAGGATTCAAGAATGACTCAATGGATTCATTGACATATTTGGGCATTGCTAAAGAATTCTTTTGTAGTTTTAGTTAACTCATTATAAATTGACAGGCTTCCCCTTATGCCTTAGCATAGGGTGGAGGTAACAACAAAGGTATTACCCACAAAGACTAAGTTCAAGGAGATTCCATAAGAACCAGTATGTTTTCAGTACTTTATTTGTTATATAATGAGCCTGTGTCTTGTGGAGCAACCTAGCTAAATAGAGAAAGACTAACAACTGATAAGCTGTTTTTGAAATAATAATTATTTGGTCATGGCAACCCATAAAACATTTTTAACCCATACTATAAATACTCCCTTTCCACCTGGAGGATGGGTGATTTGGAGGGACAGAAAAGAAGACTAATAATTCCATTCATTAGGGTATCTATAAGCATGAACTTCATAATAAGTACCTGGAAATACATTTTTCTTCCTAGTGACCAGTAAATTGACACTGACACTGACATTGACACTGAATTGACTTTGGATTGAATAACAATCAATACTGGCCTTTTCTTAATAAATAGAACCTGAAGACAGAAGGAACTTAAAGAGTAATTGGCAAATGGCTATATGGATACTCCATGGAGAGACAAAGAGTTTGGGTAGAATTAGTTTTATCATATTCCCAAAGGCAACAAAATATATACTTTTGTGTATAATATGCATAATCAAAAAGACAGAAATGTAATTGTGATTTATGCACCAAATAATATATGTATGGAGGTTAAGAAGGTAGAAGAATGCTGTAAAAAACTTGACAATATCCTCTGAACCAAGTCAATATGTACTATGAAGCTTGGTAACCTCAATTTAAAGGTAGGCACAATAGAAAAGAACAAAATATATATTTGAACATATAGTTCAGGTTTGAGCAATGAAAAGAACCAAACATTTGTGAACTACTTTAAAACCTCATGCTGGACATTTCAAGAATATTTTTCTCTTCAGAAGAGAATCAGAAAGCACTGAATTACATAAGCAGAAGGAGAGTACCTCAATTCACTTTTCATCTGTGTCCCTGCCTGGTTTCAGCTCTATGGTACAAACTGCTCCCTTAAGATAGACTCATTCCTTTTAAACACCACCAGGCTGCTAAGTCAAGCCTAGACTGATAACACATCCACCAGCCCCCTCTCCCCTCTGACGGTAGTCTGGAGAATGGAACTCTCAATTCCTCCCAAAATCTTCTTTCATAGAGAGCAGAAACTGGACTTTTTGGATTATTCCACTCTGCTTCTGCTATTCTGTCTGACTTCCCTTCCATGGAACAAGATGTCCCTGCCTAAATGTCCCATCTCCCAACGCCACCCACCACTGTTTTCCTGACACTTTTTATGTGTTTTCTCTTCTTTTAAATTATAAACTTTTTGAAAGAAGGGACTATCTTTTTATTAATTGCATCCCTAACATATAACACAGTAACAAGCACATAGAAACAGTAACAAGCACATAGAAATTGCTTAATACATAATAATTGGATTATACTAGAGTTAGCAAAGGATAGAAAACACAATAGCCACTTTTATTACTTCCCAAAGCAAATCTATAGGGTTATATAATTTCTCTTAAAATATTCATGAAAATGATCTACAGATATATTTGAAGGCATCCTTGGAGAAAATGTTAGATAAGGAAAGGTGGGCTTTAAAAATTATTGCATAGGAAGTCATTTTATTACAGTTAATAACTTATTAAACTGTGTAGATCATTTGAAAATCCCACTGTGTTTTTTTTTTTTTCTATTGGTTATAATAAATTGCCTTCATAGTCAAAATATAGTTTTAAAGTTTTTTAAACAAATACTTTTATGCATATGGTAAAATTATAAAGATTCCTTATGAAATACAATCACAAAGATCTCTCTGTTCAATGTTTTCTACTACAACCACCCCTCATTCATTAATGTGAAACAAGGCATAAAATTGGGACATCTATGTTTTCCAAAGACATTCAATACTGTCATGGAGGGTGTCTTTTGCAATGTTAAAATAGAAGATGATCTTTATATAAATGGTGACATCCTCTAGATGTTCCTATTTGTGAATGAGAAGAAGCTCCAAAATAAGACTGTGAATACTCATCCATCTATGACATTTATAGGCCATTTCCTATTTTGAAAAATCTGGCTTAGATATAAGTAACAGAAAAACAATGGTTGACTGCTCTATATCTTCTCTCAACAACTCCCACTGCTTGAATGTCCAATAAAGCCAGAAGGGATTCTATCATCTGACCTCTATCTATGTTGATCTTTCCAGAGCATTCACAAGACCTACCCATTCCCCAAGTGGAAATCGAAGCCTCCCAGCATGATCTGTACTTCCTACTCCGTCTACCATACCTAGAATTATTACTCCATTCCTCCAATCTTCTCTGCTACATTCCCTCAGTAGCAATTCAGAAGCAGAAAATTCCTTGTTCCCAGCCTGATAAAAGGGAAGGAAGTATTTCTGCCTCCTTTATAGGCAATGGGTCTTCGATGCTAATGAAACAAGCAAGAGAAAGGGACATTGAGTCCCAGTGTTTCCTGTTGGAACTTAGAATAACCTGAGACCATACTCCTAGCCAGCTTTCATAATCAATTCTACAAGAACCATTAAATGCTGGCACACATATTTTTTTTTTAATTAAAGCTTTTTATTTTCAAAACATATGCATGGATAATTTTCAACATTCATTCTTGCAAAACCTTGTGTTTCAAAATTTTCCTTCCCTTCTCTCTACACCTCATCAATGACAAGTAATCCAATATATGTTAAACATGTGCACATTAAAACTTGTTGATTGAGTTTTGTTCAGACCTGTGTTCCCTATATGTAGGGAGTGAGATACTCTCTCGACCAATGTAAGCAGAAAACAATTTACAACCTAGAGACACTAAGAGGACTCAAACCCAAGTCAGTTTTCCAAACTGTGAGGATCTCACTCATGTCCGATCCACTGTTTTCTCATTTATAGTATAGCTGAGTTATATCATGGGTTAAACATGCTTTAGAAAACTGCTTGGGGAATTTAATTCAATTGCATATATTAGTTGTCCTATCAAACAAATTTTCCTAATCAATATTCAATCCAATTTTCTGATGCGAGAATCAAAGTTCAGGCTGCCATCAGCCATGCAGTGCTATGAAAAGACAAATGGATTTGAAGTCAGAGAACCAGCATGACCCTGGTAAAGTCCCCACCTGGGCTTTCATATCTTCACCAGAAATTTAAGGGGACTGAACAAGATGGACTCTAAAGCTCATTTCAGTTCTCCAGAGTTAATATTCTATGCTAAACTCACTACAGATTTTCATGGAGGTAGAATAAGTTGACTGCCCTTTCTTTCCTCAGAGTTTTTCTCTTCACCTTATGCTGTGCAAAAGTCTGAAAAGAAAAACTAGGCCGATAACAATGTATTTCTTTTGGATTCTACAATAAAATAATTCAACATAAATGAATGATCTTCCTGATATGGCAAAGATTTTCCTGGATGAAAATAATGAATCACTATCTTCCTATTGCGAATTTCTTCCAGATTTTCCCCAAAGACATATAGAATGAGAGCCAGATCCAAAATGATTAAGGTTCTGTCTCTATAAATGAATTGGAATGAAAAATCGAGGGCATTTTGCCTATGTAATTTCAATAGATGTACCCACTTTGACTCCCTAGGTGAGGCATTTTAGGTAAGCATATTTTGTGTTTTAATGTTCTCTGGATTGCTGCCCATTTTCTTCATGGTATATGGGCTGTGCATAGTGCTGCACTTTGTTCATAGAGGGTTCTTACTAAATGTTTGTTGATTCGAATTAGCCCAGACCACTTAAGGAATTAATAACCAAGGCAATGTTTAAAAAAAAAAAAAAGTAGTAATGATACAAATGAGGCCCATCACATTAGAAAACCAAAATGAAAAACACACTAAACACTTCAAAATTTAATTAGGAAAAAGTTCCAAGTTCAGAATGTTCTCAAGCAATTTCACAGCAGCCCTATATAGATTGTGCATGTAGAGGAGAAGGTGATTACCTACAATGTGACCTTGGGGAGGTGATACGGCCTTCTCATGCTCTGCCCTGTTTGGGCCACATCTCTGCCTACAAGGACTTCCCTCACCTCAAGGGCTGATTGCTGGAAAAAGCTTTCCTTAAGTTACGGGCAGGGCTTTCCCTTTAACCTCAAACTTGCAAAAGATAGAACTTATCCCTTTGTTTGTTTCTAATAATAATGATATGGCATTGATTTAGGGCCACTTGCCATAAAGCATCTCAAAATATTCTACAAATGAATATACAAACCATATGCCACAAATTGGCAGCTCATGCTTGTATGCTCTTCTCATTGACTTTTAAGCCTTATATTCTATATCAGGTAAAGATCACTTTTCTCTCTTGCAGAATCCTTGCAAAAAGGTTTGAAGGTTATATATATTTAGAAAGAATCATCTTTCTTTTCTATAGCCTCTTTCATACAAATTGTATATCCTCCAAACACTTTATAGACTTATATAATGTAGGGCAGCGAGAGGAATAAATTAGAGAAAACTCAAGAGAAGACAAGTTTCCAATCCTCTTTGAAGTGTATATAGCACCCATCAATGAAGCACCTATATGCTTTGCATTATTATTACATACAGTAGCTTTCAAGCCACTTTATTAGACACTTATTTCTCAGGGAATATGTTGTAAGACAGGCCAATATTGTCATCAATCCTACTTTATCAATGGAGCAGAAGTAGCATCCTGAGGTTATACAAGGTCAAAAAGCAAATCCAGTGGATAAACTAAGATTAGGACTCAAATCCTTTAGGGACTGTGTGATCTAGATAGTCACCTGTACTTCCTCAGAGAGAATTCTTGTCTAATAAACTAAAACACCATTACATATATTGAGAATTCAGCAACTAGTCTCTTGTTCTGAAAAAAATATTAAACATCAATTTGTATAGAATTATATATTAATAGAAGCAGCATGGTTTAATGGATAGAGAATCAATTTTCGAGCCAGGAAGACCTGTTTTCAGATCTTATCACTAACACACATTGATCCCAAAGGATTCATCCAATTTCATGGAATGTTAGTCAACTCTTTACAGAGATATCATTTTGCATTTTTTGAATAGGCTTCCTTACTAGGTAGATCTCTAAACCAGGGCAATCACAAGCCAGTCCCTTTTCACATATATATATATATATATATATATATATATATATATATATATATATATATATATATATATATATATATATATATATATATATATGAGATATCTTCCTTCATACAATATAATCAGTCAACATCCATTTATTTAGGATCTACAACAAACCAGACACATTCTAGGCACTGGGAGTTCAAAAAAATAAAGGAATCAGCAACTCCATATTTGCTTCTTCTATATGTACATAATATACACATAGAAGCATATACAAATTACAAATATGAATACTGATAAGTATGTTGGGAAAGGCAAGAGCAGCAAATGGGATTCTTAAAATTTAATAGAGAAGGTAGTGTTTGAGATGAAAAGTGAATGACACTAAGTATTTCAAAGGGTACAGAAGGTATATATTCTAGGCATGAGTAACAGCTAGTATAAAGTCATGGAACTAGGACATAGAGTACTATGGGCGTGTAACAGCAAAAGGACCGTGTAATCTTAACTATAAGAAGTATGATGGGGAGGGATATGTGATAAGCCTATAAAAATAGCTTGGAATCAAATTGTGAAGCTACTATTTCATTTATGTCTGTGTATGCCCAGTGGGCAGCTAGGTGGCACTATAATGCATAGAGTTCTGGGCTTGAAGTCTGAACAATTTATCTTCCAAAATTCAACTGCAACTTCAGACACTTTGCTGTATGACCTTGGAAGAGTCACTTGCCTTAGTGTAACATGAGCTAGAGAAGCAAATGGCAAACCTTTCCAATATCTTGAGCCAAGAAAACCTCAAATGGGGTCATGACAGTTGTAACTCAGTTACATAGCCTTTGTAGTAGAACAATATGAATGAATAACACTTCTTGGAATAAAAACAATTCATAAACACTCCCTTCACTAGAGAAGTTGACTTACATTGGACCTTGAAAATTCTTATACAGTCATAATTGTTATTATCATATTCCTGCTATCATTATAGCTAGCATTTATATAGTACTCTAAGGCATGTGATATGCTTTACAAATGTTATCTTATTTGGAACACATAATAATCCTTTGAAGTAGATGCTATTATTATTCACATTTACAGATGAGGAAAATGAAGGTGCAAGGAGAGGTGATTTGTCTAAGAAAGTGGCTAATGTAGTATTTGAAATGAAAGGTTTCTTTTTCAAGATTTAATACTCTGTCCCCTATTGGTCTTAGGTTGGGATGTTCATTCCCACAATGAGTCTAGAAAGGTCCTAGGATTGGCTCAATTCCAGTACTTATGGACCACAACTCATACCTTTTGTCCCAACCGTGAAGCTACTAACTGAACAGAGTTAGAATTAAATTAGGCCAAGGAAGGATACGTAGGCTGCAGCTTTATATTCTCTCTTGCCTACTGGTAACAAATTCAGTTCATGTGTTCCATTTGATTCAGTCAAACCATATGGTGGTGCTAAAGAGGCAGCATAAGTCTGGCTGACAGGGAGTGAAGGTTTGCAAATTCAGTGTGGTACAGAATAACTTCCCCCAACTCCAGCTGTCTACGGGAAATACCCTTACTTCCACCAACTAACTGACATCAAATTAATAGAGCTGTGGCTTCTTGACATCCAAGTCAATAACAGAAAGACATGCTTGAATGACAGCTAAACAATAGCCAAAGAATGAGTTTCCATAAATACTTATTTATTTATGAATGGCATGTGGAATGTGGAATAAATAAACCTCAAATCTTGTTTCTTTTTGAAGTTTGGATAATGCCTTTTTGGGTTAAATAACTGTGAGGAAAGTGTTATTTTTTCCTATTTTTAATAGGGCTTGAAAGGCTAAACGGTGTGCTTCCCTATAATGAATAAATATTTCAAGATATTATTGTTTCTCTACAAAATCTTCAAGTTTAAAAGAACACATAAGCAATCAAAATTCTATTTAAAAAAATAATAAGAGAGGGTTGGAATGCATAGAAATGGAGAAAGAGAGAGATTCAGTTCTCTGACTTGTTTCTTTAAAGCTCTTCCTAATTTCAGTTCGCTTCTATTTATTGTCTTAGTTTCCTTTTCATTGCTTCTTGTTATTGATTTTCATTATACTCCCATTGTTTTATTGAAATATTAAAAAAAAAACACTGATCTGAAACAATTCTTAGGCTGTACACTATTTCTCACTGTATCTTTATCACCTTCTGCCCTCCAAATTGTTCTCATCAAGCTTGCTCATTTTCTTCCCTGTGTTTGTCCTTCTGATTCCTTTGTCCTTCCTTATATTTGTCTCTCTCTCTCTCTCTCTCTCTCTATTTTTATAACAATCCTGTTGACTTCTTTTTTTTCCCCTCTTTTCCTACTGCAGTTGCAGCTTTTTTCTGAGTGTCTCTAAGATTTGGTGCAGTTAGAAAACACTTGCTTTTTACCCCTTTACACTTTAAATATTTGTATTAATTTCTCATAGTTCAAAACTTATTTGCCCTCCCAATCTTTGCATCTCAAGATATTTTTATCTAGTTCAAGCTTGATTTAAATTCAAATCCTACCTCAGAAATAGATGAACTTTGTGATTCTGATCAAGCAATTTAATCCATTGGAGCAATAAGCAATAAGCAAAATGGAAATTCTAGCATTTGTCAACCAGAGTTCTTTTGAGGATCAAATAAAGTAGTGTGTGTGTGTGTGTGTGTGTGTGTGTGTGTGTATACAAACTTTGTAGGAATTAAAAGGAATTAACATAGATGTGAACCATTATTATTCCCACATATGTAGGAATTTATTATTTTTTTTTTAATTTGAAATGTTTCCAATTCACAGATTTCCCCCCTCCAAATCACAAAATCATTACAAAATGAAACTTTGGGGTTACCTGTCTAATAGACTTAGTCTACAGATACATCAAATCAAATATTATTTGAAGTCAAAGAGAAATGGGGCATATTGTATAACATCTTATTATAACAAAAAAGGAAATATAATGATTTAGTCAATTATGTACACAGACCCCTTATAGAAATCTATGACTAAGAAGGCGATGCATTTTTTATCATCTTGCCCTACTTCAAGCATAGAAGGTCAACAATTTGATCATCACATTATTGTGTTACAGGACGTTCACAGGGACATCTTAACTTGTGACACTAAATACATCCTGAGTACCCTATTACTGGATCTTCTGAATTGGTGATGTTAAGAACATTTTCCTGCTTCCAAGAGAGGCTTCTTACAACTCCAGGATTCTGGAATTTGGGGAGTCAAAAAAAGAGGACAGCCAAAACAATGAAAGTAGCTAGAATTTCAGTTATGTCTTTTGTGGCCATAGGGATAAGGCTATTAAAGCCACACTGCCAATAATTGGTAAAACAAAACAGACAAAACAAAGCAAAGCAAAACAAACAAACAAAACAAAACAAAACAAAACAAAACAAAACAAAACAAAAACATGAAAAGAAAAATGAGTCCAATCTCCAATTACAGTTTGGCAGATATTTATAATTTAGATGGGTAACTGACTCTGTCTCCCATTTTCAAAAAGAATTGCTACAATGCAGAAATAATTTCTGTCAAATGAAATAATGCATATAAAATACTTTGCACAGTTTAAAGTACTATATAAAAATGTGCACCAGTATCTTAAATAAGTATATAGATAGCATTATGAAAAGAATGCTATTGTAAAAAGATGAGTTCAAATCTCTGTTAACCTGGGCAAGTGACTTAATCATTTCTTTGCCTCTTTTTTCTCACCTATAAAATAAAAATAGTAATAGCACCCATCTCCCAGGGTTGTCATATCAAATGAAAAAAAAAAAAAAATCAAGTGCATAGCAAAGTGTCTGGCACATAAAAGGTACTATAAAATGATAATGATGATGACAATGATGTATGAGTCAATTAATCAACAAGAATTTGTTAAGTGTCTATTGTGTGACAGGTATTGTGTTAAGTGCTAGAAATATAAAAAGGGCAAAAAAAAATAATCATTTTCTTCTCTCAAATATAAGAAGAGTGGAGAGGAAGAAAATATACAAACTACCATGTATGAATAGGATTAAATTGTAGAGGTTAAAGGTTAAATTGTAGATAATCTCATAAGAAAGTCACTAAGATTATGGATTCCCAGGAAAGGCTTCTTGTAGAAGGTAGGATTTTACCTGAGACTTGAAAGAAGTCAGTGAAAGGAGGCAGTGGAGAGAAAAAGGAAGAATTCTGGAGAAGAGTCAGCAAAAATGCCAGAATGTGGGAAATGTCATGTTGTGGGTGAGGAAAAGGAAGGAGTCTATTATCACAAGTACCTAGGGGTAAGAGAAGGTGTAAAAAGACAGGAAAAGTATCAAGTTATGTTACAGAAGCCTTTAAATGCTAAATACAGGATTTTATATTTGGCCTGGAGATGATTGGGAGCCACTGAATTGACTGATTTGGAGGTGAGGGCAATATGGTCAGACTTTCAATTTAGGAAGATCAATTTAACAGCTGAGTGGAGGATGGAGAGGAAAAGAAAGAAAATTGGAGAAAGGAGACTAACCAATAGGGGTTATTTAAATAGTTCAGTCATGAGGGAATAAAAGACTTCAAGAGAATAGTAGCAGAGTCAAACAGAATAAAGCATATGTAAGATATATTGTTGCATATGAGTCATTTTCAGTCATGTCCAACTCTTTGTGATCTATTCAGAATATTCTTGGCAAAGATACTAGAGTGGCTTGCCATTTTTTTTTCTCCTCCTCATTTTACAGATGAGGATACTGAGGCAGAGAGGGTTAAGTAATTTGTCCAGAGTAACATAGCTGGTGAGAATCTGAGGCCAGATTTGAATTTAGGAAAATAAATCTTCTGAGTCCAGGCCTGATTGATTCTCTATTGTGCCATCAAACTGCTCTTAAGAGACATATTACCAAGGCACAATCAACAGGATGTCACAACTGATTATATATATATATGTAAGTTATGTTGACAGAGTAGATGAAAGATTACAAAGAAGATAGGTTTGGAGACAAAAAATTAATGAGTTCACTTTTAATAATGTTGAACTTGTATGATTATTGGACAGTCAGTTGGTAAGTAATACATGCTAACTACATATGCAAGTATAATCTAACAGGAATCTCATGATTATTCAATAGAATTCTACTTTGTGTTGTCCTTTGACACTTAAGAGAGCCATTTTCTTATTCTTTCATGTCTCATTCAAATATGTGTTGGTAGATTAAAATAATATGGATAGGCAAATATGTGAAATGATCTATGATTTCTTTAGGATACTGTCTCCACAGATGCATAAATTATATGACCGATCAATGATTTCATAAGCTTAAGGTTCATAAATGTTAAGTGATTTGCTTAGGGTAATATAGCTAGAAAGTATGAGATATGGTCCAAACGTGGATTTTCCCATTCTGATATGTCTTTGTACATTTTTCTTTTCTCAATATGTCCTTTCTTTCTTCCTTCCTTCCTTTCTTCCTTCCTCCTTCCTACTCACTATTTCTCCTCTCCTCTCCTCTCCTCCTCCTTTCCTTTCCTTTCCTTTCCTTTCCTTTCCTTTCCTTTCCTTTCCTTTCCTTTCCTTTCCTTTCCTTTCCTTTCCTTTCCTTTCCTTTCCTTTCCTTTCCTTTCCTTTCCTTTCCTTTCCTTTCCTTTCCTTTCCTTTCCTCTTTCTTCCCTCCCTCCTTCCTTCTTTTCTTCTTTTCTTCCTCCCTCTCTTCCTTTCTTCTTTCCTTCCTTCTTGTTTTTCTGTCTTTATCTCTCTTCCCACCCTTATATTTCCTCTGCCAATTAATAATACATATAAAAATACAAAAGAACTATAATTTAAGAAAAAAAAGAAATAGTTTTCTTTTCTTTTTTTTTTCACTCAGAGAAACTATACATCTGCATGTGACAAATAAACCAGCAATGAAGTGACACAAATTATAATAAAGTCAACACACATGTTCATAATTGTTTTTATTACTTCAGGACAAGAAGTTGGTTACATCTAAACCAGAAGCAGTCATTTGTACTATCCTCAAATCACAGGGATAAAGAGGACAATCTTGTTAGGCCTGATTTCCTGCATCTTTTTGTCATTTATAGAACATAGGGATTTTGAAATCTTTATCTGGAGAGGAAAATAGAGATAAATATAAAAGACCACTGGTACAATTGTTTCAACCCTTTATCCTAGATATCTGTAAAGGCTTAATATTGACATGATATACTTTACTGAGAACAGACCCAACACTGAAAAGCAATATACAGTATGTCCCTGATGTTTTCTTTCTTTAATAAGACTGTATCATTGATATTTGGACTCCTTAGTTACTAATGGCAATGCCCAAAGAAAGAAGTATAACATTCCAAATAATGTTCTTCTCTGGATAAATTTCAGGATTAAAGGATTCTAGATTTAAAAATCTAGATTCTAGATTTAACAGGTCTAAGGTATTTCCAGGTTCTAACTGCACATTTTACAACTAAGGAAAATGTTAAGTAACTTAGCCAAGAGAACACAGGTGAGATTATAACACAGATTCTGATTCAATTTCATGTCTCCTAATTCCCAAATGAACCTTTTAAAATTTAATTTAATTTTTATTTTCTCTGTTATCTTTTTTCTTCCGAATGGAGGAGTCACTAGCTGCAATACAGGTACATATCTGGTATTAAGGCTCACCGATGGGTATGATCTAACATCTTATTAATAATCTCATTATTTTTCTAATTCAAGGGTTTAGCACAGGATCATTAATTTTTGGTAAACTTGGTGGATCTACAACTCTCATTTTTTCCAATGACAATGGATCCTAATAAATGAAAAGTATTACTGCATCCAAGAAAATGATATGATGGTCCTTCATCTCCTTTGCTTTTGAGAAACTAACTGGAATTGCCTTTGAAGAATGAATTACATTGACTTTTATTTCATCATCCCTCTTCAGGCAATGGCTTGAACAAGGAATTCCAAGAGAACACAAATCTCTTGGTCTTATCACTGGAAGTTATGTACATAGTACCACAGATATATGTAAATTTTTTGTAGATGGAATGCGGAATAAAAGCTACATTCTTTTTAAAAAATAGTCTGCTGTGTGGCCTATCTTATGACACATCACCAGCCAAAAAACCATTCCTAGAAGGGAAAGAAACTATATTCATCTATAGTATATTTGTACATTCCCAGAAAAAGGAAATCAAGGGGAATTCCATGAATATTTGAAGTAAAAGAAAAGTAATGTAACTATATTGAATGTCACCCACTATCCCTTATTTTTCACATATTGGTGCCTTTTTCCTTTTCTGAATTTTCACATAAAGACATGGTTTTGTTTGTTTGTTTGTTTTTGTTTTTTTCTAAGAGAAAATCAGGTCCATAGGGAAAGTTTTCCCATTCTACTGAAAATACTCTATTAGTCCAATCAGGAATTATCATTCCAGTAAAAAGGCTATACATATTTAACCAGTGAAATTTTTATCATCATGGAATTATAGAATCTCAGATATGAAAAGTTCATCTCTAGCCCACATCATAACACCCCTATGGTATATCTAGCAGCTGCTGGTATAGCCTTATCTTGAAGACATGCAACAATGTAGAATTTATAAACTACTATACTTTAAAGAGAAGCTGTTCTTAAGATATAGGAAGTAGGTTTAAATTCCATCTGGTATCTAATGAGTATGTGACTTTGGGCAAAAGAATTTAATTTCCCTGTGACTCAGTTTTCCCATCTGTTAAATGAGAACTTTGGATTGATTTGTATATCTATGATATTATGATGTTACTATGAAATACTCAGACATTTACTAATTGTGTGACCTTTGGCAAGTCATTTAAATTTGTCTCAGTTTCTTCATCTATAAAATAAGCTGGAAAAGGAAATGGTAAACCACTCCAGTGTCTTTGAAAAAAAAAAAAAAATTGGTGTTATGAAGAGTCAGACATGACTGAAATGATCAAATAACATGATTTTACTTCATAAAGCTGATCATTTTGTTTTGGGACAGTTTTCTTTACTAGGAAATAGTCTTCTCCTCCCACACATATCCCTTTAAGACATTGAGTATAAATTTGCCTGTATAATTTTTACTTTTTCTAGATGATCCCTCAAGAAATGGACAAAATGAGTCAATGTCCCTTCCATATACATGAGTTGAAAGTAGCTTTGTAACTTTGTCTCCAAGTTAAACTTTCCCCACTTTCTCCATCCATAACTGCTATGATATGGACATAAGCCCTTTCCATTTTAGATGATCTGCTCTGGATAATCTCAAGAATATTAATGTTAATCTTAAAATAGTATATTTAATATTGAGCATAATGCTTCTGAAGTAGCCCAGTCACAAGATTATCACTGCTCTAGACACAGACATGATTATATTCTTCTTTTCATTCTTCTTTGCCTTTGACTATAGTAGATTCACAACCATCATCCTATACCAATGATTCACACTGAGCTTATAGTCCACTTTCCCAGATCTTTTTTAGAAAAACAGACAACAAAACCTGTTGTCTATTTTAACTCTGGCATTTTGAATGAGCCATAAGTTCATTAGCATAGTGCTCTTTCTACCAGTGATAATTATGATTTATTTTCCTTTTGTACATTTTCATGACTGAAAAGCCATTCTTTGTGGTTGACCTCATCACAGGCTTTTCCATACAATTAAGTTGGACTCTCAACAAAAGTAAGCTAGGTCTTCTAAAAACTTAATCCATTGCCAATTCTCTCTGTCCCCTTTCCTTGCCTCCTTCCTTCTTCTCCTTACCAGTCACTCCTTCCCTTCTTTACTCGTTCCTTCCTTTGCTCCTTCACTCCTTCCTTCCTTTCTTTCCTTCACTCTTTCCTTCTTTATCATTTAATAGATACTTTATTCTAACAATATAATTCCTTTCAAATGGTCACCTTTAAACCACTTATGAGGTACTAGAGTCAAACCTAGAGTGATCAAATTTCTTATTCAAAAAATTATTTGCTTTATGCTGACTGGTCTTCAAACAGTTCAGCTCTCCATAATGCACTAGTAGCTACACCAACTGTAGAAAGTTCTTTCCCCCCTGAAATAATTTGAGAAAGGGGGTGATTTCTTTACTTGCTATTTACTGACAGGCATGTTCTCTCTTCTCCCCTACCCACTACCCCAGGGACCTGACAACTTGAGAAGGATGTACAATTCATCTCAGCTCTCTTCCCAGATGACAAGCAAGTTGTAAATTGTATTCAATCCCACTCTCCCTTGTTTATCTACCATGACAGTCCACTGCAGCTCTTGTGTAGTTGGGCACCCAGAGGGCATATGTGACCTTTCTCAAGCTGTTCCAAACTGTCACAAATGCCTCCGTCCCTCTTTTATTTTTCTATCTGTCACTTCATTCAGATTTGTCTCCTCTTCTCATCATGATGTCTAGTCTTTCTCATTATACACTTATTTTTTCCCCTTATCTCATTTCTTTTGGTTACTTCTTTTACATCATTTTGGGATTTTTTTTTCTTCCACACTCCTCCCACACCTGTACAACTCAACCTGCCTTTGGGAATTTCATTTGTCCTAATTTAGAGGATATCTTCATTTGATTAAACATGATAGTTGGGTAGAAGAAACTCTGTATTTGAATGGAGACAATGAATTCCCATCACACATTTGCCAATTTGGTACCCATCGCAATATGCCCACATCAATTCATACCCTACCTCCACGTATTACAAAGCCTGACTTTCATACCTAGAATATTGTACTTCCTCTTCCTTTTCTCTTAGAGATCCCAGTTACCTTCAAGGATCACCTCAGTTCCACATCCTACAAGATTCCTTTTTTTGACTTTTTTTTAACAAGTAAGTTAAAACTTCCCACATTACTCTAAATTTGTTATATACTCATGTGTATACATATATGTGTGTGTGTGTGTGTTTGTTCTTCCATGTCCATTCACGTTTAACCCCTTTCCTTTTCTGTCTCTTTTCTCTCATATCTGATGACAGATCTTTAAATCTGTCCTTATATTAAAATCAGGGTCAAACTTTGGACTGAGCTGGCCAAATGACACTTACACTTGGAAATTTTCTGCCAATTCAGGCTTTTTGGGGAAAATTACACACACACAGACACATATGTATGTATGTATGTATGTATATGTTTTTTTGCCTTTCCAATTAAGAAATTTAAAATATATACAAATTTGGCAAAGTCAACATAAACTTTACAATATCATTCAAGCTGTCCAGTTGACACCATTCTAATAAATATATAACCTATCTTTGAGAGAACGTATACTCTGAAGTTAAGACAAGAGTAACATAAAGTGTGTGGGGGGAATCAAAATAATTTTTTAATGGATCCTTATTTCAAGGTTAAATGAAGACAATTTATTATTTTTCCTTTTTTTTTTTTTTTTTGGTTAAGGATTAAATTTTTATGGCATTAAACCTTGTAATCCCTATTTTGTAATTTGCAAAAGAACTTTTAAAACAAGGTAAACTTTGCAGATATGCAGGGTTAAATCATAAAATTTATTTCACAGGAATTTATCACATTTGTATGGACCATTTCCCCATTCAATTTCATTGCTTTATTCTCGTTTTTAAAACCAGACCTTCATTTTAGAAAAAGGTATAATTAATTAATTTACTTAATCAATCATATTAATATTAACCAAAGATGAAACTTCTGGGTCTTGAAAGCTACCAGGATACTTTCCACTTCCACACACATTCAACTGCTTTCTATCTAAGTCTAGAAGGCTCTTTTGGAGAGGCTTGGAGGAGTGTAAGGTCAAAGCCAATGTAGAACAATTCTTTGTAGAATCATAACAAAACAATTGCAGCCATTGGGTAAGAACAACAACCACATTAGCAGCAACAACAGCAACAATGATTTTGAAGCAATTTTAAATTTCTCTGTCACTTTTTCCCCTTCCGAGGTTAGCTGAGTTAGATGCAACTAGATAAATAGTATAAAGAGTGCTGGACGTGGACCCAGGATAGTGTGAGTGTGAATCTGCCCTGAGACATTTGTTAACTGCATGATTCTGGGGAAATCATTTAATTTCTCTCAGTCTCAAGTGTCCTGATCTGTTAGAAGAAGAAGGGACAGTGTTGGTCTCAAAAGTTCCTTTCCAAATCTTGATTCTATAGTCTTATGAACTACATAAATTTAAAGTTAGATTGTGATAGAACTTCTAAGTGTTGATTCCATCAAATCAATAGAACTAGGCCTAAATGAATTCATTGGAGACCAGATTATATTTTATTTTCTGTGAAAAGGTTCATTACTAAGTAATTACAATAATAATAACAATCACAATAATACTAAACAATAAGAAGAAATTCACCAATATGATCTTATTTTATCCTCATAAAAAACTTAGGAAGCATATTATCTGTACTTTCCATAGGGCAACTAAGATAAGCAGGGAATAAGTGACTGGATCAGGGACATATAGTTAGTAAGTGTCTAAAGCAAGGTTTGAACTTATTTTCTTGACTCCAAATCCAACATCCAATCCCCTTTGTCATTTTGCAGCAAATCATCTATGATAATATGCCTAAAAGGAAATATATGAAAGACTTACTAAGGGCATATGTGATGAGAGAAAAGGAAGAGCCATGTTTATATATCATAAGTGAGAAATATTAGATGTACAGTATAAGCATTTTATTACTATCCATGGGATGCTAAAAGAATGAGAAAGGGGCACCTAGTGCTTTACAAGTATCTACTTTGTGGAGATTAATGGAAAGATACAGACAAAACTTGCCTAGAATACAAGAGCATGAGATAGGTCATGATCTGCAGGGTAGAGTGAATATCCATATTCCAGGAAATCATAGATCTATCAAAGTATTAAATTTATGTTTAGTTTCTAGTGAAGCAAGGATGGAGACAGTAAAAAAAAAAAAAAAAAAAAAAAAAGAAACCCTTAAGACACTCCCCTTCCCTCCTCCAGAGGTTACAGAAGATGACAATAAGAAAAAATAACTTAATCTAAAAATGTTGATACCCTGATGTCCAGCAATCTTCGTGATTACTATATCTGGTGGCAGCATTTTCTCCCCTTTTTGGTTTATTTCCCTTTCTCTAGCTATTAAATAATGATGTTTACTCTTGCTGCTAGGTGATGGAGGAGGAAAAAGTTGCTCTTTCACAGATCACCTGAACAGCATCGTTTCAGAGGCAGAGTGTCTGGATTTCTGGTCTCATAACTCTTTCTATTTTCTATTCATCATCACTAAGTTACTCTATTGCAGC
Source organism: Sminthopsis crassicaudata (assembly GCF_048593235.1). Lineage (NCBI taxonomy): Eukaryota > Metazoa > Chordata > Mammalia > Dasyuromorphia > Dasyuridae > Sminthopsis > Sminthopsis crassicaudata. The sequence goes on from NC_133619.1 coordinate 324,134,195, forward strand.
TTTGAGGCTACATGTCTTTACACAAAGCAACCATAAGTTGATACAATGAGCTTATAGTACAAAAGTCTTCCTATGAATGCACTCTCCATGTCCCAGATACTCAGAGATCCAAATGAAATTGTATGTGCAAGCATGTGCAGGTGCCAAGGTATACAGGAAAAATATGTGTGTTTACACATATATGTGATGCTCACTTTAAGGGAAACTAACTTAATCTTTTTTTTTAATAATGTACAAAATATATTTTATATAATAATGTTCAAAAGCAAAAACAAAACAACATTTAACTTCTTTCTCTCTCATGAGTTAAGAGCAAATATGAGTGAAAAGTGTAATAAAATGATGATAGTTAATCTTATCCACTGGCTTTTTCTTTGAAATGCACTTTTTCACATACCATTTTATTTGCCCTCACTTCTCATCCTAACTCAGACTTTATCATCTCTTGCCTGCTGATTTATTGTTTCACCCTCTCAATTAGGTTCCTTCACTCAAGTCTCTTCCTTTTTCAATTTGTCTGCCAGTGACTTTTCTCGGCCAAAAGTATGATCAAGCAACTCCCTTGCTCAATAATTTCATGTGGCTTATTATTATTTCTAGGATCAAACATAAGCTTCTCACTACTCACAACCCACCCACAATCAATCATTCCAAACTTAATAGATTTTATTTCCTTTTACCAACTCTTCATTCCAGTGAAACTTATCCCATTTTTATTCCTCACACCTTACTTCTCATGTCTTGTTTAAGTACCTGTAGATGAGCTGTCATTCCATGCCTGGAGTAAACTCCCTCTTCATCTTTACTTCTTAGAATATTTATCTGCTTAAGCACAATTTACCTGCCATGTCCTATGTGAGGTCTTTCCTGATCCTTTTCCTATGCTGATAGTTTCTAATAGCTCCTCTCTCTGAACCTCAAAAATGATTTAATTTGCAAATATTTTCTTTACTTCTAAATACATGCACTATTTCTCCTGCTAGAATTTAAATTCCTTAAAGAGATAGTTTTCTTTCTGCCCCTTTATCCCTGATGCCTGTCATTGTCCCAGACCTAAAAAAAAGTCACTTAACATATGTTTAATGATTGATCTCGCAGATAAGGAAACTGGGGCTAGATAACATTTTTACACATGACTTCTACAAGGTCACAGGAATAATCTAGGACAATACAATAATGGAAACTCAGTAGCATATCCCATTATTTCATTTCACACTTGGAATTTTTTAATGTATTTTTCTTTTAATGAAGTCATCTTTTTGGGCAAATTTTGGCAATACTCAGAATTATTAAAATATGTTATTGAAGACTAATTTTCATTAAGAGATTAGTGAATATAAAAATTTATTTTTCCCTCATGCAAATTTGAGGATCCTGTGAAATCTATTTACAGACCTCTTGTGTATGTGTATGGACACCTGGTTAAGAATATCTGTTCAGGATGAATAAACCATGTGGCTAAGTGTCCCTGAATTTGCTTATGCAAATATGCTGATACATTTCTAGGAGCATGGTTACATGGGACATACTTGTATATATGTCTTGTTCTCAGGCACAAACTTGAAATAACCAGAGACAATCTAAAAAGGAGCACTTTGTATTTCTGAGAATCCTCAAAGAAGCTTTGAAAGACTTGAAGAGAAATGATCTTAACAAAAGAACAAAAAAAAAAAAAAACTTAAAAGAGAACAGAAGTTGTGAAGTATGTGGGGGTGGAAAAAAAAAAAAAAGTCTTCTCTCTGAAAACAGTGAAGCAATGACGAGAATAGCTCAGGAAAGGCGGAAAATGGTGGCTGGATGATTGTGTTCCCTAAGTTAGGCTGCTTGATTCCCAGAAGAGTAGAGTATATATCTTACTATGTTCAAGAAACTAAGGTGCAGTTTCTTAGAGACTTGATTGTCAGTCCTGCTGTGGGCAAGACCAGGAAGGGATTTAGATGACATTTAGATTATATGTCCTGATGCTCTTGAAAGGGGAGAAGAATATTCTCTGGGGATATATGGCCTCAAAGTATTTTATTCTAAATAGAAAATATATAAACCATAAATTCCATTGAATTAAATTTCAAGGATGTTTTCCAAGCAGTATGGGGTAGTGGGAGAAGAACTAATTAAGAATTAAAAGAGCAAGGTCATATGCTTTGACACAGAATCCAGAGTAGGAAGGAATCTCAGAGATCATTTACCAAGAATTCCCCCAACAACAGATTTGACAACCAGTCTTCCAAACTCGGCTTAAATATATGTAGTGATAGATATGCTTCTATTTCCCAAAGAAGACCATTTTTCTCCTAGATAGCTTAGGAAATATTTCTTTACATCAAGCCAAAATTTGTCTTTGCAACAGCTAGTCATTGCTCCTACTTCTGCTTTCTGATGCCAAGGAAAAACAAATCTGTTCCATCTTCTCCATGACATTACTTCAAATACCTGAAGACAACTTCCATATGCCTCTAAAGTTTTTATTTCTTTAAGATACAGATTCAGACCTAATATGGTCTCAAAGCCTATAATGATCTCACTTGTACTCTTCCATATATTCCTTATTAATATCCTTCTAAAATGGGGTGACCCAAAGTCAACATACTACTAGGGATTGAAAATCAATTGAAAATCAATATAGGTCAAGTGAAGTGGTAAGACTAGATCTCTAAAGTCTCTTCCAGTTTAGATATCCTATAATTTTTAGTGACTGAAGAGAGCAATTTAAACTCTCTACAATTTAATTCCCAGAAGATGATGATATATCATAGCTTTGCCTATTCCTTACTTCTTTCCAAGCACATGGAACTTACAAAATAATTTTCATTTTTTTTTGACAGTAGATTTCACCTTTCAACTTTCTTTTAAAATGGTCCCTTTCAGTAATGGTTTTAATTGCTTTTTTATAGTATTAGATTGTGAGCTCTCTAGATTAGGGATTATCAATAGTTAGTAAATATTTATTAAGTGCCTACTTTGTGCTACATCATGTACTGTGCTAAACACTGAAGATATAAAAAGACAACAAAGACTGTCTTTGCCTGCCAGAGAGGATTTAGAATGAGGGCAGGATAAAGATTATAATATCCTGGAGTCCAAACTACAAAGTGCAGCTGACAAAAAAATATTATTGTTGATCTTTCATTCTTGAAGATGACCAATTATATCATAGGTGATGAATTGAATTAAGTGAGACAGAACTGTACAGAGTAGTCAGTCTCACAGTTGAAATTTATAATGTGTTCTAGAAATAGATTATCTCCTTTTTATATATATATGTATATATATATATATATGTAAATGTAGTAAATAGGTGTTATAGGGATAATTATATTCATGTTTTAGATGAAGAAATTGAATCTAAACGTTAAGGGATTGTTCATGATCATAAAGCTGGTAAAATTGAGAGGTAGATTTTGAATTCTGATCTTTTCACAAAACTCTTTTCATAACTAGGTACTTTTTTCCTCCTTGCTTAGCTTTTCAGGCAGCTTTGTAGATAGTCAGCAAAATAAATAACCAAGAGCTGCTGTGGGCTTCTTTTGTATAAAGAAAAATGGCACCCTAACTGCACATACATAACAGTGGTTCCACTTTGGCCAATTGGTTGTGGGTGAGGAGGACTGAGAGGGCTGACTGCCAAAAACATGAACATATCCTCATGTTCTGTCACTCGATGGGGCCATGCTCTTAGCACTAGCCATGTAGACTTCTGGGTGAATAGAGTCAGAAGCAACAGCTGTGACAGAGAAAAATGGCAGATGGCTCTGCACACCCCAGGGACCCAAATGAATCTTCACCATTTGGATTTGTTTGTGGGAAAGAAGTTCAGCAAGCAACAAATCACCAGACTACAGAATTACCTCTGCTGAAGTCATTTCAAAGCAGCTATCAGATCAACTCAGAAATTTCAAGAATCAGGGGAAAGTAAGTCCAAGGGAATCTTGGGAAACCTGGTGCCCAAGGGCTTTGTTTCTTTCAGTATAGGAGACCCAATATAATTTAGAGTCTATCCTTATCCAGTGAACCTTGAACAGTGAATAACTGTGACTCTATTATCCCAAAGCTTCTAACTGGGAGTGAGATAAAGCAGGGTTACTGTAACTCCAGCTTAGTAATGGAGATCACTACTTCACAAATGGAGAAACAGACTGTTGTCCATTCTTCAGCCTCAAAATGGAGGTGGCTATTCCTGACTGAAAGGGGACATTCTGGGATGAGCAATGTTCTAGGGTTATAGGTTCAAAGGTGATTGTCTTAGCTGCTTATTCTTCAAATCTTGAGTTCTTCTGTCTCCATTTTTTACCCTTTTAGACCATAATCTTTGGAATCACAGGCAATACAAAGAGAAGTTTCAAGGAGATCATCCCTTAAATAGGCATATGACAAACTATCTCTTTGGATCCACTACTTATAATCCATCCTTCAAAACAGATCTATAATTGTATAATAAAGTATTAAGGAAACTTTTTTTGTTAATTAAACTTAGGAATATAAAATGTAAGGCTTAATCAAAATAAACTCCCTCAGTGGTCACCAACATTTCTTCTTTTTTCAAGAGTAAAAGGTTTCTAATGTCATAACACAGTACTTGATGTCTAAAAATAATTTAAATTTAAATAATAGCACTTTATGGTTTATAAAGCACATTATAGTGTGTATTCATTAGTTCAATAAATCCTCCTGTCTTCCAGATGATAAAACTGAGACAGAGAGGTGAGGTGACTTGCTTAGTATAAAAACCTAATGATTGTCTAACTTTGGATTCAAAGCCAGGTCTTCCTATTCCTATGCCCAATGTCACACACAATTTATCCTAAATTCTAATTGTCATTTGATGCATTTACAAATCCATCACATGTGCAGATAACCACTAAACAATATGTGGAAACTTTATACTATTTGAAGGAAATACAAAACAAAATAAAACTTCTCTCCTATTTTTATTTCTTAGCACCCTGTCATGTATTTCGAATTGCCCCACTCCCATTACCTCAAAAATATAAACAAAAGAAAATTACTGTTTTGGTAGATTAAAAAGCCCTTTAGACTATTAGCAAAACATCTGTCAGCTTTATTATACATCTAACATTTAAACTCCATATGTGGTGCTGGTGGCAGAAGGGAGTGAGGACATGGAAGAATTGGAAGGATTATAGAATGGTAGGAAGAAAATCATGAGGTATGCATTTTATAAATAGAGAGACAGGTAGACAGGATGAGTGATGAGGCATATTGAGGTAACAGAAAGATGATGTCAAGGAGAGAAGACAGAAATGGGGAAAGAAAAAGAATTGTAAAAGTGAATTGAAAAGTAGGATAAAGATTAGAAAAGAGACTTGGAAAGACAGATAGCAAAAAACTAGAAAGAAGAAATGTGAGGTTTTGATCGATTGCTAAGACGACATGAGTTCAGGCAAAGGGCTCTGATGATCTCTGAAATGGCTTGAGCTAGGCTCTCATTGTTTATGATCCTGGCAAAACCATTTGATTGAATTATAATTCTGCAATTGATCACTTCATATCAGTAATCTTTGTCTCTGTGGACTCACCAACTTGATCTTAAAAAAGAAGCTTTTCTGCCAGAACTTTGGTGACATTAATTATTTTTTAAAGTAGTATATTAAAACTTGGACTGCCCTTGCTGACATTTCACAAGGAGAGAAATGCTCTGAGTAATGATAGCTGCCTTTGAAGTACATGCTTTCTTACTTTTCCTAGTTTTTCTTTCTGAGGATTACAGTTTCTTCAGTGAAAGCAAAATAATAACAGCAATATTTATATATGTAGTACTTTTAAGATTTGCAAAGCACTTTATGTATATTATTTCATTTTATTCTCATAATAATCCTGGGAGTTCTGTACTATAATTAGAAAGGTTACATAATTTGTCCAAAGCCATATGAATAATTCAAATGATTATCCCACCTCTGATACATACCAGTTATTTGGCCTTCGGCAAATTACTGTACCATTCTCAATCTCAGTTGCCTCCATTTATAAAATGGAGATAATATATGTATCATCATAGGATGGTTATGAACTTCAATTGAGATAATATTTATAAAATTATTTGCAAGTATTTAAGTAATATGTGTGTTTTGTTTTTGTGTACATATATACATTTCATCAGGATCTATAATTTAGTTGTAGGGAACTATATAAATTATAGTTTTAGTAAGTTTTCTGGGATATCAGTAAAAGGATAAAGGATTCACTTAAGTAGATCACCAATCAGCATCAAAGAAGTACTTATACTCTAGCCTTCTTAACTCAGAAACCACCTCTTTATCTTATATAACATGTTGGCTTTAGAGAAAATATGCTGTTGTTTTTGTTATCATCATCATCACTTATTCAGTGTCTCATGGATTTTATTTTACTGTTAAATAAAGTTCAAAGTATTGGAAAGTCAGAGTAGGGAACAAGTCTATCACTGGTGGGATACATAAAACTTCCGGATGTGTTATGAGAAGTCTTTAAGAAAAACTTGACCTTTCCTCTACAAGTCTGGGTAGTTAGGAACCATCTCTAAGGGGGACCATTCTGACAATACAACATACTTGCCTACAGCTCAGAAGGATGGAAGTTTCTTACTACTTTCCCTGGGAAAACAGTTCTAACATTAGGAAGAAGTCTTATCTTGATACAATGGACTGCATGGTTCACCAAATTCAATTAACTATGCCAAAGTTTCCTTCCTTAGGGAGCAGAATTAATAGCTGTAAGTATGGATCAGAATTGTTATTACAAATTAGAAACCTTTAAAATGGGATACAATTTGAAAAAAAGAAAAGGTAAAGCATTGTTGCTTCAAATCAAGCTTTTTCCAACTGTGTTCTATAGAAGACTAACTAACTAGATTTTTTGATGATATCATACAAGTGGAGTTAAGCTTTAGTTGTTTTTGTGAAATAACTGTGTTTTTTCTTTCTATTTTAAATTTGTGTGAGGGTATTCCTTTCAAATCTTGTTCCTTTGCCTCCTATCTCCAAATTACATTCTCATCTTCTCTCTAAAGTGGTATACTTATTCCTAGGTGCAATCATGGATGATGTGAAAAGAGAAACAGTAGAAAGTCCGAAAATACATTATGTTTGTCTAACCATGACCTGGATACAGAACAATATAAAAATGAAAAAAGCAAAATTGCCTTGGCAAACCCCACAACTTCCTTCTCCAATCTTACTATGCTAACACAATTATCATCATCTTAAAGATAATGATATTGATGATGTGATAATAATAAAAAGGAAGAGATAGCTAAGAAAGCAATAGCAAAATAAGAGAATGCTAAGTAGGGTACTTTAAAGCAGGGATTTTGTATCTTCTAATAGTTATAAGAACTATGAAGGCCTGGCAGAAACCCAAAAACACCCGCCATTTGGATTCTAGTGATCCCACTTAACGTGCCATCTCATAGTTGTATGAGATAGACCTATTCTTATAAATATAAAAAATATGTGGCATGAGACATTGTTATAGAATGGCTCTATGCATTTGAGATGATATAGCTAACAGAATTCAGGGAATAAGTGACATTTCTTCATGTTCTGATACTTCTATAAGACAAGATAATAATTTGGAATATATCAGAACCAATTGGAAATAATAATTATTGGAAATACTTCAGTACAGATGTTTTTAACCACTAAAATGGGAAAACTCTGAATATCTAATCCCCATGGTGGGCTGAAGGGATGAATGTTTTTATAATTTAACAAAACCACCATAAAATAACTGAGAATAGACCTCTATTGTTATAAATAAAGGTTTCATATTATTTTTCATGCTCATCTCAAAATTATTCACAATGTATTATTTGTCATTACAAGAAAATAATAGGAAATAACATCATATTTGATTAAATAAAGATAATAAAGAGCTCTTTAAATCTGAAGGTCAAAAAGCTAAAAAAAAAAGAAAGAAAAGGCTATGGACATATTGCTTAATGAAATTTCAGAATTATTTACTCCAAAATAAAATAGATGGCAAAAAATAATTCCAATTCCTTGAATATTTTAGAAGGATTCAATCTTATCTAAGTGGGATAATATTTTTTTTAAAAAAACTGAACATTGACTATTACCATAATGACCAAACTTATATGGAACAGAGAATATGAACACATTTCAAGACCTGTATACAACCTTACAGAATGTAACTCTCACCACAGTAAGAAGCAAAGGAAGAAAGTTAGGGCAATGTAGCAATAATGCTTTATGTGTCATTGTGTAAACAACTTGAGAAAAAAATGGAAGATCTACAGAAAGACAAAAGATTATATCAACATTTAATAGGTTCAAGAAATAATAAACTTGAGATGGCCTAATTAAAAGCAACAAAAAATAGTCCTATATTATGGAATATCAAATAGGCAATTCTTTCAGCAATTTTTGAAAGTTTTCATCAACAAAATACATATGAAAGTTTAACCTTTAAAGCAATAAAATTAAAGAAATTTGAAAAAATTCAAATCAAAGAAAATGTAAAGTTATGAAATAAAGTAATTGGAAGTAAGAGAGAGAATTCCACAAATAAGGATAAGAGAAGTATTTTGTCTTCCAATAAGCAAAAGAAAAATAAATCCAACAAAATAACCATGTAACTTGGATTATATGTGAAACAGAAACCATGAGTACTGATATACAAAGAATGATAGACGGGAAGAGACCAAAACTTTAGTCTCTATCAAAAACTAGAAATTACAGGCCTGGATAAGACTCACATCTTGAATTACCAGCAAAATATTTTCCCAAATTCTTCTCTGATGTTTTAACGAGAATCATGACATATTTCTTATTAACTAACCCCTTAAAATATGGATAAATGATGTGTTTATATTTTTTATACCAAGCAGTTATGGCTTGTATCACACAAATCTACACATTACATTACATATATAACTATATATAACTATATATAAAACTACAACTATATATATACATATATATATATATATATATATTTGTGTATATGTATGTGTGGGTGTACATTATATATACATTACATATATACACAAATTATATATTAGCTGAGAAGCAAAAAGAGTATATCCTAAAGTCCTAGGGAAAATAAAAGAAGCTTATTATTGATTTAATTATTATTATACAAGATATATAAAAGTGTTTTAAAGCTTAGATTAATTAATTATCTCATAATCTTTGACCCACTTCTATACTCATACCTTAGTCTTTTTCTGTAAATATATACAAATATGTTGAAGCATAATGGATATTTCAGCGTTTTTAAATGTCCACATGGAAAGCTGTTAAATGTGGCAACAAAATAATAAAGTCAAGATAAAAATATCTTCTATAGAAACAGTGTAAGTACTCTCTATATCTTCATAATCTCTGATTTATTATCATCCTTTCTGAATGCAACTGTCACTTTTAAATTTGACTTGTGTAATACCAAAAGGCATATATATTAAATCACTTATTGAACATGAATGACACTGAGACTCCTTTGATACACACAAGTAACTATTACATTGGAAACTTTCTTGAAAGTTGATAGAATTTTGTTGGCAAACAATAAGTATAAGATTCTTAATATGCAAGAACAAATAGAGACTGCATTTTTTATTTGAATTTGGAGGTCATATTAAACCAAAGAAAAGGAGTAATATAAATATTTTTGTTTTTTAAGACACATTGAGTACAGAGCTATAGATGGATCAACTTGTATATATTAAAATACTTAAAATCTGAAGTCAAATAAAAATGTAAAGAAAATGGGTAGTGCAATCAAAACATATGCAATATAAAACTGAATGCATATTTTTGTCAAACACAATGGAGATAAAATTTTAAAAGTGTTCCAATAAAAAACTCAAACAATATTAATGAAATATAGTAATTTTCATAGTCTTTAATCAGTTGTAGAATAATGAAAGTTTCCTTGTCATGTGTTTTAAAAATTATGATAATAGCATTAAATTTCTTTTTTCCTAATTTTTTTTTTGTTAAAAAAACTAAATAAAAATAAGAAAAATATAAAAAATAAATCTAGAAGCATCTGACATCTCTCAGATTGGCTAAGATGACAATAAATGTTGGAGGAAATGTGGAAAACTGGGACAGTAATGCATTATTGGTGGAGTTGTGAAATGATACAACTATTCTGAAAGGCAATTTGGAACCATAGAGTTATAAAACTGCATATGCTTTGATTCAACAGTGCTACTACAGGCTCTGTATCCCAAGGAAATCATAAAAGAGTAGAAAAGGATCCAAACATGCAAAAATGTTTGTAGTAGCTCATTTTGTAGTAACAAAAAATTGGAAAATGAATAGATTCCCATCAATTGGGGAATAACTGAATAAATTGTAGCATATGAAGGTAATAGAATAGTATTATTCTATTAAAAATTATGAATAAACTGATTTTAGAAAGGCCTGGAAAGATTTACAGAAACTGATGCTAAGCAAAAAAGCAGAACAAACAAGCAGAACTAGGAATGCATTCTACACAATAACAGCAAGAATGTGTGATGATAAATTAGGAAAGACATAGTTCTTCTCAGTAGTTCAGTGATCTAAGGCAACCTCATAAACTGGCTAGAAAATGCCATCTGCATCCAGAAAAAGAATGCTGGAGATTGAATGTAAATCAATATATGATATTTTCACTTTTCTTTTCTGTTTGTTTGTTTTTTTTTCTTTCCTGTGTTTTTTTCTTTTTTGTTCTGATTTGTCTCTCCCAATATGATTTATAAAGCAATGTATATTAAAAATGAATAAACAACCTGAAAAAAAAAGAAACTGAAAGATAGAAAAGGAAAATTGAACAGAACAAAACATTGTAACATACCCACCAGAATATCAAGGAAGATTCAAAATATATAATGATTTCCAGAAACATATAAATTCCCTATTTAACTCATTTTGATATGAGATTATTCATTTTCAGAACTGCCAGCCCTTCTACCCTGTAATGCTTCTGGTTCTATTTTTACCATATATTGAATGCCCAAAACGAAATAATCAGGTGGCTTGAATTCTACAACAGAAAATCACTATTCTTTGTAATCTAGAAAATAACATTCCCTACCATGGAGGATGTTGACTGATTTAAGAAAGGTAAATAAATGAACAAATGGAAACTATGGGAACTCTTCAACCTGGACTTCCATCTCCTACTCATTTGCCTAGAAAATGGCCTCTGTGGGTTATAGACATTAAGAATTGTTTCTATTCTATCCCTCTAGATAAGGAGGATATGGAAAGATTTGCCTTTTCAGTGCCCAACGTTAACTTAGCTGAGCCTTATAAAAGATATGAATGGACAGTTTTGCTACAGGGAATGAAAAACAGCCCCACGTTGGGCGTCAAATGCTGGAACTCTGTCTTCCCAGAAATCAGCCGGAGTCAGGATCACCAAAAATCTTTATTCTTGGTCTTTTGGGGTCGCTGTCAGGAGATTAGATTTAGCAATCTCCACACTACCTTCCTCTCTCGCCACTGCCAGGAGAATTCCTCAATTTCCTTCCCCTACTCCACCCACACACATCACTTCCCCTTCTTTATCCCACCAATCAAGTCAGCACAGAATAGTTGGGGAGGGTCAACTTTCAAACATGTTAATAGAAAATTGTCCAATTGGCAATTAGTCTCCATGCTCCATTATCCAAGTGTATTTGCTCAGTTCTAGCCCTTTTGGTAGAGCATGAGATTCTGATTCTCTTGAAGAAGCTTCAACCCCCCCTAGAGAGCAGATTATTGATAGGCCCACATCAACTCCACCTTCAGGGACAGAGGGAGAAGGAGTAGTGGGAGGGGCAGTGATATCATCAGCACCTCTCCCCCCTGGCAATCACCAACTCCTATAACTAGATTACAAAAAGCAGTTTTTCAAGTGGCTCAAGATGGAAAAGAAATAGTGATTTCAAACTTCAAATTTTTTCCCTGTGATTCAACAGTATAATTCTGCAGGCCAAGAAAGTAGAAGATACACTCCTTTTGATATGGACATCCTTAAAGACCTGAAAAAAGCTTGCACTCTCTATGGGGCTACATCAGCTTATGTTAAGATGTTACTACAGAATTTGGCTTATGAAGTCTTAACCCCTAGAGATTGGAAAATCATTGCAAAGTGTGCTTAGAACCTGGACAAAACTTGTTGTGGTTTTCTGAATATAGTGAGCTCTGTAGGATTCAAGCCCAACACTACCAAACCACAAAATATCCTTTATCATTCAACTAATATATTGCTTGAAGCAGATTAAGAAATAAAAACTTTATTGGAAACGGACAAAGTATGTTATCCCTATAGTATAATATGTTCTTAGAATTTCCTCACAGACCCTTCAATGTCTGCTACTCTTATTCTATGACAAAAAGAAGCTATTCTATCCCACCTATACAATAGTTTTCAGAACATTAAACATAAGAGAAAAATAATGGGATAGTAATTTGTTCTTGAACAAGTTCTCTTTGCTTCCTATCCAAAAGGATGAGAACATCATTATAAATACTGCTGCTGAAAAAAGAATAAATTTTATTAATGATATTATTGTCAACAATCTACAGTATCCTAAATCTATCTTTCATTGTATTATGAGAGTGATTTTGGTTTTTCACTGGCTATACCAGAAGAACACAGATCTAATAGTATCTATTAAGCTGGAAAGCTTTTGTTCCCAATTCCAAACGTGGACTAGCTGAGATCATTTTGAACATTGTAATTCTTGCAAACAAGCCATTAAGAAGATGTATATTATTGGAAGCAGAACTCTGACAAAATCTGAGATGATCAAAGTTCCAAAGATTATGGATTATAAAGTCTTTCTTTGGATTGCTGTTTACAAATCAATTATAGATAGATGGAAAGATAAGGTAAGAATAAATAACAAAAATAGAGGGAAATTTAAAGATATATTTAAAATATAAACAGCATAAATAATATTTTTAAATTTTTCATATAATATAAACCTCTATATATGTCTGTTGTATTTATGTATATGTATATTTAGATAGTTTTAGATAGATAGATGTAAATAGGTGTACATGTATAAATAGACTTCAGATTTCAGTGATATAGGGAAGCTATATAGTGAGAACAATCCTTCAATCAAATCTACTCCTTTTTGTAATTTAGAGTCTTAGAAAATTGCCTAAAACACTGAGAAGGTAAATGGCATGCCCAGGGTCATACACCTAATGTATGACACAGATTAAACTTAAACCCAGGTCTTCTTGGTTGAGAAGCCAGCTTTATGTATATTACAGCATATCACCTCTTCAACCTATATATAGTATGCATAAATGTTTGCATGCATATGTGTGTATTTGTATAATCAACTCCATATATATGCAATATTCATATTATAAATGTTCTATAAATATATCTTTGTCAAGAGTCATACACTAAATATGCATAATATATTATAAAGCCATAATCATATTAATGTCTATAATAATATCTACATATCTACATATAGATATTTATAGAAATAATGGTATCATCACAAATAGAGCAATATTTATAGAAATAGATGTAGATATGTTGCTATTGTTGTTCAATTACATCTCAGTCTTTTGATCCCATTTGGAGTTTTCTTGGCAAAGATACTGGAGTGTTTTGCCACTTCCTTCTCAAGCTCATTTTACAGATGAAGAAACTAAGGTAAACAGGGTTAAGTGACTTATCCAGAATCACATAACTAGTTAATATCTGAAAACAGATCTGAACTCATGAAGACAAGTCTTCTTTGATGCGAAATCCAGTGTTCTATTCATTATGCCACTTAATTCAACTTAGGTGTGTAAGTGATAGTGAAGGATAAAAATAGTGATAGTATTGTGCCAGTTTCCCTAATTGGCCTAACTCAGTTTCCCTAAATTGTCCTGATCCAGTTTCCCTGAATTGTTCAGCCTCAGTTCCTAATTGTTCTGCTCAATTCTGCAACACCACCCCTTCCTCCTAATCATCATGATCCAGATAAGGAGAAAGGCCTTCTATCTTAGACATCATGACCCCAGCCCTTTCCTACTTATCAGAATGTCCAGTGCCTCCCCCTATTGACATTTTTCTTCTTGATCCTAATTTATCAGAATGTCCAGTGCTGCCTCCCCATCCTGTCAGAACTGGATTAATAGTCTGTTCCCCCTCTCAGTGCTCTGACTCTGCCTCTGCCTCAGTCTATCCCTGTAGCTGAGCCATGTGTATATATACTTTATGGGAAGCACACATTGGTTGCTGGATGCTTTGGACATCAGCCCTGGGGACAACATGCCCTCAGCACAATCTCTCCCTTTCAAATAAAATATTAAAAACTCTCTAATCTCTATCTTGCCTCAGTTTCTCCTGCATTACAATAGAAAGCACAACATGACTAATACAGAAATATATTTTATATGATTGCACATATATAATCTATGTCTACCATATATACTTAACATTTTAGGAAAGGAGAAAGAAATCCTTGAAATTCAAATTAAAAGAATGTTAAAGATTGTCTTTACATGAAACTAGGAAAAAATAAAATATTATTTTTAAAAAGAGATGGAGACAGATGATAGAGAGGAATAGAGAGAGAGAGAGAGAGAGAGAGAGAGAAAGAGAGAGAGAGAGAGAAAGAGAGAGAGAGAGAGAGAGAGAGAGAGAGAGAGAGAGAGAGAGAGAGAGAGAGAGAGAGAAAGAAAGAGAGAGAGACACAGAGAGAGACAGAGAGAGAGACAGGGGGGAAGGGAAGGAGAAGAAGGGAGGAAGAGAAAGGAGAGAGAGTGGGAGAGGGAGGAAGAAATACTTGAAATTCAAGTTAAAAGAATGTTAAAGATTGTTTTTAAATGTAACTAGGAAAAAATAAAATACTATTTTAAAAAAAAAGAGATGGATACAGATAAGAGAAAAAGAGAGACAGAGAAAGAGAGAGAGATAGAGAAACAGAGAAATGGGGGGGGAGCAGAGGGAGGGTGTGAGAGATGCAGAAAATTCTTTCCGTGACTTGCCGGAAGTCATATCAGTAATAAACAAGGGATATTGCAGTTGAACACATGCACTTTGACTCCAAATGTGACATTCTTTCCAAAAAAGTTGGTGTCTGCTAAAGTATCACTTTTGAAGCATGGAATATGACTGCTATTAGGCTATTGCAACAAATATTTAGATGTTGAGAGGTCACATAAAGATGATACAGAGATTTTTGCCTTACCAGTATAGGAATTTCCATATCTAATCATTCAACTGTTGTGTATTCCATTAGTAGTTTGGGCATAGTTTCACTCTCTTTGCACTCAAGTCACGTGGCTGTGTTCCAGTAGTCTTTATAAGCATGCTTATGAACTCTCTCACTTTGGGTTTCCCATCTAGATTTATGAACAACTAAAGGGTAAGGATAGTGTTTTTCTCTTTTTAATCCTCTCAGCCCCTACTGCTGGACTCTGTACATAATGAGCCCTTTATCAACACCGAGGACCAGCTAATCAATGGGTGATTGAGAAAGAATTCTGAGCCATGAATAAGAAGAGAAAAGGCAAATAACCTACTAAGCCTCCTGTTATACAGTGGGCACAGAAATCTTCATGCTCTCCTCCTCCCAGTGCTAAAGAAAAGGATCAAAGAAAGCCAGGGATTACAGTGAATGGATGAAGATACTTATTTCATCCCCATCCCAACCCTTCAAATCCCCTCAAATATTAGATCAATGTTTTAAAGCAGCAGTTTTTAAGCAGTATAAATAATCCTGGACATTTTCTTCTACTTTTTTTTTTTTTAATTAAGTAATATTTACTAAATGCTTTCATTAAATGAAATGCACACATACAATCAAGCCTCAAACAGATTATGTGTCCTGGGCTTGAGGTTTCCAAATGCATTTTCTAATATCAATCCTATTAACAAGGGTCTTATATTTCAAGTACATACTCTCTGCATCTAAAGGTGAATTCTTGTACACAATTCTTGCAATCCCTCCCCGTCTTGAACTTCAGTCTATTTTTGACAGACTAAATTCTAGTTCCCCATTTATCACAGAGAGATAGAATGTTCACCAAAACCCTAACTCTTTGAGATTCCATTTTGTTACCCACAGACAGTATTTTTTTGTATATTATATCATGCATGGCATTAGATAGTCTATGCATATTCTGAGTTTGGAAATGTTTGCAAAAGGAAATGTTATGAAAAGAAACACTTCCCTCCTTCCTTCTCTCTGTCTCTCTGTGTTTCCTTCCTTCCTTCCTTTTTTCTTTATTTCTTTTCTTCCAGAAGGTCTTCAATTACAAGAGAATTCTGAAGGAGCAAAACATTTGTGCTGTCTAATCAACCAAAAAAAAAAAAAAAAAGATTTGGGGATACTTCCCCCAACCTATTTTTAATCAGTTTTTTTTTTTTTTAAATCCAGAGAAAACATAACATAAATAGTCAGGCAATTATATTGTGAATTCAGTTAAAATAGATAATAAGGAGAAAAAATTTGGCCTCCAATATTCTTTCTCCTACTACAAAACAGGTGTCTTTGCTTACATCATTGAAATTATTGTCTCAACGTTCTTCTTCATGTGGTAAATTTAGTCATGGTCTCAAAGTAACAGGAAGAAATATTTTAGAGACATATGGCTGTCCTATTAGCACAAATTACCTGAAGCCATAGTGATTGCAAAAGAGGCTTCTGTTCTAAAAATGTTTCCAATAAACATTTGGCCAACAATTCAGGACATTTTTAATTGAAAAGAAAAGACAGTTTCTTAAATTAAAAAAAAAAAAAAAGTTAGTTCAAGCCTGACTGCAATATCCTAGAAAACGTGAAAAGATGACTTACATATATCTGCATATGCATGATGATATATAGACTCAGGCAGTTATATTATGGGTATGATTAATGAAGATGGACAGACCTAGCAAATTTAGAGTCAGATTTTCCTTAAAATCAGACTAGTTGAAGATTTCTCAATTTTTTTGTTGCTGTATATTTGTTTTTGTTTTGGCCAGTCATCTATAAACTGGAAGCCAGGTCCTTACCAAAAGCAGGGGGAAGCTTGATTCATGGGTTTATAAAAGGGAAAAAAAAAAAAAAAAAACAATCTCCAAGATGTCTGGATTATACTGGAGAGTTATTACAACTAAAATAGCCTCTATCTCTCATAACTAGTTCATCACTGATACTAGAAAAGAGAATTGAATCAAGAAATGATAAAATTTTCAAGGGAAAAATACAGTAAGTGCACATTAAACAGAGAAAGATAGCAGTTTAGGGATACTATAAAATGGGTCTATCTTGCCCAAGAGAAGGCACATGGAAGCCTTGCTGTTGAATCTTTTCTTGTGGGAGCAAAAATATGAGAGAGTGGACCAAGGGAGTGCCAGTAAAATCTAGAACTTAAAGCATTTAAGACCCAAACAGCTCAAAATGGGAGGACAGTGATCAAACCATGTCTGAAAATTAATAATATAGGGAAATTAATGTTTGTAGACCACTGGTCTCTGCCATCCTTGTTGTAGCATTCTTCATGATATGAATTAGGATTACATTAGCCATATAATTTCTCCCAAAAATGTTCACATTCTGGTTGTGAAACAAAAACCAGATGAAGAAAGCAAGTCAGCTAAAAATGAGTGAATAAAAGAAAACACTGATGAAAAAGAAATTAGGGATTTAGAATTATCTATAACATAAACCTAAAAGAAGACAATTGCCCAACATCTAAAAGCAAATCTTCAAACAAAAATCATAACTTTCCCAAATGATTTATTAGAATTTTTTGGGAAAAGGAAGAAAAAAATTTAAATTATGTTATAATTGAAAGGATATTAGAGGATAGAATTAGAAAATAAAATCACTACAGAAAATAATTTGGGAAATATACAGCTTTGTACAAGAGATGCAAACCTTAATCCAGTAATAAACTCCCTGAACACAAGAGTGAAACAAACAGAAATCAATGATTGCATGAGAAAACAAGAACTACTAGAACAAAATCAAGAAACTATATAAAAATGAAGAAAAATTATATTTTTGGAAAATAGGTCAAGGAGAAAAAAAAATCTAAGAATCATCAGTCTACCTGAAAATGAAGCCTGGCTCCATCAAAAAAGTTGAGGGAAGTCTAAATATTATATTTCAAGAAAACACAAATGCTAAAATTTCCCAATCCTGTGGCTATTAGAACCAGAAAGAAAAGCAAAAATAGAACCATTTTATCATTAACTTTCTGAAGCAAAATAAATAAATAAATCTCCCAACACTGCCATAGTCAAAATTATAAATTTCTAGATCCAAAAAAGAAATACTCTAAGTATCCTGAAATAAAGAATCCACACCCAAATTAGCAGACTTGTCAGATATCATTTTAAAATAGGGTGAGAGATAATATTTGGTATATGATATTAAGAAAGGCTAGAAATCAAATTTTATGACTATGAATTACTTATCCAAGCAGAGTTTTCAGGGGCCAACTACTACTCTTACACTCAGTTTCTTTCTTTGTTTTTTGTATTTGTTTGTTTGTTTGTTTTGTTTTATTTCTTTCTTTCTTTCCCAGAAAAGAAAACTGAGCTCTGTGAAAACAAGTAACTTAGCTAATATCACAAAGGTAATAAGCATCAAGGTAGAAATTGAAACTTGATCTTTTTCTAGATCCAATACTCTTTACACAGTACCATGTTGCTTCCCTGTTTATGATCATTGATATTTGAAACAAAAGTACACATTAAAGATAATTTAGTGTTTTAACAGACTATGGGGAGGACCTGTCATTTCAGTAAGTATGTAGAACCCCTTCCATTACAAATATATTAATATTTTTCTCTAGCTTATCAAGTAGGTCTGAGAGAGTAACCTATAGCCCATAGAGGTCGTGTTGTGCTCTGGTTTAGACAGTTTAATAAATTTTAGAGGGAGTATTTGAAGTTAGTCTTCCTGACTCAATTCAGTCTGGCATAGAGAATAGAATGTTGATTTTCCTCGGTATACGTGTACATATACATACACATCCAACACATATACTTGTTGAAATAAATTCTGGGCAATCCAAGTGTTTTCCCTTGAAACTAAATGTTTTGATTCTTAATATAGAAGCAACAGAAATATTTTCTGCATGTATAAATTATTTCATTTGGAAAATTCTTTGTGTGTGTGTGTGTGTGTGTGTGTGTGTGTGTGTGTGTGTGTGTGTTTGCAAGTAAGCAACCAAAAAAGACTGAGATATGGCCCTAGAAATAGAAATGAAATGAGTTATTTGGGAGCAAAGATATTTCTAACTTCAGAAACCCTATCCTTTTTTTGAAATGTCCAAGGCAAATGATATATTGATTTTTGTTGCACACCCTGCACTTTTCGTTGATTGGTATCAAGGTTGTGGAGGCATCTGGCTAAGCGATTGCAAAATTCTGCCCTAAATATAAACAAAATCCACCATTGTCATCAAATGCAGTAAACTCTGGCCAGTATAAGAACTGTAAAAGTCAGGGTGTTCTATGCCAACAGAACTGAAAACGTAGATTATAGGAACTCTCATCTTAAGACCTTTCCAAAGCATCTAAGGTATTGTCTCTATATTCCTGTAAGTAACCTTTGTAGAAGCAGACTAAGCATGGTTTGAGTGAAATTTGCATTTCAGAGCTGCAGTCCACATCAGGCTACAGAGATATGATGAATTAAAATAAATATATATCTCAAGGAGAAAGAGAGCCTGTGGTACATGGGTACATTTCTTACAATAACATTGGAGCAAGAATTTCAGGGTTGCAGCACTTAAGGTTCAACCTCAGAAGATTTCTAGGAAGGTTGCAAAATGCTTTTTGCATACAAATGAACTCTCCTTGTCCATGAACAGGTTGGACCCTGCCAAGAACAGAGTTGTTGCTGCTGCTATTCAGTCAGAGGTAAAGGTTAGTTGTTTCTTCCAACTCAGGTAAGATTGTGTTAAGAATATTTTACTAGTAAGCTCATATAAATAAACAATTTTTACTATGAAGCTTAGTAAACTATTGTTTTTCTTTAATTTAGCAAAAGTTAGGTATATCATCAATGACTTTACAAACTAGACACTTCCACATAGTATATCCTGTTGCCAAAGATGACAGCATCCATCAATGGTATAACCATGGATAAAGAGAAATCATCTTTTAGTGGCATAAATATTGATTACTCATCTAAGTAGCAAACTATATCAGTCCCTAAAAATAACTCTGCTAATTATTAGCACACAAATGCACACACATATGTGTATGCAGGCACATCCACATGTACATGTACATATGCATGCACATATATACATGTACACACACACGTATATACATATATCAATATTTGTATATGGGAGAGCTAGGTGGTGCAGTGAATAGAACATTGGTCTTAGAATCAGGAAAGCTCATAATCAAACATAATCTCAGATGATTACTAGCTGTGTGACCCTGAGTAATTTATATAACCATTTACCTCAGTTTCCTCATCTGTAAAATGAGTGGGAAAAAGAAATGGCAAACTACTCTAGTATCTTTGCCAAGAATATACACACAGGATTTGTGATTTTTTTGGTACAGGGACCTCCCAATGAGGTAGTTTTCTTTACCAATGCTGACTAGTTCCTGTTCTACAATTTATAACCTTGAAGAATTTCCTAGGACCCTAGCTTTCCTAAAGTTACATGGAAGCAGAAATAGCAGTACCAACATGTCTTAAGACATGGCTTTGTGGCTAAAGAAGATCTGGGTTCCAGTCTTCCCTATGAAACATATAATATAAAACATATCCTGAACAACTTCTCATTATTCCCTACTACTTTATATCTTCTAAGATGATTTAAGATGGAACAGCTGTTCATATGTATCAATTAAAAAAAAAAAAAGTTTCCACTCTAAGAGACAACTACATCGTTGAATTTACTGTTCAGGATTGCATTGATTAATCAGTAACAAACATCACAAATAAACTCTACAATTTAAAATCTTTCCTTTCACCCCTCACACATATACACAGACACACAAATCAAAGCACATGCTTTCTTTGCAATAACCCTTGAAATCAGCTCCTTCAGAGCAGAGATTGTCATACTTTTATCTTTGTAAATCTAGCATCTAGCACCACATGGCTTATAGAAGTTGTTAAACAAATATTTGATTGACTGAGAGAACATTATTCATATTATTAGAGTGAAAAAAACTGAGATTTAGCAAGTTTATATGATTCATCCAAGATCATGGAATTTGGAAGTTTGTAATCTGTGATGTCAGAACCATAGGTAATATTCAGTCCAAGCTTTATAATTTTCACCCAAAACAGAAATAATGTAAATTTCCCCCAGTTCACTCAGGAAGTTAGAATCAGAGGAAGGACAAGAACCCCAGTCTTTTGTCTCCTAAGCACAGTATATTTCCTAAAAAACATTTTATATAAAGTATAATATCGATGATGGTAAGGACATGGGGCTAGAAGAAAGCTATTGTCAAGTTATTGCTGTGGTTTTTAAATCATCTGCTATGTCATTGAAAACAGACTATACACAACTCATTTTTGCTTCAGATTTCTCATCTGTAAAATATTATGGTGAGGCTCTCAGAGACACTATGAAGACCAGTTACTTAATGCTAAATTAATTACTTTGAAGTTGTTTGCTCTTTACTGTGATATTTTTCAAGAAGATTAGAACAATTTTCCACCTCGTCTTGTTGGCATGTGTTAAAATTAATATGGTAGAAAAGATAGGATTCTGTGCTTGGAGTCGGAACATGAGTTGAAATCTTAGTGAGTAGAATATAAGTAACATGAAGATAATGTTCCTTTGTATACTAAGCACCTAGCCCAGTGCCTGATATATAGTAGTTGCTTAATACATGCTTTTTGATTAATTGATTTGTTAATTGATACTCAATGCATAATTTTTATTTGTTATACATAACTTAAAAGTTTTATCTCTATTAATTTGTGTTCTTGTGTATTTTAACTCATTGGCTGCTATAGACTCCGCCAGAACTGAATATCTATTGACTTACCAACATTTGTTTAGTTCACCTGAGATTTGGAACAGTATAATAAGAATAAAGGGAAGACATAAGTAAAGAGTGGACAAAGACTTAGTGGCTGGTGAGGTTAAATTCCATTAAGGAGGAAAGGATTGAGGGATTTGGAGACCTTCTTGGCATTTTTGGGACCTTCTGCAAAAGACATCTATTACTGACCAAAATCTTACAGATGGGCTTTCCTTCAGTTCTCCTAATCTCTTTTGTGAAGAAATTCAGCATTGTATAGTGTATATGATTCCCACTTTAAAGATAAGGATATTGAGAGACTTTTAATTTATTTTCCAAATATATGCTGACAAAAAAACAAATCAGCTTTCATGAATTTAGATCTAGAGGGCACTTCAGAGACAGAATCAGATTTTATGTTATCTATGTTATGTTATGTTTTCCACTCTGCCCAATCTTTTTACAATGCATAGAGGTAAATAGTAAGCATTTCATTGAATGGGGAAATGGCTGACCTTCCACATGTCCTTTGGATGAATTTCTATTCGTTTTTCTAATGACCAATACATGTTTTATTTAACTTATTATTAATATTATAACAATGGTTTGATTGACAAAAGGTGTAGATTCAATTACTCCAGTATGTCATATCATATTACTCAAAATATGTAAAAAGTTATATATGCTCCTTTTCATCACTTCTTTTTCCTCTTACAAACTTTTCAACCAACTGTAATCAAACCAACTCTACCACTTGACTAAACAGCTCTCTTAAAGGTTAAAAAACCTCTTAACTGTTCAATATGATGAACTGTTCTCAAATCTTATTCTTCTTGAACTTTTTACTGATTTAACAACCCTTTCCTCTTGAATGCTCTCTTATCCCTATGCTTTTTCTGGCACTTTTACCTCCTTGTTTCATTCTCATCCATAAGACTACTCAATCTCCTTTGGTTTTCATTCATGTCCATTCTATATCTATAGGTATGACTAAAGTGTTTATCATCTTCTCCCCACTATTTCCTTTCTCTTGGTTGTTCTTATTCATTTCCATGGGCTTATTTCTCATCAGATGAGCCTCTACATTCTACATTTAGCTCTCATTTTTATCTCCTGAGTTCAGTTTCACTATGCAAATTGCCTGTTGGACATCTCTACACAACTGCTTGATAAGTATTGCAAACTGAATTACATCCAAAGATCCTGTATCTTTCTCTACCAGTCTACCAATTCTTCTCCTCCAAGCTTCTGAGTCTTACGAGAATATCATTATTGTTATGATCTCACAAGTTTGTATCTTCAAGATTTCACTCTTCCTCATATACAATTATTTTCAAGTTTCATTTCCACTTTTCGCTTTCATCTTCACATTTTAATATTATTTGTCCCTTTCTCCCCAGTGAAGTGGTTGCCCTCCTATCTCAAGCCCTCATCACCTTTTGCTTGAATTATTGTAATAGCATTCTGATAGGACTCCCCATTTAAAGTTTTACCTTCCTCTCTAGTCTCAACTCTACATATGCTATAGTGATAATTCTAAAGCTCGATGGAGTTTTGGAATCCAAAAGACTCATCTTCCTGAATTCTGACCATAGATACTTACTAGCTATGTGACCCTAGATATTATTTAAACCTTGTTTGCCTCAGTTTCCTTATTTGTAAAATAAGCTGGAAAAGAAAAAGGCAACCATTTCACTGTCTTTGTAGAAACAACAATAAATAGGGCTACTGTGGAACAGCAACAATACCAGCACTTAGAACAGAACAGTCACTTCATAAATGTTAATTGATTGATTGGCTTGTTTACAAGCCATTATCCATCTCATACTGAATAAATATCTAGTGATAACATGTGATTGAAAAGTAGCATGGTCTGTGAAAAGAACACCATGGCCAGAGCATTTAAATAAGATTTAAATCAAAATTCCTCAAGGATAGGGATTGAGTTTTGCTTGTTTTTGTATCCCAAACATTTGGAAGAATGCCTGAAGAATTAAGCATTAATGCTTAATAGATGTTTATTGATTGATTTACATTGGAAAAGTTATATAATCTCTCTCAGCTTCAGTTTCACTATTTATTAAAATGGTATTAATAACTTTGTACATATTATTTCATAGGGTTTTTATGAAGTTTAGCTGAGATGACATATCTAAAGAATTATGTAAACATTAGAAGGTAAGTGTATAAAAGCAAAGAATTATTTATTTGAAGTGCTAAAAAGACTTTGTTGTTTAGTCACTTTCAGCCATGATCTCCATGTTGGAGCTTTTCTGGCAAAGATCCTGGCCTAATTTACCAATTTCCTTCTTCAGCTCATTTTACAGATGAGGAAACTGTGGCAAACAGTGTTATATCATACAGCTGGTGTCTGAAGCTAGCTTTGGATTCACAATCTTCCTGACTTCAGACCCAATGCTCTCTACTTACTGTCCTGACAAAAATATACACCTTTTGAAAAGACCAAAACAAAGCAAACGTGAGTTTTAAAGAGGAGCATTTCAACACACTGAAGATTTTTAGCTGGAAATAGTCATAAGAGTCTGTCCCTGTGGACAGATTTTAGGAAGACCATCAGAAAGGGTTAAAGCCACCTGATTCTCCAGCATCAGCTTTAGCTGGGAAGGAGTGTCCTATACTAGTTGATTGCAATCACAGCTCCTGCTGTGGTACTTGATGGATTCTAACATAGGCAAGCCCCAGCAGGGCCAAAGAAGGCTTTCCCCTTTCTATTTCATTTTAGTTTCTTTTCTAAGCATACTACCTGAGTGCTAATCGGTTACTGCCTTCACTTTGTTCTATTCCTATCTGCACTCCTGTCCATCTTTCACACCCACACCATTCGTTTTCTGTATGCATTGATCTGATCTTGCATTATCTCTGTCCCCATTGCTCACAAAATAAGGAATTGTAAACATGACCATGATACACATCATTGCGAATCTGACATCTTCCAACTCACCAGGGCTACAAGCTGGATTTTTTAGCTTGTAAGTAACCTTTTTCATAAGAGTGATTATACTTTTGGGTTTGTAGGAAACAGATCATATTGGCTCAAAAGAGTCAGTTGTTAGGTTTTCATTGTGAATATTTACATTGTGGGGATCAGCAAATGCCACAAATAGGAGAATTGATTTAGAAAATTATAATAATGCAGACTAAACTAGAATGGATTTGCATCCTTTTTTTTCAGAGACCCAATTGTTAAACTTTTACCATCATTTGTATATGTGTATGTATACATATGCATATTCATAAAGAATTTTGAACAATAAACAATTTCCCAATGATTAAATGGTAGTATTTGCCATAAAAAAGAAGTTGGGGACACATTAAAATTTTACCTTGAATGTGTTTACATTTGCATGTGATCTTCTTAGCTAAATATTCCTAAATTTGGATTTTTTAATTTGCAGTCCATGAATGTTTAAAAAACTTCATAGCTGTATTTTAACAAAATTGGTTTCCTTTAAATGCTATTACTTTATTTTATGCATTAGATAAAAAAACAAAACAAAACAAAAAAACCTTCTGAGAAAAAGGCCACTGATTTCATCAGAATACCAAAGGGAAATACTATATACATACACAAACACACACACACACACACACACACACACACACACACACACACACACACACACACAAGCATTAAGAATTTCTGTCCTGTGTATAATATTGGATTGTCATCATGGGGAAGGAGGAGAGATGGTAGAAGAAAACAAACTGCAACTCAAAATCTTATAAAACTGAATGTTGGAAACCATATTTACATTGCTTGGGAAAAAAAATAAAATACTACTCAGGGGGTTGGTGGGGGCTGGGTGGGGGGGAGGGGGAAAGCATTTTTGTCCTAGAAGTTTCTTACTGCAAGGTGGCTGAATAAGCTATGAATCACTGCAACTCTCCCATGTTCATCTCTGGGCAACCATAAAATAACTTTCCAAGACAGGTGCTAGAATAGCAGAATTAAAGACAAATTGAAAAAACTTTTAGTCCAAGAAATTTGAAAGATTGGCAGGAGGATTCCATTTTACTAAGGTAAAGATAGGGTGTAGTCCAGGATAGGAAACTTCCCAGTGAACTAGTAGCAAGCCCCATCTCAGCAAACCAGCAGAAAGTCCTGAGTTTCAATGTGGTAGAGTGGGTGGACCTATGAGTGCCAACATGCTTTAGTAAAGCTAGGGGAAGCAGGAAATTCCAGTTCTGGAAATTACTATGAGCTTCCATGTAGCCAGGAGTAAAAAGGCATCCTCCAAGTTCCAGGCCACCATTTGCTTCAACATAGCCAAGACAAACAGGTAGGTGCCCACTCTAGGGTTCCTAAGCAAACACACAGCTGCCAGTAGATCAAGGAGAAGCTAGTGAGTATGGCCAGAGGGAGAACAGATGGGAAAGTGGTAGACAAAACCAAAATACTGATGAGGAGAGAAAGGATGAAAGGAAACAGAATATAAACAGGAGGAAGAATAGGATGGGAGAAAATGTATAGGTAACAACTATAATTGGGAATGTGAATGGGTTGAACTCCCCCATAAAACAGAAATGGATAGCAGAGTATGTTAAAAAAAAAAAAAAAAAAAAACAGAATTCTGAAATATGTTGTTAACAAGAAACACACTTGAGACAGAGAAATACACAAGGGGGCCAGAGCAGAATCTATTATGCTTTAGTTGGAAAAAAAAAAAAAAAAAAAAAAAAAGTAGGGTAGCAAGCCTAATCTCAGCCCAAGTAAAAGGGGAAAAAAAGACCAAATTAGAGGAGATAAAGATTCTTGTTAAAAGGTACCCTAACAGTTTAAGAAATTAGGGTACCTTTTAACCCATATAGGATTTCATAATTGAATGTGGGGGTTGTAAAATTAGGATGTTTGATCAGTCAATGTTTGATTGTATATCTATTTGATATACTTATACACCTGGGATCACATAAAATTTTCCCAAGTGAAAGGAGTGATGATTGGAAAAGCTTAAGAAGCTTTGCCATAGACAATGAAAGTATATCAACACTATATATATAGTATAGCAAATTTTTAAAGGAGAAAAGTGAGATACAGAAAGAAATAGATAGCAAAACTAAACTACTGGGGGATGTCAACTGTCCCCTCTCAGAACTTGATGAAAAAAACTAAGAAGGTAAGTAGAATACAAAAAAAAAAAAAACAAAAAACTTAGATTTCACAGAACTTGGGGTAAAATTGAATGGAAACAGAAGAAAATTTCCTTTTTCTAAGTAGCATATGGCACTTACACAAAAATAGACCATGTAATATGGCATAAAAACATCAAAATGAAATGTAAAAAAGTAGAAATATTAAATGATTTTTGTTATCCTAATGCAAATATATTCAACAAAAGGCAGGGAAAGATAAATTAAAATTAGCTGGAAATTAAATAATCTAGTCTTAAAGAATAAGTGATTTAAAGAACAAATCATAGAAACAATTAATAATTTCAGTAAAGAAAATGACAAAAATGAGACAGCATATGAAAATTCATGGGATACATAAAAAGCATAGATTAGGAGGAAATTTATTATTTTGAATTTTTACATTAACAAAATAGAAAAAATTAACAGATCAGTGAACTAGACATGCAACTAAAAAGAAACTTGAAAAGAACAAATTAAAAAATTTTAACTAAGCACCCAACTGGAAATCCTGAAAAATCTAAGGTAAAATTCATAGGACTGAAAGGAAAATAAACAAACAAACAAAAAACCAAACATTACTGTACTAATAAATAAATCTAGCAGTTGATTTTATGGAAAATTATATATATATATATGCCATTGACTAATTTTAATTTGAGTATTTAACAAAGGAAAAGAAAATGAAATATCCAGTATCAAAAATAGATTAAAATTGCCAACAATGAAAAATAAATTAATCAGGAAATATTTTCCTAATATATGCCAATAAATCTGACAACTTGAACAAAATATATAAATTAACTAGATTAGCAGATAAGGAAATAGAAATACTAAATAACCTCATCTTTGAAAAAGAAATTGAACAAGAAATTAAATATTATTACTGAATTCCCTAGGAAAAGATTCCCAGAACCAGAAAAGTTCATGAGAATTCTACCAAACATTTAAAAAACAAGCAATTCCAATACTATACAAAATATTTGAAGAATTAATAGAAGAACTCAAAAAAGATTTAATACCAAATGAAAGAGATTGAGGAAAAACTTAAAAAAAAAAAAAAGAAAGAAGAAAGAAGAAGACGAAGAAGAAGAAGAAGAAGAAGAAGAAGAAGAAG
This sequence comes from Sminthopsis crassicaudata, assembly GCF_048593235.1. Classification (NCBI taxonomy): domain Eukaryota; kingdom Metazoa; phylum Chordata; class Mammalia; order Dasyuromorphia; family Dasyuridae; genus Sminthopsis; species Sminthopsis crassicaudata. The sequence goes on from NC_133619.1 coordinate 324,162,357, forward strand.
AAGAAGAAGAAGAAGAAGAAGAAGAAGAAGAAGAAGAAGAAGAAGAAGAAGAAGAAGAAGAAGAAGAGGAAGAAGAAGAAGAAGAAGAAGAATCCAAGAAAACAAGATTATGAAAATGAAAGTCAAAAAACTAGAAAAGGAGATCCAGAATCTTAAGGAGAATAATGAGTCATTGAAAAGTAGAACTGGGTAAAAGTAAGCCAGTGAAGTTTCAAGAAACCAAGAAATAATAAAACAAAATACAAAGAATGAAAAAAAAATAGAAGAAAATGTGAGACATTTTATAAGGAAAAATTACTTAACTGGAGAACAGAACAAAATAATCAAGCTATCTTAAAGCTATTATTTAAAAGAAAAAAAAAATCTTGATACAATAATACAAGACATAATTAAAGAAAAAATTTCCTGAAGTGCTAGAATAAGAGAAAAGTAGAAATAAAAAAAATCTACCAATTAACTGAAAAAGATCTTATGAGGAAAACTTACAGGAACATCTAGCCAAATTCTAAAACTCCTAGATCAAAGAGAAAATACTAAAAAGAATAAGAAGAAAACAATCCAAACACAGTGGAACTAAAATCAAAATGACACAACTAGCAGCAACTACATTAAAAGATTGCAGGTCTGGGAACTGTAACGTGCTCTCCTGGCAGTTACAATTACTAGTCTGTCCTAGCCACCAGAGTACCTTTGATCACTGTCCTTTGCAGTGTGAGCTCTACCCGGCTCGCCTCCTCTGAGGCCTTCTAAGGTCTCTGGCCATAATCTCTTGAATCTATAGCTTAATAACCGGTAGCGCACTCAAGAACAACCACGTGTAATCTTAAAAGCCTTTATTATACCTACTCACATAATGCCCTAGCTGATGCCCTGACTTGTTGGTTCCCTGGTGAACACCTGGTCAGAAGACCCATGTGTTCACTACCAAAATCCTTACCTCTTTCGGCTACCCATCTTGGCTTGGCCACCCAGGCTAGGAGCCAGGGTGAACAGCAGGAGATTAAAGAGGGCGGTTGCTGCCTGCAGTGGGCTTATATAGGGCCTGTGAGGTCACACACACAGCCAATCAGCAAGAGAGTCACCCATTACGAAGCTATCTCAATATGGCCAGGATCCCGCCCAAGGGCAGTCCTAATATCCACAGAAATTATTTCTGGGCCTCAATCCCGATGCACTGTGTCCGCCCATTTAAAGGGCCCTTACAATTCCCTTTCTCTTGTTTTGCGGGAACCGCACATCTCACCAAGCTAAACTTTTAGCACCAGCTATAGTTCACTTGATCCATGAGATGACAGTGTTATGCCCAAGGAGGTACAAAGCAGCAGATCAGTAAACAGAAGTATGACAATGAGAACCAGGCTCAACAGTGGCCCAAATGTTCAACCCATTCATCAAAGTCATACTCGAGATAATATGCCAAAGAGGTAGGATGTCAACACTGAGGTGGGAAGTCAACAAGGTAAAACATCACAATTCTAGTTAACAAATATTAGTAGGTAGGTTGTCACAATTCTAGTTACATTTATCACAGTTCTAGACCAATTCTAGTTTCTTACAATTTTCTGTTGCACTTTTCACACTCCTAGAACAATTCTAGCTTATCACAATTCTCAATTGCACTTGTCACAATCCTAGAGCAATTCTAGTTTATCACAATTCTCAATTGCACTTTTCACAATTCTAGAACAATTCTAGCTTATCACAATTCTCAATTGCACTTGTCACAATCCTAGAGCAATTCTAGTTTATCACAATTCTCAATTGCACTTTTCACAATTCTAGAACAATTCTAGCTTATCACAATTCTCTATTGCACTTGTCACAATCCTAGAACAATTCTAGTTTATCACAATTCTCAATTGCATTTGTCACAATCCTAGAACAATTCTAGTTTATCACAATTCTCAATTGCACTTTTTCACAATTCTAGAACAATTCTAGCTTATCACAATTCTCTATTGCACTTTTCACAATCCTAGAACAATTCTAGCTTATCACAATTCTCTATTGCACTTTTCACAATCCTAGAACAATTCTAGCTTATCACAATTCTCTATTGCACTTTTCACAATTCTAGAACAATTCTAGTTTCACAGGTGCACATAAGCAAAGTCATGTCCAGTAACATTGTCTCAATAACAATGGCAGGTGGGTGTGTTGGTTTTTCACCCACTAATTTAAAAGCATAGGGCAAAGCCTCTTCCCAGGCCACCATATGGCAAGTGGCCACGGGAGGAGCAAGCAGGCCCATTGTCCATTTATAGTCTTTATATCGCGTATCACCCAAAACAGTCCATTTCAGCTGCAACACTGGAACCGTGTCTGCTGTCTCTGGTGTCACGGTCAGGAGGGGCATCGCTGCCATCAGCGTCTGAAGGGCTGCGGACATCTGGCTGGTCTCTCTGGACTGTTGTCTGGTCCTTCTCTTGGATCCCCAGGTTACAAATGTCTCTGGTGGGGATGAACTCTCTGCTGCTGGATTTGCACCTAGGAAGGAATGTCCCCGGGGCCCAACTTGGGCCTTTCCAAATGCCATCCAGGCCTTTCCACATCACAGTGGAAACAAAGTTGTTGTCAAAAAGATTAACAAGTCAGACAAAAGTCAGTCTGTCACTTAGCTGCACTTTCTGTGTATGCCCGAAGTGCATTGCTAAGGTAAAATGCAAAGAATTTAAAAATGTAAAACCAAAATAATTTAAAAGTGTAAAAACAAAATAGATTAAAAATATAAAACCAAAATAACTTTAAAATGTAAAATCAAAATACTTTGAAGATGTAAAATCAAAAATGTTTAAAAATGTAAAATCAAAATTTAAAAATTGTAAGCAATCACATATCCCAAAATTCCCTTCTCTTGTTTAGAAGAGATCTTGGGGATAGTCTGTGCAGTAATGACTTTACTAGAACACTCTGGCTATATCCCTGAATTCTTTTGCCTAAAAATCAAAGTTTGAGTTTCTGATACCGAATTGTACTCCAGGAGTGTGAATCAATAAATCTGATATTTTCCTCCTGGGTCAAAGATCACACACTGTCTATTTATTCTAGTGATTAAAACAGCAATTTTCCAACCCATTCTAGACATAGACACTGTTTTATAAGTACCCGTGGGGGGTTGGGAAATCAAGCTCACCTGTGGAAGTGGAAAATCCACTAGTTAAGAAAAGAGGAGTTCCAACTCTCCAAAGACGATCCTAGCAGTTTTACAAGTATAAAATTCCACTCTCTCTAACTGCAAGGTCTTGTCCCTGTAAGGTTTCTTAGAAATTAACTCAACTGTATTTTTAAAACTTTTCTGATTATATTCAATACCCCACAATTCCTTTTTGCCTTGGGGCATAAAGCCTACTCCTGTCCTTTGAAATGAAGACACAGGAGTTTTAAATGGATTAATGGGCAGTGCTGATGATATTATCGCCCTTCCTTTTCCTCCTCCCCCTTCTCCCTTGGCCCAAGAAGGTGAGGCAGAGGGAAGAATTGGAAAATTCCCCAAAGGCTGATTTAAAATCAAACCTGAGCTTTGTACATAAAAAGAACTAAACCTCTTCTCAATGAAAGAGTAATCAATAAATTCCTTAAAACAACAATGCAGGAGGTAAACCAACAAAATGCTAAGAAGAATTTCTACAACTTTAGTCCATGTGGTTTGTTTATTTCCTTCCTTAGTTTCAGCCACTGGTTTGAACTCTTCCTGTTCTATCTGTATTAACCTAGCTTTTTCTTCTTTCTCTAGCTCAATCTGTAGTTTAACCTGCAATTCCAGCAACTCTTGCTGTGGCATTTCGTACTCTATACTGTCATACATACGCACTAGCTCTAGGTTGCTCCCTCTCCGAGCTATATCTAATAGGTGTGGGGATAGCCTTTGTGGAGCTTGATTACAAGCTTCCTGCTGTTCTTCAGTGGTGATCTTTGTTAAAAGATCTTCCATCTGGCTCTTTAACCTCTTTATATAATAAGCATTATGTTCAGCTGTGTCCTTGAGCCTGATCCCAGATTTACCTGGGTCCATATTGCTTCTCTGTCTTCCCTCTTAAGTGGCGTTTCTACCGGATCTTTCAGAATCTTAATTCTGAATATTAAATATTTTCAAAACCTGATAATTCCTTATGTGTCCACGTTGAGCGCCATTTGTAACGTGCTCTCCTGGCAGTTACAATTACTAGTCTGTCCTAGACCCACCAGAGTACCTTTGATCACTGTCCTTTGCAGTGTGAGCTCTACCCGGCTCGCCTCCTCTGAGGCCTTCTAAGGTCTCTGGCCATAATCTCTTGAATCTATAGCTTAATAACCGGTAGCGCACTCAAGAACAACCACGTGTAATCTTAAAAGCCTTTATTATACCTACTCACATAATGCCCTAGCTGATGCCCTGACTTGTTGGTTCCCTGGTGAACACCTGGTCAGAAGACCCATGTGTTCACTACCAAAATCCTTACCTCTTTCGGCTACCCATCTTGGCTTGGCCACCCAGGCTAGGAGCCAGGGTGAACAGCAGGAGATTAAAGAGGGCGGTTGCTGCCTGCAGTGGGCTTATATAGGGCCTGTGAGGTCACACACACAGCCAATCAGCGAGAGAGTCACCCATTACGAAGCTATCTCAATATGGCCAGGATCCCGCCCAAGGGCAGTCCTAATATCCACAGAAATTATTTCTGGGCCTCAATCCCGATGCACTGTGTCCGCCCATTTAAAGGGCCCTTACAGGGAACACCATATATTAAAGAGCAAAAGAACTAGGGTTGTGGCTGAAAATAACTAGCAAAGTTAACTATAATCCTTACTAAAGGAAAAAGAAATAAAAAAAGGATATTCAATGAATTGCCTGATTTTAAATTTTGTTGCCAAAAAACCTCAATTTAATAGAAAATTTGACATATAAGATCTAAGAGAAATATAAGGTATTACATCAAACTAATTTCAAGGGACTTAATAAGGACACACTTTTTATTTTATCTCTGGAAAAGTAAACCATATGTCTAAAAGTGTCACTAGTAAATGAATAGTTTGAAAGAAAGATTGGAGTAGAGCTGACTAAGATGTAATTCTAAAAAGCAATACTTTGTAGGAAAAGGTAAAAAGAGTAATTATCTTATATGAATGAGATGTGAGAGGTAGAGTTGACACGGAGAAATTAGATGGAGGAAGAGGACTATCAATTCTATAATCCTATTCACTTTGGGAATGAGTTATAGAGAGGAACACTACAAATATATCTAGAAGAGTATAAAAGTCTTTTAAATTTATAAAGAAATATGAGGAGGAGGGAAAAGGTAAGGAGAATATAATGTGCATTAATAGGAATGGGATGAGGCATGTAAATTAATGGGAATGGGATAAAGCTGAGGGAAGTGGAAAAGGGAGAGATTGTTGGAGAACAGGCAAGTTAAATAATAGCAAAGCTAGGTAATGGATTGAAGTAAAGCTCAGTAGTCAGCAGAGATAGGAAATAGGAGATACACACAAACAAAATATTAATGATCAGGAGTAAAGTTTATTAGAAAAAAAGTAGGTGTGGTAATCATTGATCTGAAAATTAAAGCTAAAATAATTTTAATCAAAGGAGAAAAATAGAGAAACTACACTATATGCCAAACATATTAATCAATATTGTTTTAGACTATTTAAAATAACTGGATAGATATTGTTGTGTTGTAGGAAATAAGTTGGTGGATTTAGGGAAAAAATATGCAAAAACTTGAACTTATGAAGGATGTTATTCACCTTCAGGGAAAACAGAGGACAAACAAGTAGAGTATATCCTCACATAGATGTATATGTTTATACTTGTGTATGATTATAGATACTTATGTATATGTATGTGTATTTATATGAATAAAAGTATATATATATATATATATATATATATATATATATGCATATGTATGGATGCATGCATGTATAAATAGATCCATGCTTAATTACAAATCTTACAAAAAACTAAGTTTTGGGGATTAAACTTTATGGTGGTTAATTTATACTGGATTTGGAATTAGCTCCAAACTTGGGCTCAAATCTGACCTTAGAAACTCATTAGCTGTGTGATCCTGGATAAAGGGGGAATAATAATAGAACCCCATGGGTTGTTTTGAAAATCAAAAGAGAAAATATATTTAATATGGTGTGTAAACCATATCCTACATGAGTGCTAGTGATGGCTATTAATAATAATCTTTCAGGTGGTTTGTGAATATCAATTCTCATTTCATTATGCCATAGATTCTATCACACTTAAAACTTTTACCTTTATATTCATTAGAAAACAGAGTTTTAAAGGGAAGAAGCAATTTTTTGATTCCTTTGTATTTCCAATGTTTAGGTCATTGTTCAGCATAGAGTAAATACTCAAAAATGTTTACTGACACCTCACAGAGACATGATAGGAAACACTAACATCTAGATTCTTTCAGTCTTATTTGAAGATAAAATTATAGTATTAGAGACTTCACATCATCAACATGAGGCACATTTCAAATTAGAATATGACCAATTCTTAATCCTAAACTATTTTTTTAGCCAACTTGATGAAGGAATGACAGTCCCTTTTAATTCATGGATTATTCAATAATGCAGGGCTTATTTAACCCTCTCAACTAGCGAGGCCTTATCACAAGTTAATGAGGTATTAAGTGAGAAACTGCCTCATCCCTTATTAACTAGTACATTGTCTAAATGGGTTTAAACACTATTCAAATTATTATGTTCACATACAGCCAGAGTTTAAGACAAATCAGATGGTAAGCTTAAGAGAAATTCAATAAGCAACAGCTCTTTCTAGAACCTTTTAGTTAAGTTTTCAAGGACTTCTTTCTCTTTTTTAATGGGATTTTAAGGATCCTCATGATACGAAATGAAATTTAACAGATTGGATTTTGGCAGAAGGAACATTTGCCAAGGACAGTATGGAGGTGGGAGACAGGATGACAGAAAGGACAAGCTAACTATATAATAAAATCAGAAGAGATTTTGGCCCTTATCTCAATACAAGTTGGGTGTGTGAAGTGGACTGGTAGAAAGTGGGATAAGGAAACCCTATAAGGAAATCCAGTAAGGAAATGCTGAGCGTAGATCCCAGAGATAGTTATGTCTTCATAGCAGAATGTATTGGTGGAGAATGATGGTTTTCCCCATATTGGCACCATGAAGCCAAGCCCTTTGTCTCCTATGCATGCCAATTGGAGACTCACAATATAAACTTTATGGTTGTGATTGTGAGGAAGTCTAGTGATCTTACAATCATTCATGAAAACTGTGGTAAAAACAAGATTTTTAAATTTCAATTCTTTTTCTTTTTAACTGACTTTAGATATCACCAAATAGTCAATAAAGCATTTTTCAAATTTCTCTTGATAATACAAAGATAAGAATGGAAGAGTCTCCACCTTGTCTCCCCCCCCTTTCTTTTTTTTCTTTCTAATTCTTTGCACAATATGTAACACACAGTAGCTGTTTAGTAAATAATTGTTGACTAATCTTGACTCAAGGGCATTATATCCTAATGAGGAGAAAAACAGGTACATACATAAGCATATACCCAATAGAAAAAAAATAATCAAACATGAAAATTTAGAAGGAAAGATTCTTACTAGCAACTAGGGGAAGCCAAGAGAGGGTTCACGTAGAATTTGGTGTTTGTGCTGACTTTTAAAGGAAATTAGGTGGTTCTTTGGGTAGAGGGGAGCAGGGAGTAACTTATCAGCATGTGGTTCAGATTGTGCAAAAACATGGAAACAGGAGCTAGGATGCTATGTATGAGGAATAGCAAGGCTGGTTTAGCAAGATTGAAGAATTCAGGAGAGAAGGGAATATACAGTGAGGTAGGTTAAGTACCTACTGAATAGTGGTAATCTATTCATCTGTTTATATCAATTGGTCTGTAGGTGTGTAGAATTAAAACAAAACAGCTGGAAGAGTTGGATTTGGCTGTAGTAGCATTTGTTTTACTATAATCTGTGATGTCATTTTACAAGATGATTCACCTGGAGAAATTGTGATGTCTTCTCAGAATCAATGTATACTGTAGTATTATTGGGAAGGAGGCAGATAGCTTATGATTTGGTGCTGACAAAAAAAGCAGGGGAATGTTGTAAAGCAATCCTTCTTTTTACCAAATAATTATCACTGAAAGTTAACTAATTAGAGACCTTGTTCACTTCTATGAGATACAGTGACTGTGGTCATTGTGGGAACAATATGGTGGCTGACCGGATCTTTGGGGCTATAGACAGTGAATAGTTTAAGACTAAGGTAGTTCTTAAACTTCTAGCCTGGAAGTTTGGCAAATCATTTGTACTGAATCACATTGGTCTCTGAGCTCTAGAATCACAACTCCAAAGATCCCCTCTTTCCTGGAAAGCCTGACTGAGACTATGTGCATCCTAAGAGTACCAGGAAATATGTTGAGAGGGCTTTCACAGCAAGAGGAAAAATCATATTATAAGTGGCATATAGTGAATGGTACTCCTTAGTCATTGCGTCAACTGTTAACTTTTGAAAAGGATTTGCTGTCTAAAAAGAGAGGTCCTAAATGTAAGAAGATCCAATGTCTTTCTGACTATGGAACCATTCATATAAACTAGTTTGACACTGTGAACTCTTTCTCTTCAGAAATATGGTGGGTGTTATTTCAAATACATTTGTTGGGAGGAGATGAAAGGTGGGTGGGATTTAAACCCTGCTTTATCTCTTTTTTCCTTATTTTCTTCACCACTGGTAGCCATTTGAACAGCTCTCCAAGTAGAGCTTGTATTACCCTGTAAAGGGGTTTATCTGACCATCTGCTTTGTATTAAAAAAAAAATTAACTAAATGAATCTACTTTTATAATATGGTAATCTACTCACAGTTGTATAAGCTGAGCTCAGAAGTCCAAGCCTGTCAGCAACATTCTAGCCAAAATATGACAGAGATAAATTATAACCTCATATGGAAAAGTACCACATAGAGATGTGATACTTAATATCCCAGTGAAAAAATGTAAATTACTGAGTGTTTCATTTGTTGCTTTGAAAATTCTACATGTCTGTTGAGAGACATGGTTTCCAAGAAGTTTTGTGAGAATTAATCAGAATTGTGTGAAGAAAGAACATTGTATTTGAAATTTGAGGACTCAGGTCCAAATTTCAACTCTGCTGCTTGCAAATTTTGTGGTCACAAGCAAAAAATCATTTCATGTTTCTGAGTTTTACTTTCCTGATCTATAAAGTGCACATGTAGGGCAAGATAGTCTGTGGTCCTTCATTTATCATTATCTTCTTCAAAAATTGTGTGTTGCATAATCATCAACAAAAACATCTATTTCAATATTCAAGGAATAAAAAAATAGGATTATATATGAAATGGTAAATTCAACAAGTTAGTAAAAATAATCTCTCTGTTTATTTGCTTTTCTGATTCTAAGATTTCTAAGACTTTTCACCTTGAATGATTTAATCACATTTTTAGGTAAAGAAACCCATTATAAACTCTGGATTCCAGAGGATTCTCTAGCAATTCAGGATTCTAGAATTTTGAAATTCAGTTCAAGAAATATTTCTTATATATATCCTATGTGTAAATTTCTTTGCTAGGCTCTGGAGATACAATGATGCCCGGTCCCTACCTTCAAGAAACTTAAACTCCAGAAACGGGACATAGACAATTCTACAGAGAGCAATGATAAAAATTGTAATATGAAAATTACACAGGAGAAATCCAACACAGTATTGGATTGAAGAAAAGAATTCTGGGTTCAAATTCTGCCTCTTTTACGTGGTATCTATAATTGGGAGGTTCTTTAATCTCTTTGGGGCTCAATGTCGTTGTACATAAAATGATCATGAGTTTGATGTCCTCCAAAATTTCTTTTACCTCTAAATCTCTGATCCCATGAACTTAAAATCATTTTTATCGGGGGGAATCAGAAAATAAAAAGCTTCATGGAGGCATTGTCACCTGAACTGAGTTTGGATGAAAGGAAATAAGAAGAGACATGGAGAGAACATTCCATAAGGAGTAAATATTATCTGAAAAGAAATGGAAATATAAGTGGGCAGAATTAGATCAGGGGATGATATGAGATATTACTGATAAACAGGAGATGAGGTTCATGATGATGTTTTCTAGAGAAATATTTATACCAATGACCATGAAAGAAAGATATGAGAGTAAAATTATGCTTGTTTTTCTCCTTCATTTGTAGACAATTTGGGAAGTCATGTGATTGTTATGAATAGATTTTGAAACCTCAATAAAGGATCAATTAGTTTGTCTCTACAGGAATAACACTAAAACATTTTGCTCTCAGTGACCCTTGGAAATGAAAGTGTGTAGTTTTTTCCACTCACCTACCCCATCTTTATGATAATGAAAAATGTGCTGAATTTCTTAGTTTGGAGAATGAAAGGTAATCTAGTATGGTCAGAGTTACACTTACTCCATGTAACTAGAGTACTTTTTTCTCCCCTAAAAGACAATGGAACTTATTCTTTCCAGTCATCTTATACGTTATTCCCCAACATGTATTCTTTAATACAGTGACACTAAGCTATTGGCTGTTCCACAAATTAGACTATTCCACTAAACCTGGCTCTGTGCATTTTCTTAGACCACCTCATGCCTAAAATACTTTCCCATATCCACTTTAATACTGATCTCCTTGGCTTCTTAAGCATCCCCAGCTCTCTTCATTCCACTGTTTTCCCTCAGTTAATTATCTCCTATTTCTCCTAAATGTTGCTCAATTTGTATACAGTTGTTTGCATTTTGTTTCCCTTATTATAACGTAAGCTCCTAGATCAGGTCCAGTTCCAGTGTTGTTGGGGTAGGGCTGGGGACAGATTTGGTGTGACTTTCTGACCATACATACTACACATACCATGATTACAAATGAAAAGGAGAAGGAACCAATCATGACTCAACTAAATTAATATTGTATTCTTGACTAATACCTCTTCCAAGATAGTATTATTAAAACTTCTTAGGTAAAATATTATAGGTCTGCAAGTTATTCATTTAGTTCCTAAAGCACTCAAATTATCTGAGTTAAATTTGGCCCAAAACACCCTCATTGCTTTGAATGAAGGATTAGAGTAGAGATATAAAAATTACAAGATTAATTGAAATACTTAACAAGCTTTTCTCAACTATTATTGTCTTCTTTAGGAATTATTCAACTTATCCCATTTATCCCATCTTGCTTGTAAGTACATTGCATGTTGTCTCACTCATTAGATTGTAAGCTCTTTGAGGGCAGGGGTTGTTTTTGATGTTTATATTTCCAATGCTTACCAAAGTGCCTAGTACATAATATCTGCTTAGTAAATAAATGCTTGTTGCCAACTTAATGCTGCATTTAAATCCTAGGTGGAGCTGGCAATGAGGATTGACAACAAAGCAGTAGGGAGAAGAATTATCTTTAGTCTTTAACAATGTTAAAGACTAAAGATAGGCAACAACTATTCCACCTATATCTTCAAAATATGCTTTATTCTGAATTTTCAAATTCACACTTATTACAATAATTTTACATTAAATGATTTATATCTTAATGTCAAATTATCCATAGATCATTAAATAAATTGCATTGTGATACCAAGAAGTCCTAGAAATGCCATCCTTAACAACATACCAATTCCTCTATCAATTATAATTCTTTATAGGAAGAAAGTTTATTGGTTTACTATCATAGAATCTGATCAATGAACAAATACTCAGAGACCAATTCTGTGGTTCCTTCCCTTCCAGAGTCAGCAGTGGGTTTACTGCTTAATAGAGCAAATCTGATGGCTTAGCTTGGCATGGTGTTGGTCATAACTCATGTCTTCCACATACAAAAAAGTGACCTGGGGATTTGTCAATATCCCACAAAATTCAGTGTTGCTATACTAAAAACAGAACTGTCCTGAGACTAGTGACAAGCTGACTACCCATTTTGGTTTTCATACCTCTTTGATGACAAATAGGTTTCTTCCCATTTTCCCACAGAGACTGTTGACCCTACTGACTCTTATTAGTGGCTTTCAGGGAGCAATGCTCAGAATTTCAGCTGATGCTTGCAGATCAAATTTGAGACACTGAAAATAAAATTCAACCAGTTCCTTGAAAAATGAGACTATTATATATTTGAATCAGTAAAAAAAATAACTTTTAAGGCAAAGGATGCTGTTGTCATGTGGTTTCCTCATATTGTGGGGGCTATGTGACCTAATTTTGTTAGCATTCTTTACATATAAAGTTTTCCCTAGAGCCAGTCCTATTAATGTATTGCTTTTGAATTTGTTATAATGAAATTTCACATTTATAAGCCAAGGCATGGGAAACAAAATGTATAATAGATTGTAAATTCATTATGGGTGACAAATTCTTTCCTTCCTTCCTTCCTTCCTTCTTTTTCTTCCTTCCTTCCTCACTATATTTACTTTTTTTTTTTTTTTTTTTTTTATGCTCTAGGCACTGTCCTAAGTGCTTGGGATAGAAATACAGACACCACAGATAAATTAAAACTCAATATCTTATGCTGAAGAACATCTGCAATCAAAGACAAGATATTGCTCTTTCTTTCCAACAGTCCCAAGAAGGCACGAGAGGACCCTAAAAATTAGCCTACTTGTATACACTGACACCACACTTTTATATGCAAATCAAATTAACACATCACAACTGTAAGGTAATTAATTTGAATTCTGGAATTTGCCTTTCCTTTTAACACCCTTTTTCTATCCATCACTCCATGCAAAGATGCATGCTTTTGCCTAGATCATAAGAGAATATATAGAACCTCTGTGAGTATAGATACTTGCTGAGACATACTCAGAATTCATACTGTTCCCAGAATTCTGACAGATCCCTGGGAACATGTATTCATTCAAGAATTGTTAAAGACATTCATGATGCTTAGTAAGAATTGTATGAATCCTTGATCTTTTTGGAAAATTCCATTTCTCTGAGCAGAAACAGGAGCTCATTATACATGGGAATAAGAAGACTATATGATGATCAATTCTGATGGATGTGGCTCTCTTCAACATTGAGATGATTCAAACCAGTTTCTCTTGCTCAGTGATGAAGAGAGCCATCTACACCCAGAGAGAGAGCCATGGGGACAGAGTATGGAACATAACATAGCATTCTCACTCTCTCTGTTGTTGCTTGCATTTTGTTTTCTTTCTAAGTTTTTCTTTTTCTTCCTTCTTGATCTTGCACAAATTAACTATATAAATATGTATACATATATTGGATCTAGCATGTTAAATATTTTGAAATACATGTTGGATTAAACTAAAATTATTTAGGATAAAAGATAATGACTCAGTTGTTTCCCTGAATGAAGGCCACCAGAGCTGAGCTCATAGGAATACTCCAAATAGAATATAAACTAGATTTTCTGTAATCTAGATTTGAAAACCCAGGATGGGAGCTTTGATTCTAAAGTTACACCAGATGATTCTAGAAATTTTTTATTACTAATCCAAGGCATAGAAACTAAGGATTAAGTAGATTTATAACATATCACAACACATGCAAATTGTTTGACCCATTAATATTATAGGAGTTTTTTTTTTTTTTTTTTTAAGTTCCCTAGGAGAGTAATGCATTGTTTCTATTGATTTCATATTGTTTAGAGTTAGACATTGACTTATAGTTTACTGGTGCTTTACTTTATTTACATATTTATATTTCTTTTCTTGATGTAAATATACCATAGAATGAAATTCATTGTGGGTCCTCTCACCGCTCCAAAAAAATTAGAAATATAGGAAGAAAAATTAAAATCTTTGTAACATCATGACTGATTAACCAATTCATCTTTATGTTTGGGGGTAATGAGGCCAAGAATATTAATTGGGAAAAAAAAAAAAGGAGAAATATATTGGGTGTTCACCAAACAAGATTTTATTCTATAGTTCCAAAATGGTTAGGAGACATTTCCTTCTTGTGGTAAGGAATGCTTCCACTATAGGAAGAAGGAACTTCTCTCTCCTGCTCTCCTATCCCATAGCAACATACATTTAGATCTAAAATAATCTTTGGAAGACCATCTATTTGAATCTTCTCATTTTACAAATAAGCTTAAAATGGTTAAATTAGTTGATAAAGATTATACATGTAGGTAAGGACAAAGGCAATTTCAAACTCAGGTTCTCTGATTTCAGAGTTAATGCTGTTTGCACTATGGTCGAACCTTATATTCCCTTTTTATCTTTATTTTATCTTATAATAACTTTTAGGTATAATCATTCTCAAACTACTATTCCCAATGCCCCATTGCTATATCTATTTTGTAGGGTCTTGCCTTCCCCCTCATTCCAGGCATTACCAAGAGCTATACTTTCTGGGGAATAACATTAATTTCCCATTTCAGGACCATTTGTGCCTAAGATCCAACTATCCAACCAGTTTTTATACCACAATGGCAGAACTTCAACAAATAATTCCCTAGCTAGTTAAGGCTCAGAATGATGCATTTTAATAAAAATTTAGGATAAACAAAATAAAAGTGTCTTGATGACCATTTCCTGAAAAATGGGTTTTGCTCTTTTTCCATTGATATGAATCCAGTTAGTTAGGAAATTATCATTTATTATTCATTTACAATAAGCCAGGCACTGTGCTAAATGTTGGAGATTAAAAAGAAAAAACAAAAGAAAGAACAAAAATCATCCCTGTTCAAACAGTTTATAATCTAATGGATCCATTAGTTTTTTTCTTATTGTTCTAGATTTAACTTACATGTATTTCATTTATTGTTAATGATTCCGTGGTTGAAATACTATAAGAAAGGTTTGTGTTGGCCAAAATTGGTCTGGACCAATTTATGTTTGTTGGTTTATTTTTCCTTCTCCAATTACCCAGGAAAGAAACTCACTTTGTATTAGGATGAGAGGATAGGCTATAGCTATAGCCATATATCTTTATGTGAATATAGATATATATAGTTTTAATATATAGATATATATGTGTGCATATATACATATACATATATACATATACATATACATATACATATACATATGTATATGTGTATATATATATATATATATATATATATATATATATATATATATATATATATATATATATATATATATATATATACTATTTGTCCAAATATAAGGGAAATGAGAGATTATAAAGAAAATAAGGAGGCAGATTAAGAATGAAGCAGACACTCATGGAAATAAGGAGTCATGGCCGCAGACTTTCTGGCCAGGAAGTCCAACCCTGCTTTCTCCTGCCCACTGGAGCCACACCAGTGCTCTGAACATTAAGCCGGGTTTACTGCCTCCCTGGTGGCTATGCCAGTCACATTTAACAACAGCTGCCACAGCCTTAATGACAGAGCCTGTGGGAACCTAATGAGCACCCCCTACACCTGTGCAGCTCTAGGAGACAGCTGTTGCCCTCCCCTACCCCCTCCTTTCACAGTCCTCCCCTCATGTACACTCACTCTCTGCTCTTCCCCAAGGATGCAACCATATTCTCCCATCCTCAAGTTGGTTTTATGCTTCTGCTATTATCTGTTTCTAGTCATTTCCATATTACTTAATGGCAGCAAGGGTGAGCAGGGTGGAGTTTGGGGGGAGGGTAGGAAACCTAATTTCTTTCAGGCTATCATCAGAATTCAGAATGAAATATAAAATGTGCTTGTATTGGAGCTGCTGTCAGAGAAACAGCAACTGAGCATTTTTCTGAGTAGGCAGTGAGGGTCAGATAAAGAGGCAAAAGGGATAGAGCAAGAGATTCTAAAAGATACCAGTACTCTAATCTTCACAACAAGCTCAGGAAAGGTCTAAGGGTTTGCTAGTGCAGGAGGGGAGATTGATACTGGTCAACATGAAGCCCTGGAGTAATGAAGACCTGAATTTGAATCTTGCCTCAAACACTTACTAGCTTTTTAATCATGGGCAATTTGCTTTACCTCCTATATTCTCAATTACTCTATCTGTAAAATGTTAATAATCATGGCACCTATCTTCCACACTTGCTGTGAGGATCAAATGAGTTAAGATTTTGCAACTTTGCAGTATATATAACACTGATTATTATCTTAAAAATTGTCCCATTGTAGAGGATAGAAAGAAGGGCGTTTTCAATTGGAATATACACTATAAAGGGAAAAAGTACTTCAAAGCAAAGTAAATTAATTGTGACATAGCTATATGTAAAGCAATAGATTTCACTTAAAAAGTAAGGAAATATAAGAAAAGATTCATTCCCTTTGAGTTTGTCTTTAGCATCTTTTTTTGTGTGCAACTAAAATTTTTGTTATTTCCTGATTTGTCATAATATCATCTATGATCATACATATAATTATTGTACAATTGCTTAAACATGACTTTCTCAACTGTTGTCTTTTGCACAAGACATGACTCATGCCTAGAATATTCTCACAGCCCAACTCCACTTCTTAGAAATCCTATTTTCCTTCAATATGCACTATGGACAAGGAAATCCCAATAAATTTTGGATAGAAAATGCCATCTGCATCCAGAAAAAAATTTATGGAGATGGAATGTAAATCAGCACATGCTATGTTCACTTCTTTTTTCTGTTTTTTTTTCCCCCTCTTTTGTGGTTTTTCCCCTTTGTTTTGATTTTTCTCTCCCAACATAATTAATAAAGAAATATGTATTAAAATAAGTTAATATACATGTATAACCAGAAAAAATAAAACAATGTGACATGAAGGACACTTCCCATATAAGATCATTCCTGTTCTCTTTCCTCCTTCAATTGCTAGTAATAAGTAAAATATGAATTCCTTGAGGTTAACTATATATATATATATATATATATATATATATATATATATATATATATATGTTTGTATCTCTGATGAGTCTAGGTCTGAATCTTATATTTTATAAGCACTTGATGAACAACTATTTTTTGAATTATAATTAATAAAATTGGAGGCAGCTAGGTGGCTCAGTGGATAGAGCACCAGGCCTGGAGTCAGAAAGAACTAACTTCAAATCTAGTCTCAAGCATTCACTCATTCACTTAACTTCTGCATGATTTAATCCACTAGAGAAATAAATGGCAGACCACTCTACTATCTTTCCCAAGAAAACCCCAAATGGAGTCATAAAGAGTTAGACAAGACTGAAAAATAACTCAACAACAAAAAAAGTTGTTAAATTATAGATAATTTGTTGTTAATAAATTGACTGCTGACATATTGCCTAAGCCGGGGTTCAGAACAACAGACCTGTGATAAATGATATGAATATAATTGACATACTCTAGTCCATCTTTTCTGGTTTTGTCCAATAGCCTTTCCTCAAAACAAACAAACAAACAAACAAAAAAAAAAAAACAACATTTCTATCCTGTATTAGTCTTTCCCCCAGAAACCTTTAGAAGATTCAAGCTAATCTCAAGTCTAAGAGGGCAGAATGGCATAATGAGAAGAGGAATGTCTATATTCAGAAGATTCAGATTTACTTTTTCTGACCTGTACTTAATCTGTCATCTTAGACATGTCATTTTGTTTCTTCCTTGAGTCTCAATTTTCTCATCTATAAAATTGAAGGAATTGGCTTAAATGTCCTCTGAGGTTTCTTCTAGCTCGAGCTCAATCTATATTTTGCTTAAATTTCAAGGTCTTTCATAATCTAGATACACTCACTTTTATTTCTTTTTTTTCTTCCTGGATATCATTCATTCTATACAAATCCTAGCATAAGAATAACTTATTTTTCCCTATTTTGGTGCCTTTGCACTCTCACTGTTATTCTCTTCTTCTGTTACTGAAGAAGAGATACAAGATTATCTTTTACTATCTCACCTTCACTAAGAAAGCTATTCCAAGGCCATTATGGCCTGTGCTGCTGGCAGCATTTCTCATAGAGCAGCCAGCCTTGCCACGGTTATCCCTGGTGCCACCTGGTTGACCAGGAGGCCAGAAGGTATCACAAGAAGTCAGGTTTAAGGGATATAGGGAGGATGGGAGCAGTGCAATGCAGTAAAGTTGTTGGCATCTGCCTGAGGGCACAGCTGGAGATATTAATAATCATTTCTTTCATCAGATGGCCAAAAATGAGAGAGAAAGAAAAAAAAAAAAACCACAAGTGTTTTGTTGCCTCCTGTTTGAATTAATCTCCTCTGACAACTGCTGATTTGGGTTTGTGATTCAATCCTCCATATGTCTAGCTCTATTGGTCAATTAAATGCAAAGGCTGATTGGGGGAAGCAGAATGCTCAGATTGATTATAGGTGGAAACATCATGCAGAACTTAAAATATGCAAAGCAGTTTGGTGAGCTTGGTGTTAACAAAGAAGAAGAGCAGAGGATATAGTTGTCAAGTTGTCAAGAAGGTCAGATTTGCATCATCTTCAATTCTTAGAGATCTTGCTACAAAACTTATGTCCACTGTAAGCTGTGGAAATTATAGGTGTGAGTGAAGAGGGGTGCTTTTGCTTTAACAAAAATAAAAACTAACAACTCTCTCCTTTCCATAGAATTTAAACTACCCTCCCTTTCCCACTGCCAAAACCTGTTTTCAGCTAGGGAAACTAGGGAAAGGTATAAAATATAAAAGAAATATATTAAGATTTGTTGTGGAAAGCACAATGTATATCTATAGAGAAGTGGTCCCAAATATAGACTTCAGTAATTTGGGTGAGGTGGGAACATGAATTACATATTTGGAGTCAAGTCAATGTGGCTTAGTATGATTACATCAACCTAGGACCTCAGGAACTGGAAGGGCCAATCCTATCTTTTCTACTACTGTGTTGTGCAGTTTAGAGCAATACACTTCAATTTTTTATGTTCACATTTCCTCATGAGTAAGAAGACTAGCAGAGGCAGCAGAGCATTTTACAGTGTCCCCACCACGATATTAAACTTGACCTAACAGCCTGAAAGTATGTTATTATTGGAGAGATTCTAGCCATAGAAACTTTTATGAATTTAAAACTAAGCTACCTCCTGTGACAGCAAGAAAGGAGATAATACACAAGTGATCATTAGACTTAGGAAAAAAACAAAACAAACTAAAGAAATTTGCATATTGCTGCATAACATTAATTATGATGGTAATGACAACAACAAAGATAGCAGGTAAAATATCCATTTAACAACCTGAAAACCATAATGGTTTTTTGAACTAATGTTGGATTTCTCAAGGAAATGTGCATCTGATTTTTTTGGTATTTTGTTCTAGAAATATCTGGTTCTGTATCAATGATGGGCACTCTAAACTAAAAGCTGGAGGTGACAGAAAGAAGGATTGACATTTGATATTTAAACATTTATAACTTTATTATGGAAACTAAGACTTATGATTGAATTGAAGGATTCATTCATTTGTGCAACAATATCAACAACAAGTTAAAAACCATGGTGATAGGTGTTGAAGATACAAAGATGAAAAGCAAAATATCTATTCCTTCAAGGAGCTTACAATCTGAATCAATCAACCAATAAGAATTTATTAAGTATCTATATACCAGGCACTGTAGTATATAGAGGGGATATAAATACAAAAAGGAATCAATTTTTACTCTCAAGAAGATTCCATTTTAATAGTACCTAAATCCATATATCAGAATAATCAGAATAATAAGTATAAAGAAGAAAAAATAATCTTAAATACTTAAATACAATGCAGTTTGGGAGGAATAACATCAACTGTTGTAAGGGATCAAGATAGAATTCATGTGGATTATGCTCCAACTACATTTTGAAGGAAGAGATAAGGAAAGTACAAGCAAAGTCTGAGGAATGACCTAGTACAAAGGCTCAGTGACAGAAGAAAAAATGCTTTGTGAAAGAAATAGACTGAAGGGAATTTTGGTTGGATCACAGAATGTGGGAAGGAAAAGAAAGTATAATGAGACTAAAAAGATAAGTTAAGGCTAGGGTGTATATGGCTTTAAAAGTCAAGAAGAAGAGTTTATATTTTGTCCTGGAAACAAGAATGAGCCACTGGAATTTGCTGAGTGTGTATGCTTTGGGAGGGAGGAAGTAGGTTACATAGGCAGAATTGTATTTAAGGAAATCGTTTTATCAGCTGTGTGGAGAGTGGCTTGTAGCAGCATTAGATTCAAGGCAGGGAGTCAATCAGGGGAACATTTTAATAATTTAGGCAATAGGTGACAATGGCCTAAACCAAGATCATGACTTCGAGAATAGAGAAGTGGTCAGATTGAAGAGGTGCTGTAGGGATAGAAAGAGCAAAATTTAACAATTAATTGGATATATGATGAGGGATGATGACTGAGCATAATACCAATGATACAAACCAGAGAGACTGGAAGAATGGCAAGGCTTTTGACAGAGGTTAGAAATTTTGGATGAGGAAAGGGTTTAGGGAGAAAGAGAAGATGTTCTTTTTAAAATATATTAATTTTATGATATCTCCAGAACTTACAGTTTTAAATGACCCATCAGCAGATAGTGATGTAGGATTGAATTTCAGAGTGTAGACTAAGAATGAGTACATTTTAATGAGTCATCTATGGTAATTTAATTTAAATTCTGAGACCGAAAGAGGAGAAAGAGAGAGAGAGAGAGAGAGAGAGAGAGAGAGAGAGAGAGAGAGAGAGAGAGAGAGAGAGAGAGAGAGAGAGAGAGAGAGAGAGAGAGAGAGAGACCGGGATAGTGAAAGACTATTTAGTAGGCATGATACTGATAATGATCCAGTGATGTAGAATATAAAAGATGGGAAATCAGGAGAAAGTAGTTGCACAAAAACCCAGAGTAGAAAACATTCTAATGGAAAATATGACCAAAAGGGTCAATACAGCAAAGAAATCAAGATGATAATTGAGAAGGGATCATCAGATTTGGCAATAAGAAATTACTAGTAGGTTTGGAGACAACAGTTTCAGTTGAGTGATAGGGTCAGAAACCAGATTGCTATTTAGTAGTTAAGTGATAAGACATAGTATCTTGTATACATAGAATAATTTGCATATATAAAATAAAATCTGTATGAGTGATATAAAGTGCCTTCAGAGGAAGGAAAGATTTTTTCTGGCTGGAGGTAATTAGCAAAGGCATAATACAATATTCAATAGAGTGCCAGATTTGGTTACAAGATGTAAATCAGAATATTGCCTTAGATAATCTACTATTTGTATGACCCCCAAAAAAGTTGTTTAACCACTCTGAGTCTCAGTCTCCTCATATATAAAACTCATTGCACTTATCTCTCAAAATTATTGAGAAAATAAAATGAAAGAATGTATGTAAAGAAGGTAAAAAAAAACTTAGTGTTATAAAATTATGATTATTATTTTTTATATTATCTCTACTATTAGTACTACTAATATTATTATTTTCATTATTTAGCACTTAAGCTAAGTTTTGAAGATGAGTAGGATTTGACAGAATAAAAATATAGGGTAAAGAAAAATTATTCTGGATACAGCAAATGGTATAAAGAAAGGTTCATAAATTTTTTTCAAATGACTTAAAGAGAAACAATGCACATGCTTATTTTTAAAATTTTCTTGGTCTCTTCCAGAACAATTACAATCCTAATATTGTTATTTGTCTTTCATTCTTGAAGAGGAGCATGACATCAGGGAAGTGATGACATGACATGCAGGTGATTAAGATTTAAGTGAGGGAGAACTGTGAAATGTCACTAAACTCACTTTCTCCTCCAGAATAATTTCTGTCCAAAGGCAATAGATAAGGATGACTACAGATGGCCCTGAATGCAATAGGACAATCTTAATATAGAGTTCTATTAAAGACTCCAATCAACAGATTTGTGTCTCACCCTCTCATCACTTTTCAGTGTAAATTCACTTCCTTCTTGCCAGTTGCTACATAGATCGAGATCAGATAGAAGCCCCATACCAAGCAACCCTATGTCTGATGCTGTTCTGTAATTTCTTATACTGTGATGCTAGCACCAGGACAGCAGGCCTTTTAAAATTGTTCCTGTCACTTTAAATATTAGAGAAAATAAATCATCCCTCTGAGACAGCCCCTAAGGAAACACCCCCTCCCCACCACTACCAAAAAAGTAGATATAGCACTTAAAAGCTCTTCTCTATTACAGTGCCTCCAGGGAGCTTTTAAACTTAGAGAGTTTTTCAAGTGAATTTTATGCTTTGGAAGGCCTTTTTTTATTATGTTTCTAGAATTACCCTCCCAAACCTATGACTAAATATGCCCTTACATCCTTTAATTTGATTTCTTTTTCCAAGCTATCGTTGTCCATTCTCTCATCTTTTTTTAGACCTTTTTTTTTCCATGTGATTTTTACCTCTTCTTAAGCCTTTTCCCCTTCCTCTAGCACTCTCTCTCTGTCTCTGTCTTTCTCTATCTCTATTTGTCTCTACCTTTCTTTGTCTTTCTATCTTTCTTTTATTATCCTATTTCTTGAATATCTTCCTTCCTATGCTTTTCTCTGGAATTTTTAGTATCTTTCTTTTTGTACTTTTATTCTCACTATTTATATTTTAGCTAACCTCACTCTTTTTTTTTTTTTTTTTTTTTTCCTGAGGCTGGGGTTAAGTGACTTGCCCAGGGTCACAGAGCTAGGAAGTGTTAAGTGTCTGAGACCAGATTTAAACTCTGGTCCTCCTGAATTCAGGGCTGGTGCTCTATCCACTGCACCACCTAGCAGCCCCCTAACCTCACTCAACTTATATTGAATATGATCTGAACACAGATAGTACTGTTAATTGGCCACCTTTAATAGTGTCTTGAGGGAGACTTCTTGTATTACTTCACTCAGCTCCACCCAATACAATAAGTTTTAGCACTGATAAGGCAGATGAGAACCTTGAACTTAATTCTCAATAACTCCTTATGTGGACAGGAAATTGATACCTCTACTCACCTGCAAATTCAGTAACCTAGGACTATAGGCAGTGTGGTACAGGTGCCAGTTTAAGGGAGCACAGCAGAGTGAGTAACCCTAGATCCTTACAATAAGTAGAACAAAATTATCTGACTTCTGCTCTCTTTTCTTGACTTCTCTTTTTTTTCCTTTTGGTTTGGCATGAGATTTAGCATATGGATTCTGGTCTCTCTCTCTTCTTTATTTAGACCTTTTTTATTTTGGAGAAAAAGCTTTAGGGATCTGATTTTGTCCTTTGCCCCTGTACCTTTCTCAATAATGAAGAAGTAAGGAGTCTCATAGCTCTTCACCTTCTATATTGACATTGAGAGATAGTAGATTCTTCTTTTGCTTGGGAAAGGAGTCACCAGTGGTGATCTTATGCCATTTTATCTCAAATGATCTTTCTCTGTAAGGAACTGAAAAATAACTGTGATTTTTCATCAATTTATGCAAAACCAATTCCAGAAGAAACAATACATTGCTATAATGCATTTAGCAATACTTAAATGCAAAGTCTTATTGCATCCTTCATATTTTTATTAGTATTGACTTGGGGTGGAATCAAGATGGCAGAGAGTAGGCAGGACATTGCCTGAGTTTTTCCCAGTTTCCCTCAGAATTAATGTTAGATCAAACCTCTGAATGGATTTTGGAGAGACAGAACTCACAAATATTCAAAATATTTTTTTTCCAAGCTTAAGATATCTTGGAAGGACTTCAGGAAACATTTGCCTCATTGGGGAGGGGGAAACATGGCTCAGTGCATGCACAGCATGGAGAAGTCCAGCATAGGGAATCTAGTGAGAGTATTTTAGCCAAAAGACAGCAGGGTTGGTTCTTCTATCTTGGTTCAGAAGGTCAGTGGATCAGCAGACCAGCTGTGAGACCTCCAACACAACTACAGAAAACCTCCAAGCCCCAGCATAAGAGGTAGGATTTGGCCAAACCTATCCAGGACAATGAAAAAGTCTGAAACATAACCAACCTCAGCCTAGCACAGTCAGTGAGAGGCCTTTATTCCCCTGAAAATGAGCTTGGGACAATTTTCCCTTCAGCCTAGGACCAGAGCTCAACTTTTAAAAATGAGCAAAGAAGTACAAAGAGCTCTGTCTATAGAATGCTACTATGGAGACAGGGAAGATCAGAACACGAACCCAGAACAAGACAGAAAAGGCAAAATGTTTTTAGGTAAAACCTCAAAGGGGGATATAAACTGGTTTCTAGCTCAAAAGAGTCTCTTGGAAGAATTTAGAACAGATCTTAAAAGAGAGGTAGAAGAAAAATGGGAAAAGGAAATAAGTGGTAAGCAAGAAAAGTATGAAAGGTTAAGAAAAAGAGCCAATAGCTTAGAAAAGGAAATACAGAAGTTAAAAAGAAAACAACTACTTAAAACACAAGTTTCATGAAATGGAAAAAGAAAACAACTCCTTGAAAAATAGAATTGATGAAATGGAAAAAAAATATAAAGTGAACAAAATAACTTCTTTAAAAGTACAATTGACAAAATGCAAAAGATTAACAAAAAAGCTAACTGAAGAAAATTAGCTAAAAATAGTATTGATTGAATTTTTTGTTATATTCATTTTTGATAGGTTTGTTGTTCAATAATGAACTAAAGATTTCTTCTATAATTCTTGGGTTTTATGGGTCCTATTAAATTTCATTATTTTTTAAACAAATTTGAGACTCTCCAAGTAATATTTACCAATCTCTAAAAATTTCCACAAGTAATAAGGCTCAATAGATCTAGGATATAACATATCTGAAAACAATGGAGAATAAGTATTCTTTAATAAAGTTTTTGTTCTGTCTCCCCAGATGGTGGCAGACTTTTCAAAACCTATTCTCTTTAATCCTGCTCCGATTAACTGTGGTTAATTCAAGAGAGAAGGCCTAAACAAGGACAGCTTAACTTTGTCTTAGAATTTAAGAATTTCCTTAAAACTAGGTGGAAGTAAACAGAGTATATAAGAAAGATCAGCAGACCTAATGGAAAAACTCAGTTATTTACAAGCTAAATTCAAAGAGACTATCAATGTCACACATTGTGAGCTATATTCATGTAACACACATGTATTCATATTCAAGCTAAATGCAACATATATTCTGCTTTATTTCTTACTAGATCATGTCTCAATTGCATGCAAAAATTATATTGAAAAATGCAACATAATTTTAATATGATTGATAGTAAAAATCTGTTAGGGAGTTAAATAAAATTCCTCCCTGGACAAACAACAAAAATTACATCTTTGATTTTCCTCAAAACATCCTTGTCTGCTGGAAGAAAAGCATGATATGCTGTTTAAAATACTAGACCAAGATTCAAATGCTACCTCTAAAAATGTTAACTGTGGGAGCATAGATAAAACATTTCAATTATCTGAAAAAAGGATTTACAATACTCAATAGGAAAGATGTGAAGAACAAAAGAAACAATACACACAAAGTATTCTGCAAACTTTGAAACAGAATATAAAATTTTTGTTTGTTTTTTAGTTTTCAGTTGAAGATATTCGTATTTGTGTAGAAAAGGAAGGGGGAGGAAAAGCAAACTGAAGATTGAGCTGATGTCTTTTGATAAACTGAGAAAGGCAATGAATGAAACAAACAAAAAGCAGTGAAAAAAGATTAGTCTGTCTCCTTGTTGATGTATAGACTTACATGGCCTCAGATGGCTATTCATCAAAGCTACACTATAAGAGTCTCCTCTAGCCACCAGGTAAGTGAGTGAACATTACAAATATGGCAGTCACATTATTGAAGGTAGTCTGAAGAAGGAGCAAGTTTTTAAAACCAGAGCTACCTACCTAGATGCTTGAAAGATGACAAAGAAAAATTTTTCATTTTTGTGGTAGTGTTTTGTTTTTTTTAATGGAATGGTCAGATGGGGGATAAAACAGTTTTTAAGAAGAAATATTTCCAGTTTTTGTTAATGATTTATTTCACTAAAGGAGAAATGCAACACTGGGTCATAGTCATTAAACATGACCCATTGGTAGACAGCAAATTATAAATCAAAAAAAGCAAAATAAAAGAAAAAATCAAAAGGGTTGAGGTCATGTTTTTATTTCATTTATAGCACTTTTCAAATTCAGCCCTAACCAAACCTGATTAAAGTAAATCCCTTTTTTACAGCCTGTGGAGTCTATAAGATTATGGTGTTAATGGAAGTGTGATTCGATCCGTCAGTAATGGTGCATGTCGGGACCCTGGCGCCTCTGACAAGTCCATTTTTTAAGATGTATTTATTGTTGTTGTTGTGTTTTTTTTTTCTCCCTTCTATTCTCTGCATTGCGGGGTTTAATTGAACAGTTTAAAGTGATTCTTCTTCAAGGCCCATTAATTGATTTTATTTGTGTATTCTCCAGGGGTCAAGGAAAAAGGGAGAAAGAACACATATACACAATACTAGCAGCTCTGGTTCTGTCATATTCTGCTTGATATCCCACCATGAATGGGCTTTCATGTCTCTTTTTTTTTATTACCTCAGTCCTTTTTCCTTCCTTGTTTTTCATAAGATGGTGCCCTTTTAATTTCTGATTCATCACCACAGTGGCAGTTTTCTCCTGCTGCCATTATTGTCATTATTGTTGTTATTTTGAATCTATTCAAAGTTATTTATCTCTTATCCAGTTATCAGAGGATGCATCATTGGTATCAGACTCAGTTCTTACCTCCTTGCCCTTTCCACCTAAGCTATTCAAAAGTCAAGTGAAAAGGCCCACACTTGTCTTTTGAAGAATCAAATATAAGTAGATTGTTTAGGGATATAGAAAGACCTTTAAGTCTGATTAGGTTACAAATTCCATTGGAATTCTAATAGCATGTTCAGGAGTGAAAAATCTAGATTGGAACAGAGGGGAAGGCTAAGAGGCTGAACTATTTACCCATTATCAGGCAGAAAGTATGCTGAGGCAGTTGGAGTTGAGTCTGGAATATTTTGATTAAAAAAAAAAAAAAAAGAAAAGAAGAAAAAATAATCCACAGCATTTAAACCTAATCATTCATAGCTTATCTATTCTGTCCTTTTATATACTAGATACCCTTTTGAGAATGTGCTGTGCATACACAATGTATTCCTAACCTTATGTGTGTAAACTGAATCAAGAACTATTTACACAGAGGACTAGTTTGTACTGTTGGAGTACTACATATATTTTGTAAACTCTGCGGGTTCATACATGTACCTCATATGAAAATATATGTGTCAACCCTAGTTCTGCCCCACTGATGATGATGGACTATAACTAAAGGGACAACTGTTGATCACAGATCATCTTAAAGACCTATAATGACAGAATTTCACTTTCAGGATTCAAAGCTATTTGGCCTAACTGATACATGAATGATTTTTTTTACCACATCCCTGACAAGTGCCCATTCAAATGCCATTTGAATAATTCTTATAGAAAACTCACAATCTACAGAGATGATCCTTTCATTTGGGGGCAGCTCTAAATATTAGAAAGCTTTTCTTTTGTTTTTCCCTGACTTTCTTCCTTCTCTTTCTATTATTTCATCTATCATATTATTTTCTTTACCTTTTCCTTTGCATCTGCCTTTGTCTTACCCTTTGCCTTCCCCTTTTCCTCCCCCTCCATTTCTCTTTCTCTTTCCCTTTTCATTTCCCTTTCCCTTTCTCCTTCCTTCAATAGAACATAAGTAATGATTGATCCTTATAATTACAAAACGTTTATAAATTTGAGTCTAAAGCTAATTCACATATATTTAATCTTGAAGACTATCCTGGTCAAATTCATAAAAGTTTGTCATTAGAAAATGGTGCCCCATTCCCAGGCATGAATGTTTCTTAGCCATAACAAGTCATTAAGAACATCTCTACTGAAAATAAGACAGATGAAATATGGATTGAGTGATAAAAACCATAGATCCTTGAAGTAAGCACTTAAAAATATTGTAACACTGGTAGGAGGATCATTTCCTTTGCCTATGCACTTCCTCCCCTCCAATGTAAATGCTAACAATTGAAAAATGGAAAGCCATTAATTTGGAGAGAGAATTCAAGATAAAAAACATTTTGAGTAGCATATACATTTGATAATCCAATATTGAATCTTTTAGAGGTGATTATTGATAACTTTCAATAAGTGCTGAAATTAGATCTTAGTCACCTAAGAAAATACTGAGTAAATTGAACACGGGACAGACCCATTTCAATAACAGGGGAAAGGAGCAGCCAAGTCCTACAATGAAGGGATTGAGTAGTTCGGTCACCTTGACAGATGAACAAAGGAATCAGAGGGGAAGCTGAAAAGAGCAATGCTTTGAACCATGTTTTGCTTTTTACTACATATTTTAATAAGATCCAAAGTGACCCTTAATTGGAGGAATAACATTTCAATAAACAATTTAACTGCCTATTGATTGATAGACTTAGAATTAATAAAATAAATAGTTCAAAAGCTTTTAGATGGAAAGGAAAAAAGAAAACAAATTATAGTAGAAAACCTAGGAATCAGAAGTCCTGGGTTCTAGCCCCAGGTCCTTGGGATAGAAATAAGAGCTCTGGACCTAAAGTTGAGAGACATAAGTTTAAATTCAAGTTCCAAAAATCTGACAAAGTCTCATGCTAAATTTGTGGATTATACAGAGAGATGCGAAATGAATGATAATACTTTTTATTTAGCTTCATGGTTCTGCATTAGGAAACTAGTGGAGTGCTCTAATAACTTGTGCTTGGTCCTGGGCTGTTTTAAAATTCCAATCACTGACTAGGATAAAGGTATATATGAGAAACTTATCAGATTTCCAGATGATCCAGCTAAGACAGAATCTTATCAGGACAGATGACAAAGTCAGGATTCAAAAAGTTTGATTGGCAGTAACTTTGTACTAAATCAACTGTGATTAAATTTGGTTGAAATAAACATGAACTTATATTTGGGAAGATTTTTAAAGCCTAAAGATTAGATGGGAAGACTGTTAGAAAGCAATTCATCCTAAAAATTGTGGAGAGGTTCTGGTGAAATTCAAGCTGAACAAGAGTAAGTGTTATGATATGGTAACCAAAAAAAGCTAACAGAATTTTAGACTATATTAAGAAATATATAATTTTCAAAACAGAATTACTCATAGGCCCACAAAGCCTGACTTTTTCAGATCATATCTGGAATATTGAATTCAGTTTTGAGCAATGCATTTTAGAGAGTATATTGATAAATAATAGTATTATATGACTCATTGTCATACAACATAACTGGAGTAAATAATATTGATATAAAAAATGGTGGGTCTTACTTTCAAAAAGAAAGTCAGAGACTTAAAACATTATATAATTTTTCCAAAAGCAAGTAAATCTGCTTTTTTTCTTCTTATTCAATTCTATGTGCAGTTTGTTGTCCAAAAGCATGTGTACTCAAACTATGCATCCTAATGAACTAACTTAATAGCCTATCTATCAATAGTTAAATATCATAATCAGGACACTAGTCATTCTACATCCATGTGTAAATAGGCTAAATACCTTGAAGTTATTATAGGTCTTATTTAGGAGATTCTGTGGCCTTTAAGACCTTGATAGAATCTATGTCATACATAATAAACAGGAGCTTCTAAGGACTTCAATGTCCTTGGCAGAATTTCTTAACTAAAAATTCATGCCTAAAAAATTTATATATATTTAAACATATACATATACACACATAAATATATCTACATATATAGATAAATAGTGATATAATTGAATTTCTCATTAATTATATATATATATATATTATATACATTAATTATGTATATAAAATACATATATTACATACTTTTATAATACATGCACTGTGGTTTATTTATGCATTTTAAAACATTATAAAAGGATTCCATAGGCCAAAGGGATCCATAACACATAGAAAAAGGCAAGAAACCCTCATATAGGAATTTTTATATATTTCAAAATACAGGTCACCAAAATGACAAAAAGAAAAGGTACATTCTTGTTGTGAGTAAGCTACAAGATTTTATTAATAAAGAGTTGTTCAGGAAAAATAGTATAGGAAATATTGATAGAGAAGAACCTGGAGGACAAAAAAAGAGGGGGAGGAAAGGTAATTGTGTAACAAAAGCAAAGGGTAACGTATATGCTCTATTGATAACTAATAAATGACAGGAAATCTACAGGAAGGCATCCATACTGGGTGATTCTTCATTCTTAATTTATGTGAAGAAATAGAGAAAAATCATACAGGATGAGGGGATAGGTACATTAAGGGCATTCTCAAAATGTTTATTTTGTTAATTATATATATATATATATATACATATATATGTGTATATATATACATATACATATATATATATATGCATACATACATACATATATTTGTTGTTGTTGTTTGCTGAGGCAATTGGGATTAAGTGATTTGCCTAGGATAACAAAACTAGGAAGTGTTAAGTGTCTGAAATCAGATTTGAACTCAGGTCCTCTTAACTTCAGGGCTGGTTCTTTATCCACTGCATCACCTTGCTGCCCCTAATAATATTATTTTTTTAAATTGATTTTATTTATCCTAAAATGTCTTCTTTTAGTCTTCTATGAATGCTGAATTATCCTGTTGTTCTGTGATCTAGCAAATAAAAAAAAAAATAGGTGTTCAACCCATCTCTACTCTCCTTCAGTCTATAGACTTTGTTCATTTACTTAGTCTTCATTTTCTTAGACTAAATACAATTCATTCTTTTAATCTGTCCTCATGTTGAGTCCCCTCTATCCTCATGATCAGTTTGCTTGCTTATTATGACTTTCCCAGTTCTACTATATCTTTCTAAAGGTACAGGGACAAGAATATAGTGTTCCAAGTACAGATAAAAATGGTTTAATAGAAGGGAGAAAACTAGTTTCAGTTTCCTTTTATTGTTAACTAAACTTTAATTTAGTTTCCTTTTGGGGGAGTGTTTGGGAAAGGACATAGGAGAAAGGCTATAATAAAATAAAAAAACGTGCTTTTTGTTGTTCAGTAGGGTCCAATTCTTTATGACCTCATTTGAAGTTTTCTTGGCAGAGATACTACTTTTTTATTTTCTTCTCCAGCTCATTTTACAGATGAGGAAATTGAGGTAAACAAGGTTAAGTGATTAACCAGGGTCACACTGCTATTAGGTAGCTGAGGCCAGATTCAAACTCAGAAGATGAGTATTGCTGACTACAGGTCCAGCACTCTAACTACTTTGCTATCTAGTAATCCAGATTATATTAGATTTAGTCTTTAATTTACATAACTATGGTAATAACACAATTAATCAAGTCAGTCCAAATGACTGGCAGTAAAATGTGAAATCTTACCCTTGTGCCATAACAGATTTTAAATTTAGAATAGGCTGTTCTTGCTATTCCTATGCTATATTCTCAGAGCCCTTAACAGGAAATATATTGAGGACAAAATATCAAGTCAATTCCCTCTCCTTTTACTGTTTGTGTCTAAGCATTCTACCTCAGCATGGCTGAAAATAGCACCTGGAATGGACAAATCCCAACCAAAAGTGAAAGTGGTAGAATTCAGGACTGAAAGGTACCTCAGAATGACTAGAATATGAGTGGTGGGGAAAAAAAACAAACAAAAAAAACAGGAATTGTTTTTATCTTTTACATAATATATTTATATATAGGAAAAAGAAATATGAGAATTTGTAGTCAGTGGAAATTCCCTTCATGCTAAAGCTGTCTCACCGAACAGCTGGTGAACCCCAATTAAATTTTCATGTTTTCAATGCCCTCATTTAGATAATTCTCCAGTGTGTACTATCTTACTTTTTAAATTTACTGCAAAAAGTTTCAGATCAGATTTGCCAGAATATTTAGGAGTCTTACACTGTATTACTGAAGGTTTTCCAACTTCATTTTCTTGCACAAATCATTTGTTTTTTTCTTATTGTTTTCCTTTACTGCGTCATTTAGATACATCTATTAACAATGATCTCCCAAGAAGTAACCTAGCTCAAACAACACCAACAAAAAGGCAAAAATAGTCAAGCTCCCATTTTCACACAACACTTTTCCTTAACAAGTTGATCACTGTACTTTTTGTAGGAGAAAGGGTGTTCTATATATATGTGTGTTCTAATTTTTGTGCTATTACTCAGACAATCCCTTAACCTCTCTAGAACTCACTGTTTTTTCATAAATTCTATAAGGAAGAAGTCCTAGATCACTTCTGTGGCCCCTTCCAAGACTAAATCTATGATCCTATGACAAATGTTTGTTATGTCTTTTTGTGGAAGCTTTTTTATAGCTCTCAAATATTCATTGCCATCTGAAGACAGATGCCTAAATTTATTCGAAACCTTTGGTGAAGGGCCACTTTGATTTTCCTAATAGGTTCAGACATCCTCCAATTTCCTCTTTAACATTATATCAACATAACCTTGACCTGTCAAATCCACTAAAACAAAGCTATTCTCCCTCAAAATCTTTCTTGTTTCATGAAGAAATGAAAAACAAACAAATAAAAAAACATATTCTCCTAGATAATATATTTTAAAAAATCAGTCATTTGAAAAACAAATCCATAGCTTCAATAAATTAACATAAGTGGTTAATTCTTGTGCATGCCAAGATACTGGTACACCAATTTCACTCTGCTATTCTAAGCAAAAAGAAGGCAAAACAATTTTCCAACTAATCAATGAAAACAAAATGAACAGGATTGTCCTTAGGTTATTTTTTTTTCAAAAATGGCCCTAATCTTACCTCCAAGTTAGCCAGTGTGACCAAATCAAAAGAAAGTGCCACACAAATCTGCAGGCCTTGTCAGGACCTAGAAATTGGTGGAAGTCAGGCAGTGATATTTGCATTGCATAATTGGCAGAGCCTGTCAAAACATGAAGAAGCCAGCTGCTGCCTGTTGCTGAGAGCTAATTCCACCTGATCTACTTAATATTATAATGAATTTAATCCTTTCTACATTGAGCCAAAAGTCAGAGTACAATCTCAGTAGTGAACCTGGCTGAAATAAAAAAAAAAAAGAGAGAGAGACTTCTATTATGGGATCAGTTTAACAAGAACACAGTGATAATCTCTAATCTTAATTTTTATACCCCTTCCCTTAATTTCCTAAGGATCCTAGCCATTGCACACCCTATCCATCCATCCATCCATTTATCCATTCCACTCACTCCAAATCATATGAATGAATCCTTCCTGCTCCTATATCAAATCAAGGACATATGACTACAAGAATATGGAGGTAAACTGGATATTGAACTACAAACTGAATCAATCCTGTCATTTTTGAATTGTATACTTTACCTATAAAACTTTCAATAGACTCTTTGAGCTAAAGATCCAAGAGAGATCCCAGAAGGGAGAGAAAGATTATTATATTTCTTCTCCTTATTTAAAAATGTATGCTATTATTTATGATAAAAGAAATTTAAAATGTAGTATGATTAAGTGGAAAGAAAGGGGATTTCCAAAAACTGAAATTTGTAGGTTCAAATCTGACACTACATGCAAACTACTCACATGACCTTTAGCAAGTTACTATGCTCTAAGATACTTTCTAAGACTTTAATTCTTAGGTGAAGTGACACTTTATGTTTAGAGAGGGTATCCTCATCTGGAAATTCCATAGATAAATAAATAAAATCAAAAGTCCAGTTCCTCTTCCCATTATTTTATAGGACACTATTCAAAAGATGATTCAGTGTTATCAATTAATTGACACATGTGTCTATATGTGTATATATGCATGTATGTATACAAACATATCAGTAGAAGAAAAATTAGAGTCATTCTGTCTAAAAGTCAGGCTTAGATCTAGGATCAATAGATAAAAATTACTGCAAAAATCAGCACTATATAATGATAACGCCAAATAGTGGAGCTATTAAAATGGAATAGACTATCTCCTGAAGGAATAAATTCTCCATGATTGGAAATAGTTAAGTAGATACTAAATGCCCATTTGATAAAAAATATTATAGAGGGGCTGCTCAGAGAGATCTCCAAGATCTCTTTATGCCCTCATGTTCTTTGATTTCATGACATGAACTTAAAATAAAAAGTTTGACTCACATTCAGGTGTATGCTCTGATGAATCTATAATGATAAATTAACAATAAAGAATTAATAATAATATTAAATATTTATACACCATTTTAAGAAGGGCAAAGTATTTCATATATATCATTTCATTTGACCGCACAATTTAGGTACCAGGACTATGCTCATGTTACAGATAAGAACAATGAGGCAGAAATATGTTTAGAGACTTAAAATTGTTTGGGACAGAATGTAAACTAATGGTTTTTATGACCACTACCTATCTGCTTAATACCTCACACATAGCAAAAAGCTACACAACCCCACAAAAGCTAGAAGAAAGAAGAAAGAAACAAGGAAAGAAATGAAGAAAGAAACAAAGAGAAAGGAAGGAAGAAAGGAAAGAAGGAAGGAAGGAAGGGAGGGAGGAAGGAAGGAAGGAAGGAAGGAAGGAAGGAAGGAAGGAAGGAAGGAAGGAAGGAAGGAAGGAAGGAAGGAAGGAAGGAAGGAAGGAAGGAAGGAAGGAAGGAAGGAGGGAAAGGAGGGAGGGAGGAAGAACAGACAAAAAAACTAAAATTTGCTATGAGTAAAGTCAGTATATAGGTAATTACTAAGTAGTTAGTATGTTCCAGGCACTGTGCTAAATGATGGGAACAGAAATGCAAGGAGAAAGGCAATTTCTCCCCTCAAAGAGCATATATGTTAATGAGGGAAACAATATATAAAAGGAAGCCAAAAAGGGAAAGGAGAGAGATATTCTATGAAGGCACAATAAAGGAAGTATATAAAGTCAAAAAGATAATGAGCAATGTGTTGCTAATTCTTTACTAACAAGCTCTTTGGGGATGAGGGGGTATTCAAGACATAATTTTTTCCTTAATAAGCATTATTAACATTCTATTCATCACTTCTTTAAATTTAGACAACCAACAAAAATTTTTGAGGTGCTAACAATTTAATAATCAGCATTCATGAACCTATTTCAACCATTTGAATGGTCTAGTACACTCCTGAGGAAAATCCAAAGTGGAGTGAAGACTTGGCTGACTTGAGTACATTAACAGAGATTCTGGGAAGAATTGACCCATTACAGGAAAAGGCCAGAGAGAAAGCATGAACTTGCAGGGAGAGAAATCTGCTGTGGTATGGCAGAGAGAGAGTGTGGAGAGGAAAGAGGAGAAACTAGAGAGAAATAAAGACAGCAGTCCTATGTACTTTCCTTAAATTAGGAAGTTCTATGAGCTTCCATGTAGGACTTAGTTGAATCAGACACATAGAGACAGAGAGAGTAGGAGGGAGAAGACAGAGTGGAAGAGAGAAAAAATGGAGATGGGGGAGATAGAGAGTTAGAGAGAGATGAGACAGAGACACACAGAAACAGAGAGACAGAGACAGAAAGAGCCAGAGGAAATAGACACACAGAGAGACAAACACGGAGACAGAGATACAAACAAGCAGAGAGAGACAAAGAAATAGAGAGGGGAAGAGAGGCAGAGATACGCAAAAAGAGAGAGAAAGAACAGAGAAACACACAGAGACAGACAGAGAAATAGAGAAAGAGATGGAGACAGACACAGAGACAGAGAGAGGGAGAGACAGAGAGTCATAGAGACAGACAGAAAGAGAAAGACAAAGAAAGAAATCTGAAATTCAGTGCACATTGTATAGGCTTCTCTTTAATTTTTAGCCAACAGAAGTTTACTGTCAAAATCAACAACAACAAATCAAAGTCAGATCACTTAAAGGAAAAGTTAATGAACTAACTAGGGATTCCTACCTAATTATTCCACAAAGCTGAGGAAAGCT
Organism: Sminthopsis crassicaudata; assembly: GCF_048593235.1. Classification (NCBI taxonomy): domain Eukaryota; kingdom Metazoa; phylum Chordata; class Mammalia; order Dasyuromorphia; family Dasyuridae; genus Sminthopsis; species Sminthopsis crassicaudata. The sequence continues at coordinate 324,197,948 of NC_133619.1, forward strand.
AACACAATTTCCTAAGGGAAAAAGGTCAAATCAATTTAAAAAAAAAATTACACTGACTTAAAACAGTAACTTCTGAATTTTATACTTGGAGGAAGGCTTTAAAAGCTCAGTTTAGTCCCATTATTGTGACCGCTCTACAAACAAAGCTGCTGGCATCTTCCTTAGTCATGGCATCTGCCAAAAAGAAGAAAAAAGGGGAGGCATTTGATACTTCCCATCAGGTGAATTGCTTTTGCACCATATGGCATTTGATGATACTACATATGATGCCAGTGACACAGAGAGTCTAGGGTGAATCTTTAGACATTTTTCACACCTGTCAAATTATTAAAACCAAATCCTGGTACATCCACAGTCATGAATGTGATGATTTAATCTTTATAAACTCCTCCCTATGTTATAGAAGCAACAAGAGAGAATTCTGACAATTGGAAAAATTCATCCCTAGATATGTGGAGAGAAAAGTATATTACCAGTTCCCAGGCCGAAATGCTCATGCTATTTACCTGAGATTCATTTACTGCACAATGTTGACAATGAATCTGAATTTGAGGATACATGAAGTTGTGAAGTATAAAGTACACTCCTTTATGAAGAGTAAATTGACAGATTTTTTTTTAAAATGAAGATATAAGATTTGTGCAGAGAAATACTGTATCCAAACAGCTGGCATGCCTAAGAAAGAGCATAAACTGCTGGCAAGTTATAGGCAGCCTCCTACATACACACTGTGAGTTGCAACCCAGTAAGTGGATGATTACAGAGGTTATAAGAAAACTAGAAATAAATACAGTGAACTTGAAAGGACACCTGGAATAAAAGAGGCCTGGATGCTAGTTGCCAACAGAGCCCTCTAGCAAGCCCATTTGAAAAATTGGATCCCGAGTTGTTAGTTATGCAAAAGAGAAAGTTGTCAGTTGTAAACATGTGAGTGCCTAATTATTTCTCACTAAGGAAAGGCTACTCTGGTGAGAAATATTGAAATGTCTTTGCCATCCTCACTCAGAGATTTAATCATTCAGCCTTAATCACAGCAGAACAGTAGACAGCCTAGGTAACTGCATGTTATCTCACCTGGGAGAACCTTGGGAGGTTGGGAAACAGAAGTGAGCTATAATAGTACAAAACAGTTTGAAGATGGCTGTCCCAGGCAGGAATGTTTTTACTTCCCTTTAGAAAGGACAGAGGTTTAAAAAGGGCAGGATCATCATTGCTTTGTTGCAGGGCACCAAAGTTAGATAGCCCTATTTAGTGTTTCCAGAGGCAGCTTGCAAGACATCCCCCTCCAGAAGCCATTGGTCTTCTTGAGAAAGTATGATGAACAAGAAAGATAGAATGCTAGGTCTGGAGTCAGGAAGACCTGTATTAAAATCTGGCTTCTATGTAACCTTAGGCAAATGAGTTAATCTCTATTATCATAGGAGATAGGATGCTAAAGAAGATGATGGATGAATCCTGAACTTGGAAACAGAAAGAGTTGAATTCAAATTTGGTCTCAGATATTTACTTGTGTGATCCACAGCAAGTCACTTAATCTCTGTTTGCCATAATTCATTGGAGAAGGAATGGCAAACCACCTTGATAACTATGACAAGAAAATCCCACGGTCAGTATGGACCATGGGATCATGAAGAGTCAAACATGGCTGAATGACTGAACAACATAGCATTTCCAGTCCTTCAACAACACATAAAAATTAACCTTAACACCTAGTTAGCAAGATTTTTCTTTTAATAGGAAGATAACACAAGGCCAATGTGGAATAAATTCCTCCTTTTCCTTGAGCTATTTCTTTCTCAGTGGCTTTCCCAGCAGTGGTTTCCAACAAAGAACAACTAAGTGAACACTGGCACAGTTTATATGCTACCAGGCCTGGATACAAAAATTCCTGATTACAATTCTGGATCTGTTCTTTTCTATCTACCATTAAGGTTCCTGCTCTGCTGGTCCAGTCTTGATTTGGTACTACTTTCAGAAGAATATTGATATTATATTAAAACCATCCATGACATTTGCCACCAGGCAATCTAGGCCAGTGCTCACGAGTTTGATTAAAACAAATTCTTTGACCTAAAGGAAACCGGAGGGATGATCATTTCTACCTACTGTGAAAATGATTTTCAAAAGTGGTCTCCTTCCCATTCCAAAGGAGTTCTACCAATTCCTGGGTTTAGTTCTGTCTAATCTGCTCATCATTGGTGCATTCAAAGGTAACAATTTAATTTACCCTTCACTGAATAATTTGTAAGAAGCTTCACATCCCTTTATTGACAACACAAAGCCAGGCAATCCCTGAAATCTGTAGGCTATCTAAAACCAGTCAATTTCCTGGGTTGCAGTTTAGTGTGCTCTTTAATTTCCCTGAACCAGGATGAAATAGGAATCCAGGAAGAGGAAAGAAGGGAGGGACTCATGATGAGGCAGAAATAAGTCCTAAATGGTCACTTAATTAATTGTGATATTATGAGCAAAACTCAAAAATATTTCAAATTTCCAGTGAGAATTCCTTTTTCCTGAAATCCCAAAGTTGAGCAGCCTTGTTTTGTGGCTCTCTTCTCTATATAAAACATCAGATCTTTTGGTGTTAGTCAGAAGATCAAAATAGTCATGTGAGTTTAAATCCAATGGGAATGATTGCACTTATGGCATGGTTTGAAGTTTGCTAACATACTAATGAGACAGTTTCTTTGGCAGAATGATGAGCATGTCCATGAAATGATATCTATACCCATGGATTTTAAGAATAAAATAAAAAAGTAAGTTCCATTCCAATACCTTCATTTCACAGATGAGGCAACTGAGTGTAGGAAGATTAAATAACTTGCTCAAGATCTGTCACTTATATATTAGAGAGATGAAAGGAGTCAAATGAATTAATCTGTTATTTACGTTTCAATTTTTTCAACATGGAATCAAAACTCTCACTGCTTTACTGTATGTATCATGGCAGGATTGTATAGCAGACTGCATGGTGGAAGCAGAGTCAGAATATTTATGTTTCCATATTACTTCTGACTTTTGCAAACTCTATGTCTCTGGGCAATTATCTTCTCTCTCAATCTGTTTCCTCTTATGTAACTTGGTGATAATATCTATTCTATGTACCACAGAGAGTTGTTAGGAGGTTTCCATATATTTTAAGCTATATTTAATAAAATAAAATATAGAAAGTACTTATGAATTTTATGATTTATTTCAAATTATTATTAATATTATTAATATTCTTTAATATTCTCTAATATTATTAATTATTCTTTCTTGGTAAAGCTGAATCTACTGACCTCCACATGTAGAGGAGAGAAAGCCTTAGTTAACAAAAAAGAAGTAAAGACATGTTTCAATTCAATAAGCATTTATTAAACACTCAACATATATAAGAAAACGCATTTATCCTGATTAATATTTTATAAATATGTAGACTACTCTAAATCCTGTTCCAATTAACATTGTGTGAATGTACATATGTTTCTGTTGAAAACAATTGACAAGTCTTTGGGTTGCCATTATTAATTCTGAAAAACATAAATAAATAGGGTCAACTGTTATACCATAGGAAGTCAAATCAAAGATTATCTGTTGAAGTCTTGCTAGATTCTAGGCAGAATGTTAAGTTTGGTAGAGTGAATAAAGTATTATAATTATAAGCCAGGAAGAGAAAGATTCAAATTCTTCTTTGGATAATTAATAATCTTTAGAATATAGACAAATCACATAACTTATGTGTGGTTCAATTCTTTCTCTGTGTAAAATGAGGAAGAATCTAACTCATTGAATTATTTTGGGTTTTGACTGAAATAATATTAAAATAATATATATATATGTAAAGTTCTTTTAAAAATTAAAATGTTATAAAGTATTATCATCACCATCATTATATTTAAAGTAGTACCCTACAATATAATACTAACCAATAACAGTACATAGACTATTCTTAAGCAATAGTGTTTATATATGACTAGGACAAAGAAGCAAAAGAGACATTTATTTCTTTGATCCTTACATAAATTACAACAGGAGATTTTTCGAAAACTATAACTAAACATTTGCTACATGTTTAGCAAACATAGGATTGAACTATGATACTTTGGGAAGGTTTTAAACTACATTTATTCATTACAACAAAATTCCAGGATGGTTCCAAAAGAATTGGAATATTTATTTAATATCCAGTATTTGCCTATTAACAGGTCCAACTTTTTTATACTAACTTTCTCTAAAATGAATCAGATTTTAGGGGAAAGGTTTAGAAATCAAATTAGATGATTAAAGTTTATATCATAGAGAAGTGAAGTTTTAGATTGTTAAGAAAAAGAATAACAATGGGATAACAGGATGAATGATACACTTTCAGCATCTAAAATGCCAGCCCACCAGAGGTCTAATCAGTAAAAATACTGGAGGAAAAAGGACAGAATTATTCATCACTGGAGGGGTGAGGTGGAATTGCCCATTGAATCACAAGAAAAGGTTGTGAAATGGATTTGTAAGGACATCAGAAGCCTGTTGTGGAGGCATAGGTAACAAAGATCCTAGCATAATAAGGTTTTGTATGAGATAATTTAAGCGGGGGGAAATAATTTTCTTAATTTTACTCACATACTTTACCTTTATATTTTTGAAATTCTAGCATTGTCTAAAACTTGTATACTAAAAGTTTAGGCAATGTATCTTTCTTAAAATGCTGATAGGATAAAACATTTAGAAAGACATTCTTTTGACAGATAATTTAAATTATTAGAAAGCAATGTACTTTTTCTTTAGCTTTTTAAAATCTTCAATTACAACATTCTTTCAAATAACAGGAAAATTATTTTTTTTCTCTAATAAGTAGACAGGATTTGAATAGGTAGGCTTTGAGATTTCTTCCTATCCTAGATCGTTGATTCCATGCTTCTATTTTGCTATGGTAACAGAATCATATATTTTAAAAATATGATGGATCCTTAGAAGTCTCAGAATCACATGATCTTAGCAACAGAAGGATCCTCAGTGGTATGTAGTCCAAATCCACAAAAGGAAAAAAAAATCCAGCAATAGCAACATCGAAAATATGACTCCCAAAATTCACAACAAGCAGTCAATGAAACCCAATTGTGTGAATGCAGGAAATCTGTGCAAAATATACAGGAAATAGTTAAGGAAAGCCATTTTCACAGGTATCTCACATTAAGGAGGAACCACTATGTTGCATAGTATCTACAATTCAACCCAACTATTTGTACACAACTTTTCATGACATCAAAGATAATTTTTCCTTTCTGGAACTTTTAAGAAGTTCTTTTAGTTGTTCCTTGTAAATGCTAAACCAATAATGTATATATTATTTGCTATGAATATCCCATCAGAGAGGAAACCAGATATCATTTTCTGTATAAATTTCCTTTTTTTTCCATTCCAACCATTCTTTTTTTCTTCAACTGGTCCTTACAAAAGCATTAACTTGGAGGTCATAAAAGCCCAGGGAGGATGAAATGATAAGAGATTAATTCCTGGCTAGTAATAGATTTTTAAAAGTGGGAAGCTAAGGACTATTCTCTTCTAACAAACTAACTTCTTATTTAATTCCATCATGGACATTTTCCAATTCTTTGTGACCCCATTTAAAGTTTTTGTTGTTGTTGCAAATATATGAGAATGGTTTGCCATTTATGTCTCCAGATCACTATATATATATATATATATATATATATATATATATATATATATATATATATATATATATATATATATATATATATATATATATATATATGAGAGAAATATGAGGAAACTGAAACAAACAGGGCTAAATGACTTGCTCAGGGTCACACAGCTAATAAATGTCTGAAGTTAGATTTGAACTCAAGTAGATGTTTTCTTGGATTGAAGTCTGGCATTCTCTCAATCCACCAAGATTCTCCAACAAATTAACTTACCATATCTAATATTTTCTTAAAGCTTCTTTACTTTAGCTTTATATCATATATATATATATATGTATATCTATATATATATAGATATACATAAATACATGCATGTATAAGTATATATCTGCATGTATATATGTAAATTTTATATACATAGGAAGGATTAGGTGTATGATGTCATTGGCAAAGAAACTCTATCAATTCAGATCTCTACCTTCTTTGCAAATTTTAGTTTTGGCAAGTTGTCCCTATCATTGAGAGTTGAAGTGATTAGTTCAGAATCACACAGCCATGTATAAGAAGTGAAAGTTGAATCCAGGTCTTCCTGGACTTGGGAATGGCTTTCAATCTACCATAATTTCTTTATTATCATCTAACTATAAATTCTATAATATAATTATAAACATCTAATTATAAATAAAATGCATTTTCTTTCTTTACATTGTGACTATTTGCTAAAATTTTCCATACACCTATGCTTAAGTTCATGGGTTTTTACTACTTATATAGACAAAAAAATGGAAAGAAAAAAATACTAAGGAATATCAAAAATTAAGGCCAACATTTTCTTGTACAAAATAGGCTACTTTGCTTTGGATGGGGATAGATTAACATTAAATTTAAGACATAAATGAGGAATACACACACACACACACATTATATATATTAACCTGTCTAGTCATAAGCAAATGTAGAATTTCATGGTGTAGAAAGATCATTTTCAAATACTTTCCAAGGGAAATTCTTTCAGGTGTCACTATTAAAGTAAGAGCTATTAGAAAGAAGAAACTCTTAACTGGATTTTAGTAAAAAGGAACAGCTTAGTTATAGGTGAACTTTCTGAATACGATAATACAGTTAGTCCACATTCTGATTTAGAATATTAGTGAATCAAAGACAATAGTATTAGATTCTTTTAAATAGCTTTTCAGTATGACAAAAGGCTTGTTTCCCTGGCTCCCCACTCTACTGCACCTCATACACTACTCTCAATTAAACTCAGCAACAGACCTTTCTTCTGCTTCACCTGTTTCCCAATACAATTCTGTTAGAAGCAGTGTACCAGACTCCTACAAGTACTGGTGGAGAACAAAATTAAACAACTACATTAAGAGTTTATACATGAAGGTCAAATAATGTTAGAAAAGGTTTGGGATTCAAACTCTCCAAAGTAGTTGCAACCTACAGGAAATGTGATGGAAAAGGTCTATTATGATTCTTTTGATTAGTTTCTAAAATCAAACTATGCTAAATGCATCATTGATGCCTGGCAAGAAGGAAGAAGCATCTCCTAATTAACAATGTTAAAAGCTTCTGACTAATAAAATCAAATAGAACTATATTGTATTTTCCACAGCACCAAAGAAATATCAGAAAAAGCCACTTTTATTCATGTGCATATTGAAGCGCAGTTATTTGGAATGTGGTTCATTTCTACATAAAATAAGATCTTTCAAGGAAAGGGACTTAGAAAGCTTTAAACTATTTCAGTATTCCAGTTATATACCTTACATCTTTAAGAGAAAGAATTATGAATGAACTTTTAAAAAACAGTTACTTGATTTGTTGAATACTATTCTCATTACCAATAGTAATTAATGTGCATTATGAACTAATCATCTGTGAAATTTTAATTAAATTTCAGTGTTTTTTTTTTAATCATAGGAACACTTCAAGAAACAAGCAATTTTTGTTATCCCATATATAACAAATGAACTATTTGCATTTTAAGAGAAATGGGTTCTATTATTCCTAGATTATTGGCTGAAATAAATTAATACAAAAGAAGCTGCTTTGTGTGATACAAGTGATTATGTTTTATATAAACCTATTTATGATGGGGAAATGGGATGGGTTAGAGTTGGGCCAAGAAGAAAAGATGGGGGGAGGAAATAGAGGGAGAAGAAACATTTTTAAAAGGTTAGAGAAAAGTAGTAGAAACACTGACTGAACCCCTATTTTTTATTTTATAACTTCAACATTATTCTCATACATACATTTCCTGTTCTTTCTAATTGTTAGAGATCTCTCTTGTCAAATTATCTCACAATTATTTTTGAAAATACTTTATATCCCCAGTAGAAAGTGAGCTTCTTGAAGATATTTTTTAAATTTTAATCTTTGTATTCCCACCCAAGGCTGAGGATAGCACCTTTATTATATTGTAGGTGATTAATAAATATTTATTGAATGACTGACAGAGGAATGTTTTTTTTGACCTTGTAAATAATTTACAATATAACACAGTATAATGAAAACAGCATGCTTTTGGACCAGAAGACCTTGGCCTGACATTTCCCTGTGTGGTAACAGACAAATGAGTTTAACCACTCTAAACCTGTTTACTTTTTTAAAAAAGTATTATAAATGATGGTGGAAATATCTACCTTACGTCGCTATTGTGAGTCAAGTTCTTTCAAACTATAAAGTACTATAAAATATGAACTGTCTAGGATCAAAAACTGTGTTTTCTGGATACCTCAATTTATCATTCAAAAAGTGGTCTTCTTTTCTAAATTTTAGACATCACTTAGAAACTATTGGGAGAAAATATTTGAGAAAAATCCTTATTCCAAAAAAATCATTAAAAATGTTATCATGTATGCCATACATAAAATATTTTAATAGATAGATCATGTTTCTAATTAATATTATGTAAGACAAAGTTAATGAGTATGGTGTCAATGATTGAAGTTTCTCCTTTTCTCAGCGAAGTATAAATATTGCATTTGTTTGATGAGGTTAATATTTGAATTTCCAAGTGAAAAATTTGGAAAAAAGATTTTTATTTCCCATTTGGTTGTTAAATTCTCATCCACTTTATGGTTTAGGTAGGCAGTATTGGTTACATGATGTGGGGATCTCATTCATTTGTTATGGGCTAGTCCATCTGTCAATGAAATTAGGATCACAAATATTCCTCAGATAGAATGATTTAAATCATCCTGTTCTAATGATACAGGTGACATATGACAGCCCAAGTGAGTCAACATACATAAAGATAGACACCATTCTGAAGAAATATTTGGGAAGAATATGAAGTTTTAGCACAGACAATACACCAGGATTAAGTAGTAGAAAGACAAATCAAAAGGCACATACCCTACTAAACATGATTTTGGAAACACTTCTAAAAAATTACTAATCAATTTCACTGAATTATAAGATGACTGACCCCAGTTAGGTTTAAGTCTGCTGCCATGAAATTGATGGAAACTAAGAAGATCATGATGGGATTCAAGGACCATTAACATGTTCTCATCAGTTGGGCCAAGGAATCAGGAATCTATTACTCATGAGTGTTAATGTACTCCTTTAGCACCAATAGCCACCCATATTTTTGCATTACAATCCATCACAGAGATATTGGCTACAGCAATTTCACTGAGTATCAGTGTTCATTTTTACATTTATTTTATAATTTCAGTGGCCAGATAATTATAGCTATGGTTTATATAATCTTTTTAGGAAAGCAAAAGTATTTAGTATTATATTGTAGAAGGAGCACATACTCTCAAACCAAAGACCCTGAGTTCAAATTTTATAATGGTTCCTACCTGTGATTTTAGAAAATTCACTTCATTTCCCTGGCCTCATTTTTTTCATCTGTACAATGGACTAGATGGCTTTTGAAGTCCTATCACCCTCAAGATCTATTATCCTTTGAAAATATATTTTGCATATAGTCTAATTTTAGTTATAGTCCCCAAGTCAGAAAGACTGGTCAAATAGGTAATTAGGTGCAATCCAATCCCCATTCTAAATTCAGCATTCTTTTCATTGCATTATGTGGCCTCTTAAGCTCTATGGATTTAAGGAGATATTTTTCTCCTTCAGGTCTCTTGCCATACATGTTCAGAGTTTAAAAAAAATCACCATAAGTTGTGAAAGAATCCAGCCATTCTGGAGAGCAATTTGGAACTATGCCCAAAAAGTTATCAAACTGGGCATACCCTTTGACCCAGCATTGCTGCTATTGGGCTTATATCCCAAAGAAATACTAAAGAGCAGAAAGGGACCTGTATGTGCCAAAATGTTTGTGGCAGCCCTTTTTGTTGTAGCTAGAAACTGGAAGTTGAATGGATGCCCATCAATTGGAGAATGGTTGGGTAAATTATGGTATATGAAGGTTATGGAATATTACTGCTCTGTAAGAAATGACCAGCAGGAGGAATACAGAGAGGCTTGGAGAGACTTACATCAACTGATGCTGAGTGAAATGAATAGAACCAGAAGATTGCTGTACACTTCAATGCTGTATGAAGAGGTATTCTGATAGAAGTGGAAATCTTCAACATAAAGAAGATCCAACTCAGTTCCAGTTGATCAATGATGGACAGAAATAACTACACCCAGAGAAGGAACACTGGGAAGTGAATGTAAATTGTTAGCACTACTGTCTATCTACCCAGGTTACTTATACATTCGGAAGCTAATACTTAATGTGCAACAAGAAAATGGTATTTACACACATATATTGTATCTAGGTTATATTGTAACACATGTAAAATGTATGGGATTACCTGTCATCGGGGGGAGGGAGTGGAGGGAGGAAGGGGATAATTTGGAAAAATGAATTAAAAAAAAAATCACCATAGCATGCATGTCTTTGCCTTTGGGAACTATCCACATGAGTATTTCCAGAAATAATGCTGTGCATTTGATTTGAGCAAATCATTACTGAGCATATTGAGTTTGTAATGTAAATGTTAATAACTTGGTGTATGCCTAATCCAGAAATATTGTAAGATTTAGTTGAGCAGAATTAGCTTATCATCCTATTCCAAGAACAAAAGAGCAAATGAAGTTAGATTCTAGTAGACTTAGAGAATTGATGGGATTCTGCACATTTCAATCCTTTAGAACAATAGTAATAAAATACTTGAGGAAACTTGTAAAGCAATAAATAATAACAGAAAATAATAACATTGATATTACTCTTTGAATATTTATTCATATGACAGCTAGCTGATGCTGGTTTGGTGGCCTTGACTTGAAATTTCTTTTTTTCTATCTAACCCCCTGCATTCATAAATCCAAGGCTATCTGCTATTTTTGAGTCATTTTTTTATATTTCTTTCTTTGGAACCCAAATATTTTATCCTTGATCTGCAAGAAAAAGTAACTGATTATTTAAGAGTTTCCCAATGGACATGGAAAAAAGGAGATGCTTTATGTTTCTGACATATATTTATCTACTTATCTAATCAGTAACTTAGTTTCTATAGAAATATCCTAGAATGTCTATCCATCTCATGGAAAATTAAATGATTTGAAAAGTATGTATATTTTTAATCTTTAATTCATCACTACTCTTTTCCCCATCACATTCTATGTTATGTTTAAACCTATCTCAAAAGAAGTGTTTTTGTTTCTTTCTGCTTTTACCAATTTTTAAATCTCCTATATTCATTACTTAGGTATTTTCAAAGTACTTTTTTTCTCATAATTTCCTAAGTGGCAAATTTCTCTGGGCCTGATTTTTTTGATTTATAAAATTTCATGGTTGGAGTCCAAGATTCTTTCCATCTCTATAATTATAAAGGAAACATGTTGTCAAATAAAAAGCAGTAAACTATGAGTGAAAAGAACTGAATTCTAATCTTAACTTCAACTTCTATTCTGGCTTTGATGAGTTAATATACTTGATTTTTCAGAACCTCAGTTTTCTCTTATGCAAAAGATGAGGTTTGACTCGATTATCTTTGAGGCCTCTAGTGATTGCATGACTCAGTGACTGATATTTTCCATGTTTTAACTCAAATTTTACAATTTTTCTCACTCAATTTCCTAGCAATCACTTTCATTCATCCTTTGCCCTCAGTTATAACACTATGATAAGGCAGAAAATGGGTGTATCTGAAGAGAATTAAGAAATCACCCTTATTATTTTGCCTTTCCCCGAACTCAATGGAACATTTGATTTTACCATAAAACGCTGTGAAAGCTGATGTGAACTTTTGCCTTATCTTGTTCCAAATGAGTTTTTCACATTACTCTAATTTCCAGTCATTTCCAAACCATGCTCTTACATGTATCACCCACCCTATAAACTTTCCACCTATGTGCTACTTCTAACCTAAAGAGTACAAATGCATTTATGTCACATGGTTAAGTATTAAATAATATTCTCTTCTCTTCTCTCTCTCTCTCTTTCTGTGTATGTGTGTATGTGTGTGTGAGAAAGATATTTAAAAGATTAATACAGAAGATGAAAGCTAGATAATAAATGATATATCAAAATATGCCCTGTCATGAAATATTAATAAGATCATTGGTTATAAAAGTAAGAATGAAAAAAGTACAACTAAAAGCATTTTTGTTTGTTTACTTTTTGCTGTTGTTTTGTTTTACATACTTTGAGAGAAGAGAGGAAGAGAGAAGGAACAAGATCATTACTGAACACAGATAGAATGTTGCTACCTGACAACAGAGAGAAGGCAGAAATATTCAATTCCTATTTTGAGTTATGTCTCTTTTATCAATGAGAAATGACCTTAAAATTAGAAAAATGGAGCCAACATACATAAGACATCATTGCTATCCAAGATAAGTCAGGAGATAGTAACGAAAAATATATGATTAGCTTCCTTTGATGAATATAAGTCATTGAGCACAAATGCATGACATTCTTGATACTAAAATAACTGATTTTGTGATTACTGAGACATTGCCATAATATGTCAAAGCATAAGAATAATAAAGGTATTATATATATGGAGAAGACAAATATCTTATTTTAAATATAGGGGAAAATACCCTAATCATTCCAAAGAGCCAGCATGGTTTCACTAAAAATAAATTAACCCTACTGCATTTTTAGAAGGGTTTAAACTTGTAGATCAGAAGAAATTCAGTTGTAGTTTAACTGGATTTTAGTACTGACTATAGGCTGTAATGCTATTCTTATAAAAATATAGTGAAATGCAGGCTAGGCTATCAGGTAGTACAAGTGGATAAATTTGGAAATTATTGAATAAATGGACTAAAATTAATTAATATCAAATAGGAATGAATCACCTGTCGAGTGTTATAGAGATTTTTATTTGGTCCAGTATAGCTTAATTTTTTTTTTCCATTGGCTTATATAAAGATAGCCTACTTATCAAATTTGAGATGATAAAAACCTGAGGGGGATAACTAACACAATAGGTGAGACAGCAGCCAGAAAGTTCTTGGGTCAAATCTGATGAGATGAAAATTTATATGAATTAATCTAAACTATTATAATGTGTTTGTAACTTCATAGTTGCAAACAGAGCAAAGGAATGGTTGGGGGTGACTTTCCTAGGGTGGAGCCAAGACGGCAGAGATGACACATATTTCTCTCTGACCTTCTATACAACCTTCACACTAATTGAGAAACCCAACCTCTGAATTAGCTCTGGACTGGCTGAACCCACAAATATTGGGAGTGCAACAAATTATCAGCAGAAGCTAATTATGAAGATCATAAGAAAAGGTCTGTTTCAAATGGAAACAGAAGGGAGGCAGCCAGCACAAGCAGCTGAGCACAAATCATGCACAGATAGCTCAGAATCCTGGGGTGGTGCAGTCTCCATAGGTGGTGCAGACTCTGTGTAGTGGAGAATGTATGAGGAGGAATCTACAGCAGTGTTGGCCACTCTGCCCTGGTTGCGAGCCAGTAGATCAGCAGAGAAATTATAAAACATCCAACAAAAACACAAAAGATAAATAATACTAGAAAAGCTAGATATGATAGATTTTTGGAGAAAATTGAATGGAGATGGAAAGGAGTACATTTTCTTCTCAGCATTTCATAGAATCTAAATAAAAATGACCATATATTAGGCATAAAGACCTCAAAATCAAATGCACAAAGGCAGAAATAGCAAATGAAAATTTTTTTCAGATCATAATGTAATAAAAGGGCTAGGAGAAAATAGACCAAAGATATTGTAAACTAAATAATCTCATCCTAAAGAATGAATGGATGAAAGAGCAAATCATAGACATGATTAATAATTTCATCCAAGATAATGACAATAAGGAGACAACATACCAAAATTTGTGGGATGTAGCCAAAGCAGTAATAAGGGAAATTTTATACCTCTAGATGCTTATTTGCATAAAATAGAGAAAGAGAAGATTAATAAATTGGGCTTGCAACTAAAAAAAGCTAGGAAAAGAACAAATTAACCCCCGCAATCAAATACTAAACTTGAAATTCTAAAAGTAAAAGGAGAGATAAATAAAATTGAAACTTAAAAAACTATTGAATTAATAAATTAAACTAAGAGTTGGTTTTATGAAAAAACAAAATAGAAAAATCTAGTTAATTTGATAAAAAAAAAGAAAGAGGAAAATCAAATTGTTATTCTCAAAAATGAAAAAGGAGAACTATCCATCAATGAAGAAGAAACTAGAGCAATTATCAGGAGTTACTTTGTCCAACTTTATGCTAATAAATTTGACAACCGAAGTGAAATGGAGGAATATTTACAAAAATATATATGTTAACAGAAGAAGAAATAAATTACTTAAATAGTCCCATTTTAGGAAAAGAAATAGAAGAATAGAATAATCAACTCCTTAAGAAAAAAAATCTCCAGAGCCAGATGGATCTGCATATGAATTCCACCAAACATTTAAAGAACAGTTAACCACTACCACCTGTCAGATTGGCTAAGATGACAGGAAAAGATAATGATGGATATTGGAGGGAATATGGGAAAACTGGGCACTGATACATTGTTGGTGGAGCTGTGAATGGATCCAGCCATTCTGGAGAGCAATTTGGAACTATGCTCAAAAAGTTATCAAACTGTGATTCAGCAGTGTTTCTACTGGGCTTATATCCCAAAGAGATCTTAAAGAGGGAAAGAGAACCACATGTGCAAAAATGTTTGTGGCAGCTCTTTTTGTAGTGGCTAGAAACTGGAAACTGAGTGGATGCCCATCAATTGGAGAATGGCTGAATAAATTATTGTACATTAATGTTATGAAATATTGTTCTATAAGAAATGACTAGCAATATGATTTCAGAGAGGTTTGGGGAGACCTAAATGAACTGATGCTAAGTGAAATGAGCAGAACCAGGAGATCATTATACATGGTAACAGCAAGACTATACTACAATAAATTTTGATGGATGTGGCTCTATTCAACATTGAGATAATTTAAACCAGTTCCACTTGTGCAGTGATAAAGAGAGCCATCTGCACCCAGAGAGAGAACCATGGGAACAGAGTGTGGAACACAATATAGCATTCTCACTGTCTCGGTTGTTATTTGCTTGCATTTTGTTTTCTTTCTCAGCTTTTCTTTTTCTTCCTTCTTAATCTGATTTTTCTTGTGCAACAAGATAACTGTATAAATATGTATACATATATTGGATCTAACATGTATTTTAATGTGTTTAACATGTATTGGACTATCTGCCAGCTAGGGGAGGGAGTGGGGAGAAGGAAGGGAAAGTTTGCAACAAAAGAAAATGCAAGATTCAGTATTGGAAAAATTACCAATGCATATACTTTGTAAATAAAAAAAATAATAAAAATATACTTAGGGTGAAAAAAAGGAATGATTGAGAAACAGTTTATCTGAAAAAGTGAGATTTTTGGTGGACTAAAAGTTCAATAAACAGCAACAGTGATATATGATATTCCAAAAAAGCTATTATGACCTTAGGCTCCAATAAGAGATACATAGTTTCCACAAATAAAGAGGTGATCATCCCACTAACCCCTGACCAGATTAGAACACATCTGGAATATTGTTTCATTCTAGACACCAGAGTTTGGGAAGGACATTGATGAACAGAAGAATATCAAAAGAAGAGTCCCTATAAGACTAAAAGACCTCAGGTTCTTGAAGAATCTGTTGAAGAAAGTTATTTAACTGAAAAAAATACATTATAACAGTTTAGATTAGTCTATATAAATTTTCATTTAATCAGACTTGACCCAAGAACTTTTTGGCTGCTGTCTCTCTTATCCATTGTGTTAGTTATCCCCTCAGCTTTATATTATTGCAAATATAAGTAGGCAAGAAGATTGGAACATGATACTTATTTTCAAGAGTTGGGACTATCATCTAGAAGAAGCATTAGGAATCTGCTTCTTGGCATGAAGTGAAGAATAAGTAATAATGAATAGAAGCTGCAACAGACAAATTAATGCTTCATACCTTCCTAACTGTTCAAAATATTCAAAAGCTAAATGTAATATCTTGGGAGATAATGGTGGGTTTTCCCTCACTGGAGTTCTGCAAACAAAGGCTAGCTGATCATTTATTTGATGTGTTGTTGGGAAGGAGGGATATAGGTTAAACTATATGGTTGTTGTGATCCTTTTCCAGTTTTGAAGTTCAGTGATTCAAATTCCATCTTATTCATCCATTCTTTTCTTACTTGTTTTAATGCATAGTATTATTAATAACACCTCACCTCATTTTCTTGTTTCATTTGCCTCCTCCAAATCCTTTTTTCCATCCCCAGTTCTATATACTTTTTCCTTATCCAATATGACCACAGTGACTTTTATTATGGTGTCTAGGCATTTTGAGACATTATGGGACAAGTAGTACTAATGTTAGTAATTGCATAAGCCCTAAACTAAGACAGGAACAGTGAATCAGGAGTGTTTACAATGAAAAAAAAAAAGACTAGATAAAGTCAGAGAATGAGAGTGGGGAGACTGTAGCAACTTCAGACTGAGCCAAAGGGACTTAGATGAACATCTCAAGTCATATTTAGTGGGAGAATAGAATAGACTGAACAGTGGGGATGATACCATAGTCTTCCATTGCAGTTAATATCAACTGGCATTTACAATGTTGTGCAAATTACTTGTTTCAAAACAGGATAGTAAAATGTATTGATTGATGTAATAAACCTTAAAACTTTAACATCTTGAAAAAATGTAATATGCTATACATGTACTATATTTGCTATTTTGATAAAATTTGGCATTGATTTCACAAGATTCTGACACATATTCTTTAATTCTTCATCATGAAACCACAAATCACTTTAACTATTGTCTACCTTTGAAAAACAGTCTATTTTTCTAACTTTAGACTTAGTTAGAGCCCATAGATTTTCAAAGCTAAGTCTCTAGGCTAACAATTCATATTTGTCTTTAACTCTTGCACACATTTCTTAGCACTTCCTGATGTGACATACTCCAAAACTGTATTGGTGGATTCCATCTTCATTTGGGAATTTCAATAATCTAGAACAATTCTTCTCAATACTATTATATAGCATTTTAAAATATTTTATGTGTATTATTTAATTTGAGGCTCATAGCAATCCTGTGAGGTATTATACATGATATTGTTTTCATTTTTTAGATAACTGATTCTCAGTGAGATTAAATGATTTACCCATGATTACCCAGTAAGAATTAGAATTGGGGTTTGAACGAGAAATTCCTGACTTCAAGTTTAGCCTTTTATCCTGCTTACTATACTCTGCTAGTTCAGGAAGAAGGGGAAGTATTAGTTCTGTCAATAGAAAGTAAGTAAAAAGCTCAATTAGGGTGAACCCTTTTAAACAGTTGGGAAAGTTATCATAGGAATATAAAACTATTCCTATTAAAGAACCATCCAGTGGTATAATCAAGCCAAGATGCATCAGGAGGGAAGGGAGTAGTACTAGATATGTTACAACTTTCTGGACTGTTACATAATCTGTGTATGAGGAAACCTGGCCAGTCTATAATATTTTGATGTGTTGTGCGTACTTGGGCAGGATGGGAGTCATGGGGAATAGGAAGCAGGAGAGGAGAAGCAACTGATTTATGAATAACTTACTGGAACCATTTTTAGAGTTGATTGAGGAATATAATCTAATAACTTTTTATTGTTTACTTTTGAACTTATCTCACTGTTCCAAAAAGTAAGTTGGGAATTTATTACTTTTTAAAATAAGAGCATGCATTTTGATATAATTTAGTTGCTTCATTAGGATGATTTTAATATTATGTGTGAGTGATTTATACTATATTTTTTAAATATAAAAGAGAGGTAAAAATCATATCAACAGAAAGAGGAAAAAAGTGGAGTAAATGGGAAAGGGAAGGAAGAAGAAGAAATGAAACAGAATATATTGCTTTGACCAATGAATTGCCCATTTCTGTGACTCAAATTCAGACTTGGTATTATCTATATTAAAAACACAGTTTCCTTCAATTAAGACACAACATTTTATAAGCTAGCTCATATGTGAGATAATAACCTTACCATCTTATTTAAAGGAAGTCACAATATGAAATTGACATGAAGCATAGGCTGTTGGATGATGAATGATATCAACAATTTTGTAAAACAAAACAAAACAAAAAAGCTGTATGTAAAGTCCAACATATGTTTTTCTCCTTAATCTCTCATATTTGCTCTGTTGCCTGGTTTGTAAATTCATGTTAGGAAAACTGTCCAAGTGGAGAATAGGATTAGCAAGAAGGGAGAATTGATGTAGTTGCTTTAATTATCTCTAGAAACAAACATATTGTATGCTGTGCTGCACATGGGCATGGGCACACACATACTATCTTGTTTTAGGGGGATCCCTTTTTTGATGAGCCTTTTACCTTCTTGATCCGTTCACTCTTTTTTCAAATTCCTCTCTCCTGAGGGAAACATTGTGATCACTGAAACCTGAGAAAAATGACTTGGTGCTTTGGTTAGTCATCCAATGTTAAGGCAGAACATTTATTATATGTATATACATCATGGAGGGGCTAAAATTATAAGTTATGTTCCTAGTTATTCAAAAGCTTTAATAGGAAAGCTAAAATTCTAATCCATAGGTTTTCCCTCTTTTGCATTTGGGCAAGATGAAGCATAAAAAGGGTTGAACTGGAAGGAGCCTTAGAAGTTTTGTTTGTTTGTTTGTTTGTTTTTCCAATTCATGTTTTACATGTGATGGAAATAAGACTCACAGAATAGAATTTACTTACACAAGGTCACAAAGAGAATTAAAATTCAGACTTTCTGACTTAATTAAATCGGCATTCTTGCTGTATTCTTTATGAGGATGCAATTGGGATTTTTTTTTAATTTTGTATAAATAGGGATATGAACCTGAGATTTTATAATTATGCAGGACTGTCAGGATGAAAACTAGCTGCGATAATAGAAGTCTATAATGCATCTGTAACAATTAAGTTGTAAAGAGTTTCCAGTAGTACTGAGAGGTTAGAAATTTACCTATGGTAACATAATAAGTATTTGTTAGAGACAACACTATAACTCAAATCTATTTTTCCTGTATCTACATATAATACTTTATTAATATTCCCTTAATTCATAAAATTTCTTTCCAGTCTCAGTGACTCAAATGATACCCCTTACTCTGTAAGATTTTCTTTCCAAAAGACTAGAGTAGCAGAAACTTCCAGATATTAATGTAACTCAGATGACATCAGCCACTATTAACATCCTTGAATGACAACATATTGTTCTTGAATAATGCTCAAATAAATGGATACTTATAATATCTAGCAAAATTCGATCCTGACCCTTTCACATGTTTTATGGTTGTTGAGGAATATTTGGAACAGAAGGTTAATAGAAGATGCTCTAACAACCATGCGACCTAGTTTTCTACATTAATACAGGTCTAGTCTCTATTCTTTTCCTTACCCTGACATTTGTAAAACGCCTTATATTCTCAAAGTATTTTGTATTGTTTTTATGATTAGCATAACCTTTCTATTTGTTATATGGCACAGATTTTTTAAAATATTCATTTGACAGATGAAGAAACTGAGTGATACTGAGGTTAATAACTTATTCCAATCTTCACAGCTGGTCACTGGAAGCTCTAAGACTAAATTAGAGGTCTCATAATTCTCAATCCAATTTTTTACTAAACATATAAAACATTACTTTTCAGTCAGAATTCCATGGTACCCTGGGATTTTAAACAATGAGAATGCAGATTCTGTAAAAAATGTCAATATTCTGTTCTATAAAATATTAAATATGAAATTGTGTATGTGTCAAAATATTTATTTCATGCAACAGTTTAAACAAATACAATTAGACTCAATTTCATCCATTTTATTCAAAAATTTCCCCTGGACTCCTCTTTATTTGATGGTATTTCATATCACCAGTTCCTCTGAACTGGCATTTACGTGTTTGATCAATATTTCAAGGTAAAAAATGTCCTGTGGCTAAATTGGTCTGGGAAATTTGTCTCTAGGGATTAACCCATTCAATCATCCATGGTTTAACAGAGCATGACATCAAAGAGTACAGGGCTTAGATTCAAAAACTCTGGTTTCAAATCTAAGCTGTTTCATAGCAGCTATGTGACTTTGAATTGGTCATCTTTCTTCTCTGAGACACATTTTTCTCATCTATAAAATAAAAGACTATACTAAATAATTTCAAAGATTCTCTCCAAGATTTAGCATGCTAACATTATATTCACTGACAAAACAAGAGAGAATGTTTGTATGTATGTGTCTTACACATAATAGTGAAAATAGTAATTTTATAGGTGCTCTATTGATCAGAGAAATGCAAATTAAGACAACTCTGAAATATCACTACACATCTTTCAGATTAAGATGACAGGAACTGGGTTACTAATATTTTGTTGGTGGAATTGTGAACAGATCCAGCCATTCTGGAGAACAATTTGGAACTGTGCTCAAAAAGTTATCAAACTGGGCATACCCTTTGATCCAGCAGTGTCTCTCCTGGGCTTATATCCCCCAAAAAAATCTTAAAGAAGGGAAAGGGACCCACATGTTCAAAAATGTTTATGGCAGCCCCTATAGTAATATGTAGTGGCAAGAAACTGGAAATTAAGTGGATTTCCAAGAATTGGAGAATGGCTGAATAAGTTATGGTATATAAATGTTATGGAATATTATTGTTCTATAAGAAACAATCAATAGGATGATTTCAGAGAGGACTGGAGAGACTTACATGAATTGATCCTAAGTGAAATGAACACAATCAAGAGATCATTATACATGGCAACAACATTATATGATGATCAATTTTTTTTTAAAGTTTAATCTGTATTGTTATCATTTTTCCATTATTTCCTTTTTTATTTTCATTTTTAATTAATTTTTATAATTATAACATTTTATTTGACAGTACATATGCATAGGTATTTTTTTTTTTTTAACAACATTATCCCTTGTACTCCCTTCTGTTCCGAGTTTTTCCCCTCCTTCCCTTCACCCTCTCCCCTAGATGGCAGGCATTCCCATACATATTAAATATCTTATGATGATCAATTTTGATGTACATGACTCTTTCCAACAATGAGATGATTAAGCACAGCTCCGATGATCTAGTGATGAAGAGAGCCATCTGTACCCAGAGAGAGGACTCTGGGAACTGAGTATAGACTACAACATAGCATTTTCACTCTTTTGTTATTGCTCACTTACATTTTGTTTTCTTTCTCATTTTTCCTTTTTAATCTGATTTTTCTTGTGCAGCTAGATAATTGTATAAATATGTATAAATATATTGGATTTAACATATTTTAACATGTTTAATATATATTTGATTACTTGCCATAGTTGGATGTAATGTCTGGTCTAGCTTTTTGGAGGATTTCTGTATGGGCCTTAGTCTTTAGATAGAGAAGTGATGAAGGCTGGAGAGCCACCACAAGGCTGATTAAAGGTGGAGTCTGGATTCTGGAGTCTGGAGTTTGAAGTCTTCTTTGTGTGTGTGGCTGAGACTCCTAATTCTCAGTCCTCTCAGCCCTTAAAAACTCAGTACCATTGCATCACTACAGTAACTGAGCATGTGCCAACTGTAGCCATTTCATCACCATCTCACATTAAATATATGCTTAATTACAGAACCATAATCTCACACTGAGTAGGTGCTTAACTATTAGCACCCTGCTATCCTTAATTCAAGTATACCTTTCCAGAGTTCCAGCCCTCTACACTTGGAAGGAGTGGGAGGAAGGAGGGGAAAATTTGGAACAAAAGGTTTTGCAAGGATCAATGTTGAAAAATTAACATTTTTAAAATAAAAAGCTTTAATTAAAAAAAAAAAAAAAGAATAGTAATTTCACATTGATTCTATAAACATGGCAAGTCAGGACATCACCCCAGGAAGTCATTGGTCCTCTCTACAAATAAAGGTCAAACAACCAGCCAAATCATATCAAAATAGATAATCCAAAAGAATATGAATTCTTGAAGACAAAAAAAAAAAAACTAAAACAAAACGCAACATTTTTCACGTGATTAACAAATATTCGTTAAGATGATATCTTTTATAAAGCTTAGTTTTTAGTCTCTTGCTTCTTTTCTTTTTCACTCCCTTCCTTCAGCAAATATCTGGTTATATCAATAGCTGTGTGCTTTGATTCTTTTTTTTAGAGTAAAGAAAATATTTGTTCCACCAAACAATTGACATTGTCTTTTAAAATCTAACATTTGATGTGGTGAAACTCTGTTTATGATGTGATCTTATCACCTATGCTAAAAACTAATTTTTTTGTTGTTGATTCTTTCAAATGAATGTCAAAGTTAGGGTGGCTTACCATTCTCCCTTTAAAAAGATTCTATTTAGGTAGACATAAGATTTCATGATATTTTTTTCTGAAATAACTTTTTTGTTATAACACAAATATAGTGGTTATGGGCCCTCTAAGCCAGCATGCCTGGGGCAGCTAAGTGGCAGGGATTAGAGAACTAATTTTGGAATCATGAACACTTGTCTTCATTAGTTCAAATCTATCCTCAGATAATTTCTAGCTGTGTGACCCTGGGGAAACTATGGTTTGCCTCATTTTTCTCATCTGTAAAGTGATCGAGAGAAGGAAAAGACAAACCAGTCTTTACAAGATAATCCCAAATGGGAGTCAGGAAGAGTTAGACAGAACTGACAAATGAATGAATAACATCAACACAAGAGTCACCTAAAAGCATATCTAATTGATATGATAATAACAACACCCAGTTCTAGATCACGTTCAGATTTACAAATTACTTTTCCACAAAATCATTTGAAGTAAGGAGTGCATGCACTGAGTAGCTTATTAAACACTTGAGCATAAGAGAAATTAAATGACTTGCTCAAGATCATGCAGCTATTAAGTTTCTGAGCCCAATTCAGATTGATTCTGAAACAGCATTTTCCATGAACCTTTTAACTCTGTTCTTTTTAAAGTTTTATTTCATTTTCAAAATATATACATAGTTTTCAATATTCAACGTTGCAAACTTTTCTAATTTTTTTCCTCCCTTCCTTCCCTCAATTTCCTCCCCTAGACAACAGGCAATCCAAAATATACTGAATATGTGCAATTCTTCTATGCATATTTTCACAATTATCAACAATAAAAATCATATTAATAAGAAAAAAAGAGAAAGAAAACAAAATGCAAGCAAACAACAACATCAACAACAAAAAGTGAAAATACTATGTGGTGATGTACACTTAGTCCCCTCTCCCTGGACTAACTCTGCTCTTTTCATTTAAAGCTACTTGGATTTCTCAAGAGGATATAAAACAATGAATAACCTTACATCAGAATCATGATGAAGAATACAATGGTTTATCCAATAATGTGACAGATTACTCCCTTGTATAACAGCACTGATTCTCTGACTAATTAACATGCATTGAGAAAAAAATTTTTAAAGGAAACAGACTCTTAAGAACTTTGCCCATACAGTTAGTAACAAAACATTAGAATATATTAAAATCATTTTGATAAAGATTTTAAGACATTTAGCTAGTTGAGTTTCAAAAGTCAGATCTATCCTCACAAAAATACTTTCCTGAATACTAACCAGAGATAAGAGCATCAGGCTTTACAGACTGTGTTCAGTTATTCTTGCAACCCCTGGACTCTCTCCCTTGCAAACATTGGTAACTGTGCCAGACTCTGACACAGCTTGCCTTGCAAACACAGACACTGTAGCCAAGGATTCCAGGACATGAGAGGCATCTCTAAGTACTCAAGTCCTTTCCATTAAAGCACAGATGATACTCGTTTGGTACCCAAACAGGGCAGTCAGTACTGAAACATCTGGAATGCTTCCCATGCAAACACAAGAAAGGATGCCCAGAAAGTTAGTGCATTCACTTGGAATCACTTTTCCTTTGCCTGGGTTTATTCACTGCTTAGACAAAAAGACTATAATTGTTTAAAGGTTTCCCTAATGAATATGTACTTCTTTGCATTTGCCTGCTAATTTTGTTATATTGAGGCAATGTACCTAGTTAGGGACAAGCTTGGTGGGAGGAGACTGTAATTATTATGTGCATATTCTTGGTAAATCCTAAGATTTATTTCCATATTGTCTTGAATGTTCAACTCAGACTCTAAGTTGCAGAGAAAATGATGCTCTGTATTACTAGAAGAAATTTCCTTCTCTTAAATTCCCCTAAACTAATGAAATCCAAAAGGCCTCCATATAAGAAAAGCTTCCAGACTATCATCTGTTTATTTCTTATCTGCTTAGTCCTTGGACTAGACTTCACCAACTCCTCCCCCACATTCACATTCTTTTTGTGGATGGTTTTCCTTAGTAGATTATAAACTTCTGGAAGGGATTGTCTTTTTACATTTTTGTATCCCCCAAAGTTTAGCACAATGCCTGACACACAATAGACATTTAATAAATGCACACTGATCAACTAAAATCACATATCTAGTTTCCATTCTTATTCCTTGAATAGGGGGCTGAAATAGTTTACTGAAATTCAAAGAGGTTCCCCAAAAGTTGGGAATTTCTCCCAGAGATAAAAAATGTATAAGATATGATAGAAAATATCAATACCAACTCCTTTGTCTTAGAGTTCATGAAATTTAGGCTCAGATAGTTTAAGTGACTTGATCAAGACCTCAGAACTAGTAAGTATCAGAAGAGGTCAAGTGTTATAATTCTTGGTATTCATTCCACTATATACCATGCAGTATTCTTTTATTCCTAAGACATCCTAAAGCTTGTCCTATAAAACATGGTATTTTATGTCTGGTTTCTGAGGTTATTTCATCATATTACTATCAAGGAGATGGTATCATATATAGTCTCCTCTCCTTTGCTGAAATAATTCATCCCTTTCAACCAAAATAAAATGTCTCCCATCCTGCTATAAAGTAAATACTGACGTAAGATGAAAGGCTGTATCTGGAAAGAATGGGACTTTAAATGCCTCATACTTTGATTAAAAATGCTTTTGTCAATTACAGATTGATTTTTGCAGCTCATTACGGTGATGGATGTTGGGACCAGAGGACGTGGTATTTTACCACTCGGCCTGTGGGTGTACTAGCTAGGAGAGGATGAAGGAGAAAGCATAATTATATCCCAGCTCTCACCCATGTGCTAGTACTGACCTAATGGGCACTACTGGAATAATTTGGGAAAATAGCATCATTGGGAATGGCTAAAAAAAGAAAAGCATTGAGCCCTTAGAGGAAAGAACGCTTTTCAACATATATTTCCTGGCAATCTGCTAAGATTGGCACCACATGGTAAGTTGCACAAAGTATCTTCAGCTGGGTTTTTAAGTAGGTTAGAATGCTTAAGCAAAAACAGAAGTTAGAAATGTGCCTGTGTATGTGTAAATCAATCAATCAATCAATCAACAAGCATTTATTTAGTAAGTATCTATGACTCACTAAACATATCAGGTATTAAGAAGACAAGGATAAAATCTGAACTGTCATTTGGCATGTGTGTATGTCTGTGTGTGTATTAGGGGGATAACATGCAAATATCTCATGTGTATACCCATAATGATTTTGTGGAAGGTAGAATAGAGATTCAGAAATTAAACTTTAGCTAAACTTTGGAAAAACTAAATATATATATATATATATATATATATATATATATATATATATATATATATATATATATATATGTATGTATAGTCTAAGAAATGGAAGAGCAGAGAATGCATTCTATGCATAGAAGGCAATCTGTATAAGGGTACAGAAACTAGCAAGAGAGCTTTGTGTATATGAAAGGTTTCCCAATAGGCAGCTGGGTTAGATTTTAAAGTGGTAAAATTAAAAACCAGCTATAATAAACTCAGGAAAGTTTGATTGGAGGAAGATTGATATGAACTTTAGGTTCCAAATGAAAGAAGATGTGGTTGATCCTCAAGGTAATTAGGAGTCATTGGGGTACATTGAGCAGGAGAATGGCTTAATCACATCTGTGCTTTGATGTAGCTTTGGCAGCTGTGTGGAACCTGGACTTGAGAGAGAAAAAATTGAAGGAGAGAAATCAATGAGAAAGTTAGATGATCTGAATGAGGATAGGCGGCCATGTTAGTAGAGAGAAGAGGGTACATACAAGGTATGAGAAGGAGGTGCAGGAAGGGATGAGGATAAAGAGAGGTGAATGATACTTTGTGTCCTGGGGATGACTTGGGGGAAGGAGTCACTTTATATGACAGTTAAGTGGTGTGGTGGATAGATCAGGAAGACTAGAATGTAAATTTAGCCTTGGAAACATAGTAGCTTAGTTAAGTCACTTAACTTTTTTCTCTTTTGGTTTCTTCTATCTGTAAAATAGTGATAATAATAATAGTGTTTACCTCCCATTGCTATTGTAAAGATAAAAATAAATTATATTATTGCATTGCACTTTATAATTTTTATGGAGTGATATAAATGTTAGCTGAGACGATGATGTAGGAAGTGAGATAGCTCAGTGGATAGAGTATTGGACTTAAAGTCAGTTAGATTTGAGTTAAAATCTCACATCAAGATAATTATTAGCTGTAGGATCCTGGGCAAGCCATTTAACCTCAACTTGCCTTAATCTACTGGAGAAGGAAAAAACAAACTGTACAATCTTTGCCAAAAAATCCTCATGAGCAGTATTGACATGATATGATTCTTAGGGTAACTAAGAGTCAGACATGACTGACTGAATACATAGCAATGAGGTATGCAAGATTCTCTTTGCTTGTCCTTATAATTTACTCAGAATAATTCCATGTGATAAAACAGAAAATGAGAAGTCTAAGTACATTGTGTTATATAACCGTCTTCTATTTTATACAATGATGGTAATACATACATAAGCTTGAGAATGCAAGAAAATTTATCTTCAGTCACATTTGAATGTAAACTACATTAAGGCAAGGGTTATTTTACTTTTGTCATTTCATCTCAAATATTTAGCATACTTCCTGTGAGAAATTAAATATTTAATAATTTTTTAGCTGTATAAAACTGACACAGAGGCCTCTTGACTAGGAAAAAGGAAAAGTATTTTGAAACAGAATTGGGAGGGCTGCCTGCTCTACTATGTCAAAGTTAGGCCATACATTCATGAAATAGGTTTTTATAATACTCTATCATGACTACAAATTTATTTGTGGTCTTCCTTCATGGCAATATATCTCTTATTTGCTGGTTCTCTAGAATTCTAAAACTGTGAAGTGGAACTAGAGTAATAAAAATACAAAAAGACTTTATATACTATAAAGTCAAGTAATATAATGTAAGGTAAGATAATATAAAATGGATTACATATATAAAATCTGATCTTGGTGGAAATGGACAGTAGAACATCATGAAAGAAAGATCATTTTGAGAAATTCATTATATTTGGTCTCAAT
Organism: Sminthopsis crassicaudata; assembly: GCF_048593235.1. NCBI lineage: Eukaryota > Metazoa > Chordata > Mammalia > Dasyuromorphia > Dasyuridae > Sminthopsis > Sminthopsis crassicaudata. Next base: position 324,225,406 of record NC_133619.1, read on the forward strand.
TCTAGGACAACAGTTAAATTTTGGATTTAGTACTTATTGGGAGTAGAAAGTAACCAGATATGGAACAGGAGGGAAGGAAAGACCAAGAAATGTTATATATTATACATATAGATAGGTAGATATAGATAAAAATAAAAATATAGATACGTATGTCTACATATATGTGTATATATATATATATATATATATATATATATATAATAGAGCTTCTTCTTTCTTTCCTTCCCTTCCTTCATTATTTTCTTCCATCCTCCCATCCTTTCCATCCATCCATCCCTTCCATCCCAATACATATCATAACATATGTATGATTTATGTGTGTATATATATACATGTATGCATATGTATATACATATACAATAAGTATATATATATATATATATATATATACATGCATTCCTTCCTTCCTTTTCCTTCCTTCCTTTTTATATTAAGTATAATACTACTTACTGGATCAGTAATGTTTAGTTATTTAGGAAATTGAATTATTATGACACTGATTTATAGATTAATGGACTACTAGATATTTTGTGTGTATGTGTGTGCCAGAAACTGGCAAGTGATAATATTATATATAAGCCATCACCACTATAAATATTTCTAGTCCAAGTCCTGCTGATAGAGTAAAATTTGAAAGGAAAAACAACAATGTCAGCAATAAAATTGCTAAAGACAGCAATGATGACACCCATATTAATGGCCCTTCAGCCTCTGGCTCCAAGTATATTGCCTAATATTTACCACATAAGTTAAAAAAAAAATCAAAATTATTTCCTGCTGACTCTAAGAAGCCTGGTCTAGAAAATGGAAACTGGTTACCAGTCCTGATGTCATATTTATGGATACAACAAAGTGACCATTGTCCAAGGAGTCTGTAACTAGAAAATAACCTTGGTGGAACTTCAGAAAACTTAGAAACTGATAGAGTCATTGAATCTCTCCAGCAACTCCGTTTATCCTTTCCAGAGATATGGGGAGTGGGCAGCAGTCATAAGTACAAAAATCTTTTTACCACTATCTTATAGTCCTGACATATTGCCCTTATTTCTGTGCTGCTCACCATTGCTGCTGCTGTTGCCAACCAACATTCATTCTACCTTTTATATTCCTAGGTTTCAAACTATAGTCATAGAGTCATAAAAGGGACTCTGAAGCAATTTAGCATATCACTGTTGAAATACAGGTCACCAACTCATACATAAGGATACCTGTGGATGACATATTGACTTAAAAAACAAAACAAAACAAAGCAAAACTTTCACCACATTTTTTCATTAACTGTTTTATTGTATTTTTGTTTATTTTATTACATATTTCACAATTATATTTGTATTGGCTTCAGGAAATTCAGGGGCAGTTCAGTGGTATGTTTAGCCTCTCTGGTTTATACCCTATTTAAAGCATGAATCTGCTCTACAACAAACCTAACAACTGTTCAACCAAGTCCTGTTTGATCACTTTGAATGATAGGAAACTTATTACCATTCAGTTTTGATAATTATATTTACAAAGTTTGTTCTTCCCATATAAAGTGAAGTGAGGAGAACCAGGAGAACATTGTATATAGTAACAGCAATATTGTACGAATGATAAATTATAAAAGACTTAGCTATTCCAATCAAGACAAAAATCCAAAACAATTCCAAAGGTCCCTTGCTGAAAAATGCTTTCCATTTCCAAAGAGCGAATCTCACATGAAGATCGAAGCATACTGTTATTTATTTATTTATTTATTTTGCTTTTTTTTTTTTTTTTTAGTTTATTCTTCTATTCTGTTTGTATTTTCTTTTGCATGGGTAATATGGAAATATGTTTGAGATGACTTCACTTGGATGATCAAAATTAAAGTGCTTATCTTCTTAAGTAAGGAGGGGAAATTTGAAACCATTTTTTTTATATTAGTAGTAAAAAATGTACATGTAATTGGGAAAAATTTAATGAAATATTTGTAAAAGTTTATTCTTAAAATGAATCAAAAAAAATCTATCCCCTTTTTACAACCAGTTATTGGTCCATGTTCTCCCTTTCGGGAATAAACAAAATAAATCAATTTCTTTTTTGTCTTTCTTTCTTTCTTTCTTTCTTTTCTTTCTTTTTTTTTTTTTTTTTTACCTGAGAGAATTTCAAAATTTTCTGAAAAACAACTATACATTCTTAAAACAATTGAGGGATTCTTAACCTGTGGTTCATTATTTTAAAACCATTTTTATATTTTTATTCCCATATTTTAATATCTTGAGCATAATACTCAGGCAAAAAATAGGCATTTAATTAAACATTTTTATTCATTTGAATTGCTGAAATAAATTAATTGATTTCCTTTATAAATACATACATTTTATCTTATGAATTTACAAGCACTATTCTAAGAATGGGCCAATAAGTTTCATCAGCTCTTCAAAGGGATCAGTGTTATCCAAATTGGGAGCAACTTTTTTTTCAAATGAGGGAAAAATGAAAAAAGTAAAAGTTAGGTACTTTCTTCTCCAATTTCAAAATCGTGTTTTTTTTTTTAATGATTATGATAAGGTATAATTTTAAGTTTCAACATTTTGCAGTCAGTTTTTTCTAGATTATTCAGGTTATTGATATCCCTGAAAAAATTTAAAGCTTTCATCAATAAAACATGAAGATAAATCTATAGATGACAGATTTCAATATTGATATGTATCTATATACAAATCTGTATGAATTTATATTAAGTGCATTTTCAGGGAGATTCTATTCATTTGTGGGTTTGACAAGATATCTATTTGGGTTCTTTTCTACTCTATATAATGTGATATTGTGATTATCACTGGCCTTCCCTTTTTTGTCCATTTTTAAGGTTAGAGATTGGATCAGAGGACCATAGAGGTAATTTCCAAGTCTTTATCTATGATTCTATGAGCTTATACACCTTAAAACCTTACTGATCCTTCATCTCCTCACTTGTAAAATGACTAGTTTGAGCCAACTAAAAATAACTCTAATATTCTCAGGAATTTCTAGTTATCAAAATTTCTATTATAATTTTGTTTAAAAAAAGTCCTCACAGAAATAGAATGAAGAGTGACCTGCCCAAAAAGATATAAAATTAATAACTCTTTTAAGACTTCTCAGGATGAATATGTATCCCATTCTACTATAGTATCTCATTAGTCATAAGACTTCATCTAAAATAGGAATTACACAACTAAATCTTGATGTCCTTACTCCTCCTTCCTTATAGTTTTAGAGGAAGTATTGGCTCTACTCCTAGCTAAAATTAACCTCTTCACCTATAGTTTTTATTTCATTCTCTCTCATCACTTTTGCAACCTATACATATGAATCATCCCTTTTTTATCATGCATCTTCCAACTTTATCTTGAATGATTCTTTCACTTTAATTTACAAACATTCAAGTTTGTTCAGATTAAAAAATTTAGAAATTAAAATAATTTCTTATTCTAGATTATTATTACATATGTAACAAAGTTCTAATGAGCACATTACAGATTTTACATATATATGTATATACATACATACATACACACACATATAGATATATATACATACATACACACACATTATATATATATTCATTGATCCTTATAACAACACTGTGAGGGAGATATTATTGTGCCATTTTACAGAAGAAGAAAATGAGGCTTAGGGAATTAAAATAATTTACCTAGAGTCATATTTTTATTTTAAATATTTGAAGCAGGATTTGAGCTTAGATTTTGTTGACTCCATATCCCTCATTCTATCTGCCATCTAGATGCTTCTTTATAGTCTAATTCAATGTCTTCAATTCATCATCCAATCATCCCTTAACTTCTTGTCTCTTGGAATTCCTGATCCCTTTAAGATTCACATCAAAATGCTGAGCGAAATGAGCAGAACCAGGAGATCATTCTATACTGCAGTAACAAAAATATATGATGATCAATTCTGATGGACATGGCTCTCTTCAAAAATGAGATGAACTAAATCAACTCCATTTGTTCAATAATGAATAGAACCAGCTACACCCAGCAAAAGAACTCTGAGAAATGAGTGTCAACCAGTACATAGCATTCCCAATGCCTCTATTTTTATCCGCCTGCATTTTTTATTTCCTTCACAGGTTAATTGTACATTATTTCAAAGTCTGATTCTTCTTGTGCAGCAAAATAACTGTATGGACATGTATACATATGTTATATTTAACATGTATTGGTCTACCTACCATCATGGGGGAAAAGGTGAGAGGAAGGAGGAGAAAAATTGGAACAAAAGGTTTTGCAGTTGTTAGTGCTGAAAAATTACCCATGCATATATCTTGTAAATAAAAAGCTATAATAAAAAAATAAAGATTCACATCAAAAGCCACATTCTGCACAAAAGCACAAAAGAATGCCAAAGGTAGAAGTTTGAATGGTAACTCTCATCTAAGGAATCAGAAGAAGAGTAATGAGGTAATATGCTGAAGCACATACTCTAGGAAAATCAGCTGACTTTGGTAGCTGAGTGGGGACTGGCAAGCCTGGGGACAGACTTGAGGCAGACTTCAGCAATAGTCCAAGCAAGAAATGATGAGGAGCTACAAAAAGATCATGGCTATGTGAGTGGAGAGAAGATCATATCAAGAAGGTGACATATATGTTATTTAATTTACACATATATATGTCATATATAAATTTATAAATATATGATATGTAGGGTGAAAACAAGTGAGGAGTTGAGGATGACATTAAGCTTATGAGTTTATATAACTAGAAAGATTCTGTTCCCCTTTATAGTAATATCAAAGTTGGGAAAGGGGAGAATTTAGGTGAAAAAAAAATCAGTTCTGTTTTGGGCACATTAACCTTGCTTTATAATAGTGTAGTGACTTTAGCCCTATAAACTCTATTGGCTAGAGAAAGAATTGATAAGTAGAAATATGTTAAGACTAATTTTACATGTGTATATACACACACAAATACACACACATATATATGCATATTCATGTTTAATGGTAGCCATCTCTAGGGCAGGCAGAGAGGGAAAATAATTTATATAATAAATTCATTACACATTTAAAAGGAATAGCAAGTTGTATATAAAAGATTTGTAGCTTTATATACAATCATCTTTTTCTTATTCTGCTATATTATAAAAATGCTGGTTTTATTTCTTAAATTAAAAAAAAATCTTTAAAATAATCAAAGAAACAAAATTTGTTGAGATAGACTAATTTTACAGACCTATATCATTTAAGGTAATCAGAATGATGATGAGTATTAAATAATATCTGCATAACAAAAAGATTGAGCTTAGGAGAAGGTAGCATCTTATAGTAGAAAGTGTATTGAATTTAAAGTCAAAGAAGACAGGTCTGAATCCTCTTTTTCTTACACCTTTGTGATCATTGAGAAGTCACTTAAAGTCTCTAATACTTAAGATTTCCCCCTTAGTAAAATGACAGGACTAGACCAGATGACCTCTAAGTTCCCTTTATGTTCTTTATCCATGATCCTGTTATCTCTCTTCTCTTGGCAATGTTGCTTCTATTTGAGCTTCCTGCCTATGCATTTTTGAAATATATAGATTCAGATTTAAGAAAAGGGAACTATCAAAGACTTTGGAAAGCACATGGAAAGGATATTAATAATGATGATGATGATAATGATATAAGAAAAGCAGTTGAATAATGTAAGTGGGTGCACAAAAGCACAACCTCAGTTTGATGGAAACCATGCTCATAATGGAGAATAACAATTCTAAAACTCTGGCCATTACTGTACTGCACATGAATCTAAGGCAATTGCTCTGGTGCCAGATTTATGCTTCTCTAAACTGAACCTGTCACTGAGCCTCCACAGCTGAGCATGCATGCACGGTGAATAATAGCCCTTCCAGTTACTCTAATGGCTGCACAGGTAATGGAAAGACTCCGATTATAGTGGAACACACCTGTGTAATTACTATATGCCAGGAGCTCAAACAAGCCATTTTCCTCCCCTGTATATGAAGCCCAAGGCCTGATATTCAAGACAAGTTGACAACAAGGGTAATTTCCTCCCTGCCCCCACCTTCTGATTCAGTGAGTAGCACTGAAGTGTTGGTTTAATCTCACTTCATCTTCCAAGATCATTGGACTTTATGGGATGGATGGAATGGTCTCATTATGTGACCTTAATGAATTGTGTGTATACCCTACACAAATTGGGGTGCTTTCCATTCTTTTAAAATAGAATTCCCTTGACTTTGTACAATATCCCCCAGATATTCATTGTAGAATCACTGTTGGGAAGAGGTATGCAAACAAGTAAATGTAATAGTAAGGTTTGAAAATCAGATAACACAATGGCTGTGCTCACTATATATCTGTTTCAATAGACTTGCAAAGCTAATGTTTGTTCTCTTTGATTTTGATCCTAAAAGGATCCTTTTGATCCTTAAATTCATTTATAAATGGAATATTATGATCTAAATGCTGCAAAAATGCACTAGGATTATAGACATTGAGAATCAAAGAATCTAATCTCAATGAATAGAAAGTGCAGAAGCAGAACTTACTACTGAATCTATATGGGAAGTTATGGAGGGTCGGAACCTACTTTGAGGTGTCTAATCTGGATGAATGGAAGGATATAGTGACAACAGAAATAGAGAGTTAGAAAGAATGAAAAATTGATTAAGGAGGTTACAAAGAGGAATTTTATCGTAGACATTTAATGTTTGAGGTTTTGGCTCATCATCCCACTGTGAGGAAGTACAGGATTAAAGCTCTGAGGAAGAGTTAGGGGTAGAGACATGGAAATGATCTGTATAATGATAATATTTGATGCAATGGAGTAGATGAGATCACTGAGGAGGAAAGTTCCAAGAAAGAAGAGAATGTCAGGGACAGAATCATCTTATGTGATATCTTCATTTAGGGGTTAAATAGTGGAACAACAAAAAGAATCATCATGGAGATAGGAGGTTCACCAATGTTAGTTCCACATAAATTTGGAAGAATACATCATTTACTATTTTGCAATTGCCAAATATAGCATAGGGCATACAATAAGCGCTCACCAAATGATTATTTACTAAATGAGTGATTAGATGATAAGTATTTAAAATCAAGAATACCTGCCAAAAGGAAGGGAACTGACTGTTGTCAGATATAATATAGATAAATGTAGGATAGAAGAATTGCAGTTAGTCAGAAAAAAGCTTTTAGTTTATTACTAGTCTACTTTGAGGAACAGAGACAATTTTTTCCATGACATATATCTGGAATTATCAAAATATTATATGTGCTTTGAAAAGCAATGTTAGTTTGTCCTTTTTGCCAAGTTGAGATACCAACATTTGCTTTCCACTGACAAAAAATGATTTGAGGATAGTGTAGTGATGTATTTATAATTTATTTTAACCATTTTGAAATTTTTAAAAATCAGAAGTTTTTTTTAAAATGTAAGCAATGCAAATCCAATGGAATAAGAGGAGTAAACCTATCCATTAATTGCCAATGCCTAAATGTAGTGTAGTGTAAACAGTAGATGCCTAATCAATACTGAATGAATGAGTGAATTAAAGAATAGCTAAGTGCAACAATGCATGACAAATAGAAAGAATCACCTATTTTAAGACATAATGTTACTAGCTAGAAGGCATTATTAGCTACTTATAATAACAACAATGATTGTAATAATTATACTTTGCTGGAAATTTTGGAGAGCTAGGCTGCTTTCATTGTCTCTGCATGACACTCCCCCATCACTATCCTGTTAATTATTCTTAAGATCTCTTACTTTTCATTTGTTTAGTTTTTTTTTTTAAAGTTGATGAGATCATTAAATGTATCAGCCTATCTAAATAAATTTGAAGTATATTAAGACTTTGTATAGCCTTTGAACTGGAAATAGAAGGATAAAGAGATTCATTTTTAAAGAAATTAAAGTAATAAAGAAAAATGGGTGCACTTTATTTTAAGTGCCCATTAACTAGAGCAGAACAGAGACAAAGTTAAAATGGAACTCTCTAGGGAATATACATATGGAATACATGCATTCCTTCACACACAAGCAGTTAGTCATTAATTCCAATAATCTAACCTCATAGAATAACTATCAAACACATTCATACTTTGTACTCTGGGGAGAAAAGAGAATCTGCCTGAAACCTCACTCCTTATGAAAGAATCATTTAACCAATTGAGATACTTCTTCATTTTGCTGATGAAAAATCTTTATCCATTCTTCCCATGTAGCTATTGCAAGACTTAAATAGGGCTGGTGCAGGATGAAAGGGAGAATGACATAAAATATTTTATGCAAATCAATGAGTCCTAATTCATTATTTTAAAAAATTCCCACAAAATGAATAGTCAAATTTTCTTCATTTGGAGATATTATTCTTGGTGTGTTCAAGATATGTTAGTTAATTCTTAAAATTTTCTTGATTTGCCTCTGTAAGCATTTTGGCCAATTGCTAGAATTAATGGTGATTTATAGATACAAGATTAAATACTTGATAAACTAGGTTGTCTATATCTATTGACAGAATGAAAAGCTCAAGTTCCAAAGGTATCTCTCCCTAAAGATCTGTCACTACATCTGAAATTCTTTTGGGTCAAAAAAAAGTTAATTAACACAAACAAAATTTTGTTTATCTGGGAAGCAATTACCTAGCAGAAAGCAAATCCTTGAGGGTATACAGAAGCCAGACAGATAAGTTGTAATACAAAGTTTGGAAGCATGATACTAATGAGGGATTAACTGGTAACATTAGTGAGCTACTCTGGACAATAGGTAGCAGAGGATAATGAGAAACTAGGAAATGACTGAAAAGGAACAGGGGGGTGACTTTAAAAAGGGAAGAAACATCTCAGTTAATATGATTAAATTAAAGAATATATGTATGTGTACATGATCATAACAAAATTTTATCATAATTAAAATCACAAAATTTCCCAATTTAACAAAACTAAAGTTGCCAAGCATGCTCAAAAAACAAATGAGAAATTAATAAAGAACTAAAGATTTTAAATTTGAATTCTAAATCATAGCACTCCATTTGATGGAGAAGATCTCTGTGGATACCCCTACTTTTCTATCTCTTAGCTTCAAATCCTTGAAATGTAAATATATTTTAAATCTTAAAGCAACTTTTCTCTTTCCTCTCTCCCCTGCATCCCCCTCCCCAGAAGTATTGTAATAGATTAGATTGGGACTAATCTTTGATATAATCCCCCTTATAACCAAGGGGTTATAGGTAGGTTAAAGGTAGCTGATTTAGGTAAGACCACAGTCAGTGTCATGTAAGAGAGTAAAGCCAACAGATAATGCTGACATTTATATAAATAGTTATTTAGTGTTTGCAGTGTTTTACATATATTATCTCACTTGATCTCTATAGTAAATGAATATATGTCCTTGACCCCATCAGTTCTACTTAGCTGCCTGGAAGTTTCCCCAACAAAGCATTTGCTTAGTAATATAGTTAGTTAATGAACTTTTGAAGCAGAGATTCTTCAATTCTATTATGCAGAACCTTGGCTTTCTCCATTATTTGAAAATAGGTTTTGTGAAATAATGTTAATGCTATAATAGTTATAATAGTTAATGTAACTAAATAATTACATATATATTAAACTTTTACTCCCCTAAAGTTCTACTTTCCATCCTTCAACATGATTTGGATATAATCCTGGGTTTTCAAAGGCTATGCCTTAGAAAGAGTTAGAAATACAGATTCTTCTAAGGTTTAGAGTTCTGAGCCATTGGTGGATGATATTTCATCTATAATTGGAAAAAAACAATAACCTAGTAAATTTAATACAGATATGTTACAAGAGTTATTGTTATCAAAAAATTTTTAAAATCCCCTTGTAACATGGGGATTTTTCCTTTTAATTTATTTCATTAACATTTTTTTCTTAAGCACACTTTAACACAGTATTTCAAAAAACAAAATCAACGACTGAGAAAACAAGACTGCAAAAAGAAATCTTATCATAATATTCATCTAATCTAGATCATTTTGGATAAAATTGGGAAGAGAATAACAAATACACTTGAAATGGAACAAATCTTCCAGGTTGTTTGTTTAGTAGAAATTTCTCTCTGTAATTAATACCAGTACAATAGCACACTTGAACACCACCACTTCAGCATCTATTATATAATAAGGAAATGGAAATATTTTTTAAGATGATAAGGCCAAATCAGCTGGATAAATTATATACAACTACATAAAAAAAGACATTCATGCAAAAGATGTCACAATTTTAAAGGTGCCCACCAAGTTTCAAGAAAGCTTGAAGAAACAATTTCATAGGAATGGAAAATCTTTGGGATGTCATCATTAATTATCCTTATGGTTATTTTAGTAACTGATAGATTTTCAAAAACTACTTATCCATGGACTTATTTTCTCATTTGCTAATTGATTTCTACACTTTGCCTTTAATTTTGCTTGAATGGTCATTATTTTCTCTGGAGGCTATGGGTAAGGATGATAAGGATTCATAAGGAAGGGAGAATATGGAAATGATATGGGAAAGAAACAAGTAAGTGTTGGGGCTATCTCTAAATAGCTTTCAAGAATGCATTGAAAAATTTTCAGAGTGATTATGTAAACATAATTGAAAATTACTACCAAATCATGCCTTGTTTTAATTTTGCCATTTTTCCAAATTTAAGAAAAAAGACTGTAGATTATATTTTAAAATTATATATATATATATATATATACATATATATAATTATTATTACTATTATTATTATTTCTTTTTCTGAATAAATTGTTGTTAAAAGTTTGCCAGCACACTTTTGGCAAAACAAACAAACAAACAAACAAAAACATAGGACATAGAATTGAAAAGATTTTCATACAGATAAATGGGCATGGAGTTTCCATTTTCCTTCTGGTTTCTTTGAATCTGAGACTTTCTAGTTACCAGGAAGGTGAGAGTTTCTGCAAGCTAATAGACTTCTTGCTCAGAAGACAAGCAAATGTTGGCTAATATAATAACTGGAGATTAGTGGACAGGAGGAATTATGGGCCACTATACTTTGGTGACTGAAACATCAGGAATGAAAGACGGTCACAAACATCAGAGACTATCATTTCTTGTAAATCTTGTTGCATCAATGCATAAATGTAGGTGGATAGATTTCCTTTTGTATAATTCCCTTACCTTTTCTTCTTCATACTCTGTGCTACATAGTTGGGATGCCACACACATCTCCTTGCTTTCTACTTCTTTCAGTCCCTATCCATTATCTGTGACCACTTTCAACTTCGAAACTTCTTGGCTAACTTTGAATAATGGGTAAAGTCAATAGCTTAGCACTCTGTATGAGAATGATTACAAATGTTCCTTTCATTTTCACTAGGTTTAATAATTACATGGTCACATTATTTTGAGTGACTTTTCTATGAATGTGAGAGAAGTTTACAAAGAAAGGAACTTCCCTGAGTAAGATAGAAGCTGGAACCATAGGCTTCAATTTTAAAAAATATTCCAGAAAATATTTCCTATAACCAGAAGCCCCAAAAGACTACATATATATGGGGCTCCAGAAGATGGCAACAAATTGCTAAGTGTTCAAGAAGTGGCATAAAAGACACCCTGAGGACAAGGATAACTAAAAAAGGAAAGTGATTTATAGAAGTAAAGAATAAAATATGAAGAAGGCAATGATGACAGAAAAGTCAGAGAAAAATCTTCAATATAATAGATAGATCCTATGAACAACTAATAGAAAGTCATAATGGAGAATCGTGCAGAGATTGTATAGGTGGATGGCTATCTGTAATGATACAGGTAGAATCCACATTAATGAGAGAAGAGAATACTGATCATATTGACATTTCTCCAGGAAATCATTAAAATTTGCCAAAAATAGTGATTTTTTGTTTTGCTTAAGACCATCTCTCAGGGCAGTCAGGTGGTACAGTGGATAGAGCATCAGCCCTGAAGTCAGGAGGACCTGAGTTCAAATCTTATTTCAGACACTTAACACTTCCTAGCTGTGTGACCCTGAGCAAGTCACTTAACCCCAATTGCCTCAGGGGAAAAAAGGCTGTTTCCCCATTTCATCTGGTGAAGTATAGGGGTACTCATCTTTTTCCTGCTGTATTTGGCACAAGAACTTTGACTTATTTTGTTTCTTAATTGGGACAATTCTCCCCTCCTCAGACAGTCTGATGACTTCCTAATCCATGAGTTTATTATATTAATCCCAGAATTTAGCCCAAAGCACCTCAAAGCTCTGGAGCTCAAGAGATCCACCTTCCCACAGCTTCCCAGAGGAGCAGGGTGTGTCCCCAGGGTCAGTTTTTCTTATCTTCTTTGAAGTCAGATGAAGCATGAAGACTCAGTGGGATGAAAAGGAAAATAGTTTTCTGTCTTGTACTTTCTAGAGATGTAAATGAGCATTGCTGTTCTGCAAATTGTCTCTGTAAGATTTTTGAACCTAAAAAAAAATCCATTACTACACAATGCAATCAGTTGCAATGCTCTGGATGAAGAAAGACTGAACAGAGTTGGAACTAGGCCAGGTCCAAGCTTAATCAATAGACACCTAGGAACATTCAAGAGAAATTAAGTTATTGCCATAAGCCTAAATATGTATAATGATATTAATTGTATTTATTCAAAATTATTTTTAAATATAAACAACCTCATTATTCACAAAGAATGGAAGGGCACTAATTAATTCTGATAATTGAGTTTTGCTTAGATAAGTTTTTAATGGAAGAGATGAACATTTGAGGGGATATAACCTCATTTCAGATGATAGAGGTCAAGATAATCAAGACTTGATGGCAACAGCTGATTAAAATGTGTTTCCCTTTCTATCATGTAGCATTTATTGCATTTATAAGCCACTCCCTTCACAAAGTCTCAGGGCACACATCAAAAATAGCATTTAAAAAAAAAAAAAAAAAAAAAGCTTAACCTCCATTCTACATTATTTTTATGCCACTTGGGCAAAGTTGGTATATGCCCTTGGAAATCAGCAAACTCTGATTTTCATCTAAGGCTTGTCCTTGGGTAAATTCTTTGCCTAGAGAATTGTACTATGTTATAGATACTTTTCAATTCCAAAGTTCATTTCTCTTACAGAATGCAACCCAGATTATATAAGGTTTTAGAGGCTAAAATCAATACCTTGAGTTGCATTCAGGAGGGGTTAGGATAAAGAAAAAGATATAACATGCCCAGTGAACACTTTGTAAGGATAACCTTAAATAAACAGAAAGATGGCCACATGCTCACTGGCTAATACTGTTTAATTAATATTTGTAAACTTTCTGAAAATCCCTTTAGAAATGTGCTAGGCTATAGTAAATTCCCAGTGACAAATAAATGGGCCATTATTGACTGTGATAAATAGCAACTGATAATGAAAATGATCAAGACAAGGATAAATAGAGTGAAACTTCACTGATTTGGGCTAATTAGGGGGGTTCCCCTCCTACATTAGTAAAAAACCTAAATTGTAGGGGATTTTTTTGTTTAGTTTTAGTTTTGTAATTTAAAGAAGTACCCCTTTGTTATTTTCAAGTATATTTGGTAACTCACTTTAACCTCTAATAAAGGACTTGAGTAGAATTTCTGCCAGGGTCTGTTTTAATGAATAGATAAGATTCATTTGTAATCAAAAGCACCATTAATATGCAAATAATTAATGTGCTGAAATTTAAAAAAAAAAAGTTTTCTGGAAGAGCTTTAAAAATGCCCTGTAGACTTTTTTTTTTTTTTTTATACAACATTTATTTTTCTTAAAGGAGTACTGAAACTAAGTAAAATTATCAGTTTTCAAAAGCATATGCCCAAGTTAAGAGTCCTTGCTAGGATAGAACGACAGGGTCCTGATATCTACAGGGTGCATTCTTTTCCTTTGGATTGTGGTCTACCATTGTCTTATGCCATAGAGTTCTATCCATCTCTTTTACCCATCTCTCCCAAATTTTCATTTCAAAATCATCTCTTGCCAGAAGGGACATTCTCTATGAGGGTCATTCTCTTTTCTAGCACAAAACTACTCATGGATTTTGCCTGTTCTCTGAGGCATCTCATCAGCTTTCTCCCTACTGTTCTCAGTAACATCCTGGACATGCACTGCTGTCAGACAGCTGATATAATTCCTCATTATGATTCTACCTGAACTAATGTGAGTTCACTCTATTGGGTTTCTGTAGCAGGGCTACTACAATAAAGGGAAAGTAGTAGAAAGGTTGGAAGCATAATTTTAGGTAGGTCTCTGAGATTAACTATTTGAGGCATCATTTTTATGACAAATAATAATGCTATTGCATGCATTTTAATAAATGTAACATTTATGCACAACTCACATAGCTTTGCTACCATTTGTACAAAAATACCTCCCATTTCCTCCTCTTCTTGCCACATCTCTTACACCTACCACTGACTTAATTGCCTTTGTGTCTTCCTGAAACTGCTAGTACCTAATGTTCCTTTTATGTGTTGTAAAGATGAAAAATGATTCTCTGTCAGTAACCCTCCTCCTCCTCAGTGACTATTAGAACAGACTCAAAAATCTCAGAGTATTTCCAACAGCTAAATGTCTTTATTATCACAAAAATATACAAATGAAAAGTTAGGAACTCAGCAAATGCAAAAAAGGTCTTATTTTATTTTAACTTTTTTTTTTTTTTAATATTGATTGTTTTGAATCGAACTTTTACTTTAAAGGGTAAAGTTTTATGGAGCTAGTTCCACACAACTTTTAATAGCATTTAATTTTTTGGTGGTTAGTCATGTGAGTCCATAAAAGAGATGATGGCATAACCCCTTCAGAGAGAGAGAGTTTCTCTACCAAAGAAATATCAGCCCAGCAAGCTGCCAGACAAAAACAATTCAAATATTAAGGAGCAACAGTCAAGGTTACCCAGGATCTGGCAGCTTCTACAATAGAGGATAGGAGAGCCTGGAATACCATATTCTGAAAGGCAAAGGATCCAGGGTTACATCCAAAAATTAACTACCCAGAGAAACTCAGCATCATCTTTCAGGAGAGAAGATGGAGCTTCTATTGAAAACAAACAAACAAAAACAAACAAACAAACAAACAAACAAAAACAGAACTAAACAGAAAATGTAATCTACAAACACAGAATGCAAGAGTACCATAAAAAGCTGATTAAAGTAAGACCTGGAAAGATTTTACATGAACTGATGCTGAGTGAAGGAGGCAGAACCAGGAATATATTGTACATAATAACTGTAAGAATGTGCAATGATCAACTGTGAAAGACTAGGTTCTTGACGGTTCAGTGAGTCAAAGCAATCCTAATAGACTTTGGACAAAAAGTCTGCATCCAGGAAAAACAAACAATCAAATAAACAAACAAACAACAAAAAAAAAAAAAAACTAAGGAGACTGAATATAAATCAATACATGCTATGGGGGGGGGGGGGATGAAAGAGGTGAAAGTGAGGAGAATGTTAATTCTAGGCAGGAGAGAAACCAGTGAAAAAGCATCAGAATGGGAAATGGAATTTCATATATGATGAACAGTAAGAAGGCCAGTTCTCCTGGGCAGTGACGATAGTGACATGCACAAAAGGAAGTAATATGTAATAATGCTAGAAAAGCAAATTGGGTTGAGCTTGTAAATGGATTTAAATGCCAAACAAAATTGTTTATATTTGATCCTGGAGATAGTAGGTTTCCATTGGTAGGGCAATGACATGGTCAAGCCTGAGCTTTAGAATCATTTGGTAAGCTATATAAAAGATGAATTTTAGTGGTAAGACAATAGAAGTAGGGAGATGATTTAGGAACCTCTTGCTTTCATTTTTTCTTTTCCAATTACATTTTCAAGTCTCTAGTCCAGATACCCCCGACCCTAAATGTGAAACGGTATCACTATAATATATAAATAAAATGAATGAAAGGAATTAAGGTAGTAGTAAATTGGCCTGTTGATTTACTTCTCTACTTGGAAATTGGGCAAAATGATGCATGTAAAAAATCATACCAACATGAAGAAAATCATTGTTCCCTAATATTGGTGTCACAGAGGAGACAGCCATTTTGTTTCAAGATGGAATATTTTTCTCAGACACTTATCTCCATAACCTCTCTCTCTACATTACATTTCATTGAAAATTCATCAAAACTAACCAAAAAAACTTGTATTGGATGCCATTTTGTTTAGCACCTTTAACCATAAATCCAATTTAAGGTGAATTGAGTCCACACACAGTCAAAATCAATCATTTTCTTACATAGTTATAGAAAAAGAAAGAAAAATCTACAGACCACCAAAAAAATTGTCAAATTGAAGCAAAGACATCACTTCATCTTCATTCTTACAAACTCTTCTGTTCTACACCAATGTTTTCATCACAGTCTACTTAAGGCAAGGGTCCAGTTTGTAGGTATCTACATAAATATATACATGCAAACTCAGAGAGTGCTTAGTTCAAGACTTTGCATTAGTAATTCAAATGATGGAATTCATATTCTTGACAAAATTGAGCTAATCATCCACTTGTCTAAAGCATCCCCTCTGATCCCTAGTTTTCTAAGAGCATCTGGTCAGTGCCTCTTGTCCAGGCCTAATAGTTTCTCACAGCACTTTTCAATTTCTGTGTTTGGAATAGAGGGTCAGAAAACAAATGTCAGTTTGATAAGAACAATTCAGATGTGTCACTATATTATCTGAGTGCCGTGATGTACAGGCATCTTCAGAATGGATTCCAGGAGAATTGAAGAGCTATCCCAGAAGATTTGCATATTTTGTACTGATAACTAGGGAGATGGCCCATGTAGAGCCCCAAGTGACCTCAAAATATTTGAAAATAAGATACCTTCATGTGTGGCAAGCCAGAGAGTCCAGCATTCTAATTTTCAGATGTCTTGAGCTCCCAGACAGACAGGTGTGCCACTGCTTACCATGTGAGCAGGATGTCCTGTCAGTTTCCCAAGTACTGCAGAAGTGCATTCTAAAATGCTAATTTTCCTCAGCTGTGCCCACTCAGGCACTCTTCAGAGTTAGAGACTTCTCATCTCCTCTCTGTGCAAAGTCTTTGGATTCTCAGCATTTTGGCAAATGGCTTTTCATCAGCTTCTTTTTCTCTTCTATTGTAGAATTGTGTGTAGTTGTGCGCGTGCACCCCTAACATAGTTCTTTTGTACTCAACAGGAAAGATCAGTCATTCCAGGAAAGAAATAGAATTAGGGGATGGTAGAGAAAATGAGAGGAAGACAGAGACAGAGACAGAGAGACAGAGATAGTGATAGAGATAGAGACACATACACACATATAGAATGGCAGAGACAGACAAAAACAGAGATAGATAAAGAAATAGAGGGAGAGAGACATAGAGAGACATAGACAGAGGCAAAATCCATATATGTAGCAAGTCAGAAGTAAAAATACTCAAAAGAAATTATAAGAACAAAGGGGAGGACTAGAAAAATATAAGGTAGAGGTAGATATCATATAAAAGGATGCCAGCCTATTATGCATTTTAGAAACAAGAAAAATTGAAGCAAACAAAATATAATATATTAAGACTGTTATGTATTAACTGTTACAAAAGAATGAAACAGCTTTTTGGAGAATAGTAGTTACTTTGAATCTGAATAGCACTTATCAGTTCCTCAGAGGGAAATAGTCACACCTCTTAAGTATAAGGAGTACCAGATATATCATAGACTCTATAAATTTTTGCAAAGCATGCAAAATTATGTATTAGATTTCTAACTGATATCTTGGTTTTCATCTCTTCTCCTTTGAGTATGACATGTGGGTAAAGAATTATGATCCTTTTTAATTTATTAATTCTTCCAAAGGGACACAAAATAAGCCAGTCCTTCTTCTACATAACAGTACATCAAATGGTATATTTACACTATAGCTATTGTGTGTCTCCCTAAACCTTTTTCTTTTGTTAGAACCTTTCATTATTCTTCATATAATATAGATTTTAGACATTTCACTACTCCAATTTATTAATATGATTTAAGAGTAATTATTTTGCAAACATTGTCTTTAATTAAAACCTCATGTTTTTTTTTTTTTTGTTTGTTTTGTTTTGTTTTGTTTTTGTTTGTTTGTTTGTTTGTTTTTTCATAAATTTCTGCTAGGATAGTTCTTCTTTGATGTATACATAAGCAGTCAATTTTTTAAAAGCTTGTTATAGACCTTTAAATTTATTACTAGAAATTTGTCAGTTTCAAGCCACTATGCCAGAAAATAAAATTGTTTCTTGAAGCTTGATTATCCCTCTTTAATTTTTTCTTACATTATTCTGATTATTGTATTTTAAAGATTGTTTTTAAATATATATAAAGCAAAATTTCAGAAGAAAGTCATATATCAAATCTTGTAATATGCCATCAGAGTCTTCCATCTAGACAAACATTGATTAAGGAATTATTACTCTTTGAGAGTGGTCAATAGATCAACTATAAATCCATCACTATATATTATAATTCAAACCACATACCCCCTTTTTGGCCACAAAGAAACTGAAAGATTGTTAAATGCCAGCTGAAGTCAAACTATACTATGTTTATATCATTCTCCAATCTACTGGTCTAACAATCTTACAATAAAACAAATGCTTAGTTTGCATTCTTTACTTTTTATGAGCCCATACTGTCTCCCACTGATCACTTATTTTTTAATAACTATTTTTCAAAACCATTGTTTAATAATCTATTCCAGAATTTTATCTGAAACTAATTTCATATTTTATAATTTCTACCTCCCTTGACCCCTCTTTTGAAAATGATTCAATATTTTTTCATTTTCAGTCATTTGAAATTATTTTCATTTTTTCCTAATTCTTCAAATACTTTTGATAGAGATTTTATAATTTTAATGATAACAAGTTGAGGTAACATTTTGTTTCCATTAGGAGATGAATGATTAAATGTATTATGACTATCTTCTAAACTATATTGGATTTTATTCTTATCTTAATTGAATTAGTTCTATCCTTTCTAATATTGAGAGCATTCTTTCTTCTATAGAGAAGGAAGACTGGAGTGAGATTTAGAGGCTGAATAAAGCTCCTTTACATTTTCAAATGTAGGATTTCTCCTTATCTCCAACTATAACTTTAAAAACACTACTGGTAAACTCTAATATTTATAAAATACTTTGCAAATGTAAAAATATGAAAGGATGCTAGCTATTCTTCTTTCTTATTACTGTTCTTTTTCTATCCTTTTTATAAGTTCAAGCCACTATTATTGTTATTTTTAACTTTGTATACTTTTGTTACCATTTGTGATTTCTCAGAGCACCATTGCTTCCAGATGACAAAACCTTAGATATCAAACTTCAAATGAGTTTATAACTCATTTAGAAAAAAAAATTATGTTGCAGATGAAGAATCAGGAAGATAAAATGACTTATCTACAGTTATATAGTTATTAAAAGCAGATGTCTTTTTCCCATTATTATGATCACTGTCAAAATTCAAGATTTCACATTCTTTGTGAGAGTCTTCTTTAGTCTATGTTCAAATGGTTCTATTTTCATTTTCTCTGAAATTCCTGAAATCTGTTTTATACAAGTCTAGATGACTTACTGATTCTTCACTTTAGAGTGGTATGATCTTCAAAGGCATCTAGTCTAATCTACTCATTTATAAAAGAGAAGAAATCTGATTTTAGGGGAACATTCCCAAGATGAGACATGATTGTTTGAATGTCATCACAGGAAGGGATGTCATAAGCCATATATTCCAACCTATGCCTATTCAAGAATCATCTGCAGAATATTTCCTGGAAATGTTTATAAAGCTTGTGCTTGATAACCTCTATAAAGAGAGATCTATATATTATGGTATGCTCAAGTTTTACATGGGAAGTAGTTGGGGGTAAAGAGGAAGGAAAACATTTCCTAACATTTTGATATGTTAAAAAGTTAATTGAACTGCTTCAAGATAAGGTATCTTGAAGATGTAATATCTGACTCTATAGTATTCCTTCTAACTTCAAATCTTCTGAGTCAGTGATCTCCTCTCTAAGAAAGGAATATTCTAGGAATTATATGTTTATAGGAAATGAGCTTCTAATTTTTTATAGGAAATGACTTGCTCATTTCCTATAAATAAGTGTGAGAAGCTAGGTTCTAATAGAAGCTGCCTGGCTTTTCATCCTATAATCTTCATCAAATCACCATATTTCAGAGATAGATATAAGCAAGTCCAATTTATTCCTAAATATTATAACATTATTGGTGAGTTGTTATCAAGTATTTATCTGAAGACCTTCAATTATAGGGAGCTCATAAATAATATTTACTGTTATTTAGGAGAAGAAAATGCAGCATAAAAACTCTCCAAAAAAAGATGTTTTTGAATCTCATCTGTCTCAATAATTTGGACCTTTCCATTTTTCTTCTCTTCTTTAAAACATTTGTCTTTGGGGGGTTGTGGGGGTGCTCTTTCAAGGTCCCACTATGAACTGCATAACAAATGTGATATACATATTCAGTGTAACCCTCCTAGTATGCTGACAAAGGGATAATAGTGTTGATTCAGGGCAACTAAGTAGCACAGTTAAGGTGATTTTAGTTGGAGTCAGAAAAATATGAATTTAAATCTGGCTTCGGACACTTAGTGTAACCCTGGGCAAGTAAATTAATTTCTATATGCTTCAGTTTCCCCAACTGTAAAATATGGATAGTAATATCATCTACTTTCTAAGTCCTGAGGATACCACCATTTAAAAACAAAAGCAAACAGGGAGAAAGTATTTCATATGATAAAGTTACAGAAATCCATATACTGGCCACTATCCAAAAATGCATTTATTCTATATAATAAGGAACAATTTAAATCACAAAACAAGAAGAAATCACTCCAATTTAATGCGTTGGTATGCTGATGACATTCTTCTCCCCCCCACCTTAGACAACTTGCACAAAATCATATATTTTAAATATGATGCAGGTTCTCCACCTGTCCCCATCCATACACATTCCCCACATCCCTCTAAGTATGACAATTGAAAAACAAAACAAAAGCAAAAAATATCATTATTTTTAAAAGTACTTGCCATTAGTTCTCATGTAGATAAGTAATTTGTATTTTCTATGGGTAAATGTTTAGAAGAGTCATCAGTTAATCTTCATCTAGTTTTTAAACTAGGAAAGTCTTTATCAATCAATAAGCATATTCCAATGGGATCTTTAAATCTCTCAGAGATTTTTTTTCCTCTTTTCAATATGAATTTCCCTTTATCAAGACATCTATAGATTGACATCTTTCCAAGTTTCTCCATGATGGAGGCATTTCTCTTTCATTTCTTACTGTAACAAGGCGCTTCTTTCCTGAAAAGTTACAATTTCTTTTTTTAAACTATATATGGGACACTAATTCATTAGTGTTGGAATTGTGAATTGATCCAATCATTTTGGAGAGCAATCTGGAATTATGCCCACAGAGTTATTAAACTTCTTATACTCTTTGACTCAGCAATACCACTCTTAGTTTTATTTTCAATGATGATTATAGAAAAGGAAAAAAAAAAAAACTTAAATGTTCTAAAATATTTATAGCAGCTCTCTTTGTAGTGACAAAGAACTGGAAATTGCAGGGATGCACATCAATTGGGTAATGACTGAATAAGTTTTAGTTTATGATCATGATGGAATATTTCTATGTTATAAGAAATTATAAGCTCAATGATCTTAGAAAAACATGAATAAACTAGCACAAAATAATGAAGAGTGAAATGAGCAGAACCAAGAGAATATTGTATATAGTAATCTTAATATTGTTTTAAGAACAACTTGGAGTGAATAAATCATTTTGATTTGAGTGAATAAATCATAAATAACCAAATTAACTACAAAGAACATATGAAGGAAGAAACTGCTTCCATGCAAAAAAAATTGATTAATAAAAGTATGTATATAATAATTTTTCATACACATATTTATGTTTAGTGGTAGCCATCTTTAAGTGGAGGGGAAGGGGCAAATAAAAGAAATGCATGATATAACTTTATTATATATTTTAAAAGAGTAGCTAGTTGTATTTAATAGATTTGCAGTATCATATGCAATCACCTTCTTTATTATACTATGTTATGGAAAAGTTTGTTTTATTCCATAAATTAAAAATAAATAAAATTTAAAAAATAAAATGTCTTTCTCTTACAACCAGTTTCAGCCTTAAACAAAAGTGAATCAGTGCCTTCTTTTTTGCCAAATATTGTGTTAGGGACACAAGGACAAAAATAAACAATTATCCATCTCCAAGAGGTTTATAGTCTATCTATTCTCAGGGATGGTATTTCAAATATTTAGAGGTTAGTCTTATAACCTAAGAGAAGTTTAGAATTTATCATAGAAATCTTTTCATGTATTGGGCTTAGAGTTTTCCTATATTAGATGAGAAAGAGACTTGTGATCTAGGGAGCACTTGTATTTGCATCAATTGCCTTATTTTACTCCAGGATATTAAATCATTATGCTGGACAGCATTTATTTTTGATGAAGGATGCATGACTGGACAGAAGAGAAGTTTGTAGTCTAATATCTTCAAAAAAATAATAGACATCATCAAGGTTTAAAAAATAATGTAATTATAAATGTCATATTTTTATCGTGTTTTTTGTCATTACCTATTACTTCATCTCACTAATAAAAAGAAAAAGTGGCAGCAAATTAAGATTCTGCTACTTCTTGAAGGAAAGGATTTGAGGGTCCAAGGTCACATTGTGGTTCTGTAGAGCTAATGGTACACTCCAAGGCTTTGGATTCTTAAATTAGGTCTCTACTCACAGGTCAGAGCTGACCCTCCATTTGCATTCTCACACTAGATATGGTGAAATATTATATCTGATTAATCCTGTATGTTGAGATGGAAACAAATCTTTTAATTTCAATGAAACATTAAAAATGAAGAAAAATATTGAAAATGACAAAAAGGACAAGGAACTATGGCTCGTAGAGAAACTATGCTTCATTTAAATACAATTCATCCAAAGATCAAGACGTCACCCATGATGATTCTAGTCCTCTTCAAAAAAAAAAAAAAAAAAAAAAAAGGTTGAACAAGAGGAATCAGCAAGATAAAAGGTAAAAACTATTTTCATACTATTAAAATGTTTTTTAATCATTAATTCAGTAAACAAAGGTAGATGTAATCCACACAAACAAAAACTCTTCTTGTGGTCCTCAATAATTTTTTTAAAAATGTAAATGGATGCTAAAAACCAAGAGCTTTAAGAACTATTGCACTCAACTATCCTAAAGTGAATTTTAAATTAGACATGATTAAAAAAAGAAGTTGCTAGAACTGAATATCTTTTTTATACATCTAAGCACAGGGTAACCAGATGATACCTTTACTCTCTGACCCACAGGAATTGAATTTTGACATGAGGTGAAGCTTAGACATGAGGAACACCACTAAATCTGTCATTATTGCTATAGTTAGAAAGACCAACCTTCTTTCCTGGCCCTAGCTAATGTGTCCTTTGAGAGGAACTGCCACTTGCAATGTAAATTCCAATGGGATTTTTAAATCTCTCAGAGTTTTTTTCTCATTTCAAAGTGAATTTCTCTTTATCAGTACATCTCCAGATTGACAGCTCTGCAGGTTTTTTCCTGTGATAGAGCAGTTCCTGTCTCACTTTTTATTGTAAGTGGGCCCTTCTTTCCTGAAAGGTTGTTGTTTCTTTTTTTTAAAAGAAGGCCTTTCTCTTATAACCAGTTTCAGTCTTAAACAGAAATGAATCAGATCCTAAAACCATACGGAAATATTGTTTTTAAAAGTCTGCCAAAGTAGGGTATATTAAAAAGACCATCTGGTTTTCAGGTCTTGGGCTGCCATAGCAACCAGATTAGGCCCAACATAGAGAGTGGGGATGGGGATTTACCATGAAGAAAGTACCTAAGAAGTGTATTTCTCTTAAAGCCAGAGGACATTAGGACTCTAGTTAAAGAAGAGATTTTAAGTTGCACAACAATATAAAAGGACAGATAAGTTTGAAGACTTGGTTATTATTGCCTTTCCTTATAGAAGCATAAGAGTGACTCATTGATGTCACACAGAATGGTTTATAGTGTCATAGATTTAGAATTGGAAAAGACCTCTGAGATCATCTAGACATAACCCATTTTACAGGTATCAAAGCTGGGCCTCAAAGGGGGAAATGATTTGCCAGTTCTCCTTCACAAAAATGAACTGCTGCTGTAAATACAAAATGAAGGATTATCTTAGTCATTATCTGCCTTTCAGAAAGACAAGGCTAAATTTCTATTCACCCTAGTCCTTAGTCTTCAACCCTGTTTTTTAAAATTAAACAATAACAAAAATAAATAATTTTTAAAAAACATATTTGTTGTTGTTCAGTTATGTTTGATATTTCCTAATCTTATTTGGTGATATTGGATATGGTTCATCATTTCCTTCTCCAGCTCATTTTATAGATGAAAAAACTGAGGCAAAAAGGGTTAAATAATTTTTCAAGGATCACATAGCTAGCAAATATCTGAGGTCAGAGTTGAACTTAGGAAAATGAGTCTTCTTTATTCCAGACCTGGCACCTCAGCTGCCCCAATAAGAGGTATAGAATAGAGAAAAGTAGATCTCAAAGAATCCTATGAAAATAAGGAAAATTTAGATGACACATCAATTTTGCTTCTAGGCAACTTTATACATAGGTATACTTATGGACCATACTATCTTGCATAAGCTTGATACTATCTGATCTCAGAAGATAAGTACAATTGATTCTGATTAAGTTCTTGGAAGTTCAGCTAGGTGGTACAGTAGATAGAGCCCTGGTCTTGCAATCATGAAGACTTATCTTCATGAGTTCTGAAACTTAGTAGATGTGGGACTCTGGGCAAGTCATTTGATACTGTTTGCCTCAGTTTTCTCATCTGTAAAATGAGTTAGAAAGGAAATGGCAAGCACTCCAGTCTTTGTCAAGAAAATCCTAAGTGAAGAATCAGACAGAGCTGAAAACAAGTGTAATGTAAGGGATAGACACAGCTTAACTCAAAGCCAAGATGATACAGATTTGAGTCTTGCCTCTGATACATACTTGTTGTATAACTCTGGTCAGATCAATTTACCTCTAAGTTCTTTAAACTATTTTCTAAGACTATGTTTTAAAGAGAAGGGGCTGACCTAACATTTTAGAAATAGTGTCCTTAAGTGGGAGCTCTTTAGATCAGTGATATGATATATGAAGTCTAATCCTTGTCCTAATCCCCACACAACCCAATATATTAATAGATTCTAACCCAAAGCTGAAATAGTCAAATTGCAAATGGAAAGCAGGGCACTAGTACAAAGGATAATCCTACTAAAGCAATAGTCACATAACAGGATTCCCCTCCTCTTAGCCTGGGTTGCTAAGAGAAAAAATGACTGCAGCTAAAGGGGCACGAGACAATTGAAACATGGTGTTAATTGTTGTAATATGTATCACTGAAAGACTATCAATCAAGATAGTGAGATGGAGGGCATAGCAAGGATTAAACTCTTCTCGTTGTTGACACTCTGGGCAGAGCCCCATACTAGTTTATAGTGATCTTTTATGTTTAGAACCCAGGAAGGTATGATTCATCTTTAATTTGTAGAGCTCATTTTAGAGGCTTTTCTAGGAAAGAAAATTAGAATTCATTTCATCCTATGTTCCTGTAAAGTACGGGCTAGTTCCCTGGAGGATCTCAGGGTCAGCCAAAGTCAGGATAAATCAAAGTCCTTGGTCTTTGAGAAGTGAAGGAGGCAGGCAAGCTGTAATGCAGATTGCCAAAGATGTATCCTGGATTCTGAAGTCCAGAGTCTCCAGCCTCTCTCCTCCTTGTCCTGCCACCAAGTGACTCTGACTTCTCTCCCCCAGCCCTCCAATCCTTGCCTATGATTATCTCAACATTCAGCAAGTACCAATGGTGAGGAGAGCCATCACATCATCATCTCATCTAAATATGTATATAGAGCCATTATCTCAAATCAAATAGGTAATTACCCTTAAGTATTTGATTGTTTGATTCAAATACATCTTTTTAGAGTTTTAGTCCCCTACATCTTCCCATTGTAAAGATGAGGAAACTGAGCAAGAGATGTTACCTGAGATAACATTTGAAAAATATATTAGATCTGTATCCCAAAGACATTAAAGAATAGAGAAAATGACCTATTAGTACAATACTATTTATAACAAATTTGGGGGAGTGTCAAAGTATTGGAAATGGAGGGGATGCACATCAATTAGGGAATGGCTGAATAAGTTGTAGTATATGAATGAAATGGAATATTATTATGTTATAAGAAATGACAAGATGATATTAGAAAAAACCTGGGAAGTCTTATATGAACTGATACAATGTGAAGTGAGCAGAAGCAGAACATTGTGCACAGTAATCGCAATATGTTAATAATGATCAGTAATGAAAGACTTAGCTACTTTGATCAAGACTATGATCTAAGATAATTAATTCCAAAAGAATTAATAAATAATGAAAAGTGCTATTCATCTACAGAGAAAACTTATAAATTCTGAGTGCAGATTGAAGTATACTCTTGGTTTTGTTTTTATGCATATTTTCTTTTGCAATATGGCTAATAAGGAAATATGTTTCACATAACTTCACATGTACGATCAGTGTATTGTTTGCTTTTTCAAAGGCGGGAAGGAATGGAAAAGAGAGAATTTGAAACTCAATTTTTTAAATGAATGTTGAAATTTTTAAAATCTAATTTGGAAATATTTAGTGAAATTTAATATATATATTTTAAAAGTACTTTTCAACTCCCTCCCCATCTTTTCTTTTTCCAGACTAGTGGTCCCCATTTATTTTCATTAGTCTTAAAGATGTGGGTTAAGATTCCTTTCTAATTCCCAACCCCCATGGGAGATATCCAGGCTCTTCCAGCCCCCATCCAATCTGAGCTAACTTAAGCTGTCCCAGCCCCCATTCTAATGATCTGCTCAGGTTTCCCAACCCCCACTCCAAGCACAAACAGTTCTTTATTTAAAAACCCATTGAATTCTATTTAAATTCTAACCCTGGCTGAAGCCCAGCCAAGAGCCAACCTGGGACTCCACCTGGAGTCCACTCTTTGCAGGAGTCCCAAACATGGCATCCTTATGCCGGCCATGTCAAGGGTTCCTGCCCACCGGTGCCAGCTCTGGCCCTGGTGTTTTTCGACCTTCTAACCTTACTTCCAAACCCCACAATAAACCACTTTTATTAATCTAGGTTTTGGGGTCTGTAAATTCCTTTACAGAGAACTCTTGCGCCGCTTCTAGACTTCATTCAACTCTGTATCCTTGTGCCAAATCCAAAGGGGTTGTAGGGGAGTTCTATTTGACTCCCTGTACCCCGAACCTGCCACTAGACCTCAATTAACTCTAATTTCATTTAGATATTCCTTACCTAATTCTCATCACTCATAAAGCAATAATTTCTAGAAATTCTTATTCCTACTTAATTAAGCTTGCTACCCTCCTGCTGTATGTAAAAAGTTTTGTAAACTTTAAAAGGCTTATTTCAGTTATTATTTTCATTCTAATAATCATTTTAAAAGGAATAATGAATTAATATGAGACTGGAGGTGCAATATAACTTCAATTAGATAGAATGGTGCTTTTGTGTTTTTCTCTTACATAAGCACAATTTAGTGCTCTTATATTTTCTGAATTTTCTAATCTTCCATAAAATAAGGAAAATCAAAACAGAGGAGATATAAAGGAGAATTACAGTGTTTAGCCTCATCATTCTCTAAGTTATTAATCAGCTCTTGCTGCCTTCCTACCAACACCTTTAAACCATGGAAGCTATACAAAGAGAATCTCATTGCATGGCAAAGAGACAAGCAGCCATTTATTTCACTACTGAAAGCCAGGG
Organism: Sminthopsis crassicaudata; assembly: GCF_048593235.1. Classification (NCBI taxonomy): domain Eukaryota; kingdom Metazoa; phylum Chordata; class Mammalia; order Dasyuromorphia; family Dasyuridae; genus Sminthopsis; species Sminthopsis crassicaudata. The sequence goes on from NC_133619.1 coordinate 324,253,210, forward strand.
GATAGCCAGGAGGATTTGGGTAGAGTGAAATGAGAGTTGTCAGACTAAGAATGACAAATGGGATTCAATTGTTCTCTGAAGCCTGGGAGATAAGAAGGGACTTCCTTTTCCCCCTCCCCTCAATCCTCATTGCTTCCGCCCAGCTTGCAAACAGAGAAGGTGGTTAACAGAGGAAAGCCCCTTGAATAAGCCCTGACAGCAGTATATTCAGAAACTGATGTCATTTCCCTAAATACTGTTTGTAAAATGGTAATTATCTGCCAGGCAATGACAGCTGGCACTTAGCATAGAGAGACAGAGAAGCAGGGAGGGAGAAAATCTGAAGAAAGGGTCCCCGTGTAATTTAGCAAAAGACTGAAAGATAAAAGGAAACATAATCAGAAAAATAAAATGATTACCAGTGTATGATGGGGGTGGGGGGAGAAGAAATTGCTTTGGGCATTTTTTCTTCAGAGAACATAAAACTGAGCTGTAGTGATGAGACTAAAACTCCCTGGTGCATGTTCTAGGAGGCATGATGTCCAGATCCAAAAGGAGGTAGGCAGGAACTAGTGTTATTCGTTATCATGTTTTAATAGCTAACTTGTACACACTTTGTACTCCAATTCCCAAAGACTTTTTGTAGTCCTGCTTGTCCTAATGACAAAGTTGTCATCACTAGGTAATTTCTCTAGAATTTTGGCGACCCCACTCCACTGCAGCCACTAGTTGTGGTATTCATTTGAATTCAGCTGAATGCAATTCCAAAAATATTAAGTGATTCCTATGTGACAGGCATTGTGTTAGCTAATGGTGATGGAAATAAAAATAAAACAGACCTGTCCTCAAGAAGTTTACATACTGCTGGAGAAAATAAAATATATATGGATAAATAAATAAAAACAATATATGAGAGATGAATAAATAGTGATATTGGAATCAGGGACGGTACTACAAACTTTGGGAGACAAGAAAGGCCATTTATGAGGGATAGTATTTGAATCTCTAAGGAAACTAGGAGTTCTGAGAAGAAGCATTTTAGCCAATTGTCACTTCTTTCCTTAAAATCCATGATTCCCTATTACCCACAAGATATATCATCAAATACTTTGGCATTTACAATCCTACAAAATCTGGTTTCAGTTTAGTTTTCTAGGCTTATCACATTCTATTTTGGGTAATACTTCCACATATAAAATTATATTTGTCTATTAGGTAATAGACTTCTTGATTTCAGGGACCATTTTGTTACAGTTTTATTGTTGTTTTAAATTTGTGTTACAAAATATGTTTCACATGACTTCACAAGTATGATCAGTATATTGCTTGCCTGGTACATAGTAGACACTTAAAACTTTCCAAAAGGCCAAAGAAAACTGTTCTTTGACAAAAGGGTGATGACAAGGAATTTGCACTCTGAAATCAAAGTTTACTAATTGCCCTTCTTGTTTCCTTAGTTCTTTTTCCTTCTTGAGCATTGGAGTATTGGAGACTCCCCTTAAAATGCACAGGAAAATGATAAATCATGCTTCCCATACCTTAGCAAAAAGGTGATGGACTAAAGGTTCAGAATGAAGCATGAATATTCAGAAATGACCAACATATTGACAGTAATTATCTGCAAATAAATAAATAAAGAAAGAAACAAACTAGTGAATAAATGAATAAAAGGAAGGTTTCTATGAAGGAAAAAGGGAATGAAGTAATGAGAAATTTAAAAAAGAAAAAAAAAATCAGTAAAATGTAAAAATACACGGAATAGGAAAAATTCAAAACTGGACATTACTGAGGCAATTGTATGAATAAATTATTAAATTTAGCATCTGGTTTTTATAAATAAAATTTACATAAATATTTACAATTTGCTATATAATCCTTTTTTTCTTTCTTTGCATATGATAATTGTGACTGTTAAATTTTATATGTGTTTGTGATGAGGTGCAGTGGCAGGGCAGAGAGTTGTGGGAACCCCTTCTGATAGGCACAGGTTCTTTGTAAAAGAATTAATGAATCCAAAAAGTTAGACTGGCAAAAGAAGTTTATTGTTGACCCTGAGAAGTCAGCCTCTGGTAGGAAGATTGACTTCCTTAGTGGCAAGGTCCCCGACAGAGAGAGAGAGATAAATAGGGGTTAATTCTGAAAAGATAATGTATTCTCAGCAGGCAGGGGATCCTTGCAGGCAGCTATGCCAAGAGAGGTCCCTTGGCCTGGCATGATTCCTGCTTTGGCCCTCTGCAAAGTCCTGTTAGGGAAATGGAGGCTGACACGGAGAAGAGAATGCCCTCCCAGTGGGTAGAGGGTCCTTGCAGGCAGCCATGCCAAGGAGAGAGAGATTTCTTGGAATGGCATGTTCCTGCCCTGGACATCTTCAAAGAAGTTTCCCAAGTTGCCCCTTTTTTATAAGGAATTTGAAACTTTGGCTAGGAGCTGGAGGCAGTTTGAGTTAAAATCAGACCAAAATCTTCTAATTGAATAGAAATTTTCAAATTGAATGAGTAGTCCTAGACTAATCTCCAACTCAGTAGAGGTCCATAGAAATCTAGATCTCCAGCTAAATGAGATTACTTAAGTTTGAACTAAGTAGGGAATGGTCCTGGACTCAACTAGTCCCACCAAGATAATAGAATGAACCACTTTATCTTGATTCCCTACTGTGGGTCTTTCCCAGAGGCAAGGAGAATTTCTTAAGAATTCCCCCCCAAATCAGAACAATATCAGGGTTTCCCCATCATTTGTGTGTGTATGTATGTGTGTGTGTGTGTGTGTGTATACACACACACACACACACACACACACACACATACATACATATCTACATATATAAGCAAATGGAATTGTCTTTTTTTTTTTTTTTTTTTTTGATAAATGTCATTATTTGCCAGGATAAATCTGCAACCAAAAATACATCCATTTTTACAACACAGTTTGAAAAATATTTCTTCCTAGGCCTCCCTTCATGTTTTACTCTTGGTGGCAGTCCACTTTGGCTTTCACTAATCCCAGATCTTTTAATTAGTTTATCTAGAATTGCATGGCCTAACCCCTACTTGATAGAGATCACTTAGTCCCAAACTCTCAATAATGAGAAAATGATGGAAACTGGCATTTGCTCACTCCCCTGGTAAATAAACTACAGTGCTTCCCATTGCCTTTGGAATGAAATGCAAACTCTTTGATTTAGCTTTCCAACCTACCTTTCATCATACTTCATTATTCATTACACTTCTCTCCATTCACTTCATATTCCAGCCAAACCAGTCTTGATTTTTCTCACAGGTAACATTCCATTTTCTAGAAAGCATTTATTTAACACTCAAGTTTTGCCAAGTACTTTACCTATGTTTTCTTAGTTAATCCTCACGACAATCCTATGATGTTGGTGTTTCTCATGAGGCCATTTTACAGATGAGAAAAGCAGGACTGAGAGAAGAGAAATAACTTGTCCAAGATCACAGAACTACAAAGAGGCTGAGACAGGATTTAAACTCAATTCTTTCTGATTCTATATCCAGTACCTTAACCACTATGCATCTTGGCTGCCTCATAACCTAGAACACCTTTGAACATGGCTAGAATATACTATCTCTTCACTTCAATTTTTAGAAGCCTTTGTTTCAAATCTCTTTTCAAGCAATACTTCTTTTATGAGGCTTCCTTCCCCTGTTAGGATTCTTACAAGGTACTTATGCACTTAGTTTACACCTTTAAAGGAGTTCACAACTTTAAAGGAGTTCAAACCTTTAAAGATTCACGCTTTTAAGGAGCTCCCACAAGCCCAGGGAGTATCCACAAGCCCATTCTCTGGGAGGATATAAGGAGCCAGGATTCAGTGGGGTGAGCCAATCTGGATTGAGTCAAGGGGAGAACTTCAGGGAAGCTCGAGGAGATTCAGAGCCAGGATTTAGTGGATTAGCAAATCCAGCAGATTCACAAATCAAAAGGAAAAGCCTGCTCACGGACTTATTTTCAGATCACAATGCAATAAAAAATATATTCAATAAAAAGCCAGGGGGAAATAGACCAAAAAGTAGTTGGAAACTAAATAATCTCATCCTAAAGAATGAATATGTGAAACAACAAATCATAGACACAAATTGTAATTTCATCCCAGAGAAGGACAATAATGGGAAAACATACCAAAATTTGTGGGATGCAGCCAAAGCAGTGGGACGGGGAAATTCTATTTCTCTAGAGGCTTATTTGCATAAAATAGGGAAAGAGAAGTTCAATGAATTGGAATTGCAACTAAAAAAGCTAGAAAAAGAGCAAATTAAACCTCCCCAATCAAATACTAAACTTGAAATTCTAAAAACAAAGGGAGAGAATAATAAAATTGAAAGCAAAAAAAAACAAAAACAAAAAGAAAAAAAAAAAAACAAACTATGAAATTAAAAAATAAAACTGAGTTAGTTCTATGAAAAAACCAACAAAATTGATAAACCTTTGGTAAATTTGATTAGAAAAAGGAAAGAGGAAAATCAAATTGTTAGTCAACAATGAAAATGGAGAACTATCTACTAATGAAAAGGAAATATGAGCAATAATTAAGTTATTTTGCCCAACTTTATGCCAATAAATTCGATAGCATAAGTGAAATGGATGAATACCTACAAAAATATAAGTTGCCCAGATTAACAGAGGAAGAAAATCTCTTAAATACTCCCATTTTAGAAAAAGAAATAGAACAAGCAATTAATCAGTGCCCTAAGAAAAAATCCCTAGGACCAAAAGGATTTACATGTGAATTCTACCAAACATTTTTAAAAAATTAACCCTAATACTATGTAAATTATTTGAAAAAATAGGGAATGAAGCTCCTACCAAATTCCTTTTATGACACAGACACCAGGTAGGATGAAAACAGAATAAGAGAATTATATACCAATCTCACTACTGAATATTGAAAAACTCTTAATGAAAATATTAGCAAAAAGATTACAGATAATTATCCCCAAGATAATACACCATGACCAAGTAGAGTTTATGCTAGGAATGCAGGGCTGGTTCAATATTAGGAAAACTATTAGTATAATTGAGTACATCAATAACCAAATTAAATTAACAAAAATCATATGATCATCTCAATAGATGTGGAAAAAGAATTTGATAAAATCCAACACCCATACTATTAAAAACAATAGAGAGTATAGGAATAAATGGACTTTTCCTTAAAATAGTCAGTACCAACTATTTAAAACCATCAGTAAGCACCATATGTAATGGGAATTACTGGAACCATTCCCAATAAGATCAGGGGTGGAACAAGGTTGCCCACTATCATCATTACTATTCAATATTGTATTAGAAATGCTAGCTTTGGCAATAAAATATGAAACAGAGATTACAAGAATTAAAGTAGATAATGAGAAAACCAAATTATCACTCTTTCCAGATGATATGATGGTATACTTATAGAACTCAAGAGAATTTACTAAAAAGCTATTAGAAATAATCCACAACTTTAGCAAAGTTGCAGGATACAAAATAAGTCCACATAAATTATCAACATTTTTATATGACTAACAAAATCCAACAGCAAGAGATACAAAGAGAAATTCCATTTAAAATAACTGTCAATAGTATAAAATATTTGGGAATATATCTGCCAATGGAAAGTCAGGAACTATATGAGCAAAATTACACACACAAAAGTCCACATAAATAAAGTCAGATCTAAACAACTGGGAAAATATTAAGTACTTTGGCTCAAGTTGAGAATATAATAAAGATAACAATACTACCTAAAATAATCTATTTATTTAGTGCTATACCAATCAAACTCCCAGGAAACTATCTTACTGACCTAGAAAAAAATAATAATAAAATTCATTTGAAAGCACACAAAGTCAAGAATTTCAAGGGAACTAGTGAAAAAAAAAAATCAAATGAAGGTGGCTTAGCTGTATAGATCTAAAACTATATTATAAAGCACCAGTCACCAAAACCATTTGGTACTGGCTAAGAAATAGACTAGTTGATCAGTGAATTAGGTTAGGTTCACAGGACAAAATAGTCAATAATTATAGCCATCTAGTGTTTGACAAACCCAAAGACCCCAGCTTTTCGGATAAGAATTCACTGTTTGACAAAAACTGCTGGGAAAATTGGAAACTGCAGAAACTAGGCATTGACCCACACTTAACACCATATACCAAGATAAGGTCAAAATGGGCTCATGATCTAGGCATAAAGAATGAGACTATAAATAAATTAAAAGAAAATAGGATAGTTTACCTCTCAGATCTGTAGAGGAGGAAGGAATTTGTGACCAAAGAAGAACTAGAGATCATTATTGATTACAAAATAGAAAATTTTGATTATATCAAATTAAAAAGGTTTTGTACAAACAAAACTAATGCAGACAAAATTTGAAGAGAAGCAATAAACTGGGGAAACATTTTTACAGTCAAGGGTTCTGATAAAGGCCTCATCCCAAAACATATAGAGAATTGAGTCTAATCTATAGGAAATCAAGCCATTCTCCAATTGATAAATGGTCAAAAGATATGAACAGACAATTTTCAGATGAAGAAACAGAAACAGTTTCTAGCCATATGAAAAAATGCTCCATATCATTATTAATCAGAGAAATGCAAATTAAGACAACTCTGAGATACCACTACATAAGGTTCAGATTTGCTAAGATAGGAAAAGATCATGACAAATGCTGGAGGGGATGTGGGAAAACTGGGACACTGATAATTGTTGGTAGAGTTGTGAATGAATTCAACTATTCTGGAGAGCTATTTGGAACTATGATTAAAAAGTTATCAAATTGTGCATACCCTCTGATCCAACAGTGTTACTACTGGGTTTATATCCCAAAGAAACCTTAAAGAAGAGAAAAGGACCTACATGTGCAAAAATGTTTGTGGCAGCCCTTTTTGTAGTGGCTAGAAACTGGAAATTAAATGGATGCCCATCAATTTGAGAATGGCTGAATAAATTATGGTATATGAATGTTATGGAATATTATTGTTTTGTAAGAAATGACCCACAGAATGACTTCAGAGAGGCCTGGATAGACTTAATGAATTGATGCTAAGTGAAATAAGCAGAACCAGGAGATCATCATACATGGCAACAACAAGATTATATGACGATCAGCTCTGATGGACATGGCTCTCTTTAGCAAAGAGTGTTCCAGTTCCATTTGTTAATTAATGAAGAGAGCTATCTACACCCAGAGAGAGAACTATGGGAAATGAGTGTGGATCACAACATAGCATTCCACTCTTTCTGTTATTGTTTGCTTGCATTTTTGTTTTCCTTCTCGGGTTTTTTACCTTTCTTTCTAGATCCAATTTTTCTTGTGCATCAAGATAACTGTATAAACATGTATACATATATTGGATTTAACATGTATTTTAACATATTTAACATATATTGGACTGCAGGCCATCTAAAGGAGGGGATGGGGGAAGGAAGGGAAAAGTTGGAACAGAAGGTTTTGCAAGGGTGAATGTTGAAAAATTACCCATGGATATGCTTTGTAAATAAAAAGCTATAATAAAATAAAATTAAAATCAAATTTAAAAAAGGAAGCTGGACTCTTGACAACTCCATAGGACTATATGTTGCAGAGAAGGTGTCAGCCTTCATGGAAAGAGAATATTTACTCCCTTGGGTGTTCCCAGTGAAAATCAATCAATAAGTACAATAGTTCTTGAGTTCTTATCCTAAGGATAAGTATAGTAAGCAAACTAAGTTTTATGTTGGCAAAGGATAAGAGAAAATGGTAAAAATCAATCAGGTTTTGTTTTTAACTTTTTTCTGTGAAGGATGCAAATATTTAAATAAGATTATATGCTTTGATTATATCTGTTCCAGTACAAGAGTGTTTAGTAAGGATGGATCCTTACTGTGAAATATAATAGTGAAAAAATCAAATATACCTATGACTTTCAAATGTATTATATTTTACCTATGTGGGATAATTATTTTTATAAGCCATAATATCTGATTGTCCTATACTAAAGAAGTACAAGTAGGATGTATTAAGTGAGATTTGGTAATTCTTCTTCCAACTGATGGACAGTTGAGAGCCCTAACAAACAATCCCCAGAATTTAATTATAAACATAGCACAGAGAAAGTTGTTACTTGACAAAAATTAGGTCTGATCACACTGAATATAGCATTATGAATCTAGGATTTCATTTTGTTTTATTTTCATTTGTTTGTTTTTGTATATTCTCATCCTGACTGATTTCTTTATAAATACATATACCTGAAAAGATGTTATTTTAGTGAGCATTTCCTAACTTCTCTTTTGTTCACCATTTTGATGGTTTTTAATGTTGGCTAAATTATTTTTTCACATTCCAAAACTTTTGATTTCCTGCTTTCTTTTCCCTTCTCTCTTTCCCCAATTTCTTCTCATTATCATGTTCATCCTCCTCCTCTTCCTCCTTCTCCTCCTTCTTCTCTCCTTCTTTCTTTTTTCTCTCTTCTCTCTTGATCTTTCTTCTCTTCTTTCTCTTCTTCTCTCCTTGCTCTTCTCTCTTCTTTTTTCTCCTTTTCTTGCTCTTCTTCCTTTCTTTCTTCATCTTCATACATTTCTTTCACCTGCTTCTTTTCCTCCTCCTCTTATATCTTCACTACAATTACAATCACTACATTATCAAAAAAATTAACTGACACATTTTATTTAGTTCTTTTTATTTTTTAGTATATTTTATCTTAAAACTGTGAACATCATTTACATTAATATAATAATATACTGATTAATAATCAGTATTCTAAGAAGTTCCATCACATCAATGCTAATTCATTAGGTTTTTCTGGAGGGAAAATAAACTAATTGCTTTTCTAGTCCATTCCCTTGATTTTTTTTTATTTTCTAAGCTAAACAGATTCATGGCAAATATTGAGGAGATGTGTTCTAGTAAGAATGACTCACAAGTGCTTGTGAGTACTATGGAAAACACAAAATGCTATAGGAATGCTAAATGACACTAAGATTTTTGATCCTGATGTTTGCCCATTATTCATTTCTTTATTCCTGGATGTTTCCAATGCAAATGCTAATTTAATTGATTTGAAAATATATATTGCTCAAAAATTCTAGACAAAATCAAAAGAATTAGAATGGTTTCTAGTAAATTGATCTGTATTAAATTGTGATTTTTCAATAACATGAACTGGATTATCCTCTTGAAGTTGCCTTTTATTTTTACAATTGATAAAATTATACTTCCAATTAAGTTATAGCATAGATGAGTGGATACAAAACAAACCAACTAACAAATATGTATATATTTCATCTCCCCCATTGACTACCTGAGTATTCTATAAATTTCTTTCTTTTTTTTTGGTCTTGATTGGGGATTAAATAGAATGGAATCTCTACTAAAATGAATCTTCAATTTGTTCAATTCAGAGACTTTGAAAATATTCTAGGTCACAGAGAAATGAAACCAGTAGATGTATAGCTAATATGTGTAATAATAATAAAAAAAGAACTTCTATCTAGGCCTAGAATGTATGTCAGTCTTCATTTTAGACACTAAACTAGTAGCAGTTTCTAAAATAAAGTCTTCACATCTTCATCTTTCATCACACATAACTTTCAACTTAACGAAAAGCTGAATTCCAGAACCATAAATTAGTGGGGGGAAAAAAAGACCCAAACACTATTAGCTGGCATTATATCTTGCTGTAAGCCTTATAACTCTGTTTTATATCCTTACCTAGATTTTCAGATTTTTATAGACAGATAAATAGAAATACAAATAATTTCAGTTCACAAAAACTCTGGACAATAGGTGCTATTATCAATATTTTAGTGATGGGGAAACTGAGGGTCAGAGAGACTAAAAGACTTGCCCAAGAACACACAACTAAATAAATACTTCAGACAGGAGTGAGCTCAGAGTTTCCTCACTCCTTGTCTAGTATTCTGTTTACTGAAGCATGCTGTTCCAATTTCTGCCCAAGTGTTAATTTTCCAGTAACTAGGGATTAGAATGTTAATATTCTTGGGTTGTCTGTAAACATATTTCCATATCTTCCTTCCAAAAACCAATCAAACAAAAATACTTCATTAGAATTTATTATTCTTGTCACTGTCATTATCTATACCTCTTCCATTATTTAACTAAATAAACCTGTTATGCAGTCATTATTTCTCTTTCATTCCTTTTACTTTTTAACCTTTTGCAAATTGGTTCTGAAAATGTTCCTTCCTAAATTATCAGTGATTCCTTAATTGTCCCATAATATATAATCCTTCTTCTATTCCTCATCCTCCTTGACATTGCTGACCATATTCTTTTAAAAGATGTCTTCTCTTTCAGTTTTTTTGACACTGCTCTCTCTTGATTCTCCTCTGGTGCACCTGCTTGTTTCCTCTTGGTCTCTATTGCTGCATTATTATCCACATTTCATCCCTAAAATGTAGGTGTACACCAAAGGTTGATTTCTAATCCCCTTTTGCTTTTCCTCCCTTGCAAGCACATCATTTCAATTTAAATGATTTAATTATAATTTGTATGTACATGTTTCTCCAATCTATAAACCCAGTGCTGAGACCCAATCCCAGAATAACAATTCTCTATTAGACATGCCAAACTACATGTCCTGTAGACCTGTCAAGCTTGACACACATAAAGCAGAACTCATTTTCTTTCAACTCAAACTCACCCCTCTTTTGAACTTTTCTATTTTTGCTGATAGTATTACCATCTTTCAAGTCATATACTGTTAAAATCTTAGCATATTTTTGATTCCTCATTCTCCTTCATCCTGCCAATACAATTACTTGTTGAATATTTTTGTATTTTTTTTTGTATTTCAATATCTCTAGCACCAGTACTTTTATCTGATACACCCATAATCCTAATTCAATTCCGCACCAATTTTCACCTGAATTATTGCATTAGATCCTATTCAATCTTCTTTCTTTAACATTCTTCCCCATCCAACCTTTACCCCACAACTACCAGATAATACCTCTTAAGCACAAGATTTGTTATGTTATTTCCCCTCTCAGTAAACTACAGTGGTTTCCTATTACCTCTAGGATCAAATATTACTTGAGAGAATTTATTTAAGAAGTAGAAAACGATCCCTACTTGAAAAAAGAGGAAAAGAGATAGAACAATTAGTTCATATGAACATCTGCAAAAGACCTATTACAATCAAGGGAAAAAAAGGGAGGGGGATGAGCATTGATTGAAGCTTGATCTCATCAGCTTTTGCTTTAGGAAGGAATAATTTAATCATCCAGTTGGGCTTAGAAATTTATCTAACCATATCTAACCAAGTAGTAGGAGAAAGAGGAAGAGAAGGGTGGGACAGGATAGAAAGGATGGCAGAAACGCTTGGGAAAAAGATAAAAGAAAGGGGAAAGGGTTGATAGAAAACAAGGTAGTGGATAGAGTGGGTAAATCATCAGTATTTTTATATATTACTAACAAAATCCAACAGCAAGAGATACAAAGAGAAATTTAAAATAACTGTCAATAGTATAAAATATTTGGGAATATATCTGCCAAGGGAAAGTCAGGAACCATATGAGCAAAATTACAAAACACTTTCCACACAAATAAAGTCAGATCTAAACAACTGGGAAAGTATAAAGTGCTCTAGCTCAGGTCGAGAGAATATAATAAAGATGACAATACTACCTAAAATAATCTATTTAGTGCTATACCAATCAAACTCCCAGGACACTATCTTATTGACCTAGAAAAAATAACAACAAAATTCATCTGGAAGCACAAAAGATCAAGAATTTCAAGGGAACTAATGAAAAAAAAAAATCAAATGAAGGTGGCCTAGCTGTACTAGATCTAAACTATATTATAAAGCACCAGTCACCAAAACCATTTGGTACTGGCTAAGAAATAGACTAGTTGATCAGTGAATTAGGTTAGGTTCACAGGACAAAATAGTTAATAACTCTAGCAATCTTGTATTTGACAAACCCAAAGACCCCAGCTTTTGGGATTAGAATTCACTGATAAAAACTGCTGGGAAAATTGGAAACTTGTGCTGCAGAAACTAGGCATTGACCCACACTTAACACCATATACCAAGATAAAGACAAAATGGACTCATGATCTAGGCATAAAGAATGAGACTATAAATAAATTAAAAGAAAATAAGATAGTTTACCTCTCAGATCTGTAGAGGAGGAAGGAATTTGTGACCAAAGAAGAACTAGAGATCATTATTGATTACAAAATAGAAATTTTTGATTATATCAAATTAAAAAGCTTTTATACAAACAAAATTAAGGCAGACAAGATTTGAAGAGAAGCAATAAACTGGGGAAACATTTTTACAATCAAAGGCCTCATCTCCAAAATTTACAGAGAATTGACTTTAATCTATAAGAAATCAAGCCATTCTCCAATTGATAAATGGTCAAAGGATATGAACACACAATTTTCAGATCATGAAATTGAAACTATTTCTACTCATATGTAAGAGTGTTCCAAATCACTATTGATCAGAGAAATGCAAATTAAGACAACTCTGAGATACCACTACACACCTCTCAGATTGTCTAGGATGACAGGAAAAGATAATGCTGAATGTTGGAGGGGATGTGGGAAAACTGGGACACTGATACATTGTTGGTGGAATTGTGAATACATCCAACTTTTCTGGAGAGCTATTTGGAACTATGCTCAAAAAATTATCAAACTATATATACCCTTTGATCCAGCAGTGCTACTACTGGGATTATATCCCAAAGAGATCTTAAAGAAGGGAAAGGGACCTGTATGTGCAAAAATGTTTGTGGCAGCCCTTTTTGGAAATTGAATGGATGCCCATAAATTGGAGAATGGCTGAATAAGTTGTGGTGTATGAATGTTATGGAATATTATTATTCTGTAAGAAATGACCTGCAGGATGATTTCAGAAAGGCCTGGACTTATATGAACTGATGCTGAGTGAAATGAGTAGGATCAGTAGATCATTATATACTTCAACAACAATACTATATGATGACCAATTCTGATAGATGTGACTATCTTCAACAATGAGATGAACCAAATCAGTTCCATTTGTTAAATAATGAAGAGAACCATCTATGCCCAGCAAAAGAACTGTGGGAAATGAGTGTGAACCACAACATAACATTTCCACTTCCTCTGTTTTTGTCTTCTTGCATTTTTTATTTCCTTCTCAGGTTGTTCTTATCTTATTTCTAAGTCTGATTTTTCTTGTGCAGCAAAGTAACTGTATGGATATGTACACATATATTGTATTTAACATAGACTTTAACATATTTAACATGTATTGGTCTACCTGCCATCTAGGGAAGGGAGTGGGAGGAAGGAGGGGAAAAGTTGGATCAAGAGGTTTTGCAAGGGTCAATGCTGAAAAATTACCCATACATCTATCTTGTAAATAAAAAAGTTATAATAAAATATAAATAAAAAAAACACTAGTAAGAGAAGGGGGAGGGGTGATAGGATGGATGGAGTGGGTAAACAAACACTAGACTAAGGACAGGGTGGAAAGAGAGAACAAAAGTGTGTATATAGGGGATAAAATAGGATGGAAGGAAATGCAGAGCTGGCAATCCTAACTATGAATGTGAATGAGATGAACACTTCCATAAAAGAGAAGTGAATAGCAAAGTAAATTAAAAAAACAGAATCTTACAATTATATAGTTTACAAGAAGTGCATTTGAAACAGATATATACAGTCTAAGGGTAAAAGGCTAGAGCAGTACCTATTGTGCTTCAGCTGAAGCAAAAAAAGCAGAGGTAGCAATTCTGATTTCATATAAAGCAAAAGTAAAAATATATAATTAAAAGAGATAAGGAAGGAAAATACAGCTTGTTAAAGAGTACCATAAACAATGAAGTACTATTGATATTAAATGTATATTCTTCAAGTGGTACAGCATCCAAATTCTTAGAGAAGTTAAGCCAGTTACAGGAAGAAATAGTAAAACTATACTAGACTTCAAATTCCCCCTCTCAAAATTAAACAAATCTAACCAAAATAAATAAATAAATAAACAAGAAAGAAACTAGGGAGATTAATAGAATCTTAGAAAATTTAGATATAAAATTGAATAGGGATAGAAAGTAATATACCTTTTTCTCAGCAGTACATGACAGCCACACAAAAATTGACCATATAATAAGGCAAAAACAAAACAAAACAAAAAAAAAACCTCACAATCAAATGCAGAAAGGCAGAACTTATAAATGATTCTTTTTAAGATCATGATGCAATAAAAATCACATTCAATAAAGGGCCAGGGAAAGATAGACTAAGAACAAATTGGAAATTAAATAATCTAATTCTAAAAAATGAGCAGGTCGAACAGCAAATAATAGATACAATCAATAATTTCATCCAAGAGATAATATACCAAAACATATGGAATGCAGCCAAAGCAGTTCTTAGAGAAATTTAGCAGGCATTTATATTTTAAAAGAAGACAAATGCTATGCTTTTTTTTAAAGAATAAAATTTGTTGGAATAATTCTGGTGGCATTTCAATCATCTAGGAGGTGGTGATAAAAGATAATCTTTCAAGGGATAGGGATCTTCCTATTATTCAGGATAGAAGTCTATGGTCAGCCTTATAGTTCATATTTTTCCCATCTTTAGTCACTCTATAAACACCTAAAATAAAGAGGTAACCTAGTGTCCCTAATGTCTGAGGGAAACCGGGCTTGGATCCTGGTTCTAGAGTTTGCTAGATGTTTCTCTTTGGATACCTCTGTTTCAGTTTCCTTATCTTAAAATGGATATGGATTTGGTGATCTTGGTGATAGTAGATAGAGCACTGACTCTGAAGTCAGGAGGACCTGATTTCAAATCTGGCTTCAGTCACTTAACACTTGCTATCTGTGTGACCCTGGGCAAGTCACTTCAATTGCTTCAGGAGAAAAAATGTATTCTTAATAAACTTGACCAAAGGTTAAAAAAAAAAAATGTTACTTGATTTTTTCATTGTTAATAATATAGAGGGAACTTAGCCCCCCTTACAAAAAAATAAATGTTTTAACTTTTATCAAAAATGTTTTTAAAAATTCCAAGTATTCAATTAGAGTAAATATACCAATAAAGAACTAAAAACAAACAAAAAATCTAGGCTTGGTCTAAAAAACAAAAAAAGCAAGCATTCGACAAGAAAGGTTAACAAAAAAACATATAATTAAATTCTCCATCATTAGTTCTGCAGTTCAGTCTGTTTGTGGTCGTTGCCAAAGGAAATATCAATGTAATGAAGCCCACACAATATTTGCCACTGCATTTATTACTTGTAGACTTAAATTGTCCTATATCATTGTATGTGTTTTATTTTTTCTGATAAACTATAAACACTTTTAGTGCAATTGGCAAAAGTAGGATGAAGTACAGAAGAATTCTAGAATTCTCAGAATAGGGAATATCAGGTGGATTCAATCCTGGAGGAAAATGCTAAGGAGTTAAGAAAATGTTATTTACTAAATAACAAAGATATATCTATATCTATATCTATATCTATCTATCTATCTATCTCTCTATCTATCTATCTATCTATCTATAAAGTTTTCCAGCAGATGAGTAACATGATCAGAATAAATAAAGCAGTAGAAATATGAATGAACAAAATGAATGAATGAAAAATATTTAATGATAATAAGGTAGTGCAATGAATATACCTGATTCTATTGCAACAGTATCATTTCTTCTTTCTTCCAGAGAGTGAGCAATATTAAATTTGTTTGTGGTTTATACAAGGGAAATGCTTGAATTACTAGAAATGCTAAATTTCTCTTTGATAAAATAAGGAATTTATGACCAGATCTGTAAACATTTTGGTGTAAGCACAGGAAGACACACCCCATGTAGCTATGGAAAGAATAAATGAACAATTTCAGCTGGGGATGATTTTAGCTAGTTCCTTGTTCACTCACTTGGCTCTTCTTTACTTTGAAATAGCTATGTTCCAGCCCAAGCTTGGTCATTTGGGGTCCAGTAGAGTGTAAACCTTCATTGCTAATATTTTTAATGCCAGTGATTCTATAACCACCACAGACATCTTGTTTCCATGTTAAAAAAAAAAAATAAAGCTTTGTGATTTAAGAGCAATTTAACATCAATACTAAGGCTTCTCTGTTGCAGTTGAACTCCATTTCTACTTCCTATCTTGAATGAATATAGAGAATAATGGATCCCTGCTCTCTTTATAGCTCTCTTCCTTCTATGTAGGTAGTTATCATGCCTTCCCTCAGTTATCTTTTCTCTAGTCTGAACATGCCCAGTTCCCTTAATGTTTCCTTATAGATCTCATTTTCCAAACCTTTTATCATTTTTGTTGCTCTCCTCTGAACTCATTTCAATTTATCTATGTTTCTTTTTCAACTATGGTACCAACATTGAACATAGTTATCCAATTGAGTCCGAAACAGTGCTGGGTAGAGCAAAATAATTACCTCTCATTTTGGCCATGCTTTTCCTATTAATATAACCCAATATAGCATCTGGGATTTTATATGAAAGCATCATATTGTTGACATATATTCATCATTCATTGTAGCTTTTACCTCTTTCCCCAAAATGCAATTGTGTATATATATATATCTATATCTATATTTTACATTTTTTATTGAATCCCATTTTATTCATTATAAGCCCTCTCCCCTATTTATTGAGACCACTGTTTGTGATTCTAGGCCTTAAATTATCTCTCCATCCTGATCTGGGATCCTATAAATTCTTAACTGTTTGTGAAAATGATTAGCTCAGTTTCTGCTTTATCCTCCAAATCTCTCAGCACACAGCCAAGTGGGTTTAGATAGAGAAGAAATGAGTTAAGATGTAAAGTATCTACCCCCTATTGCTTCCAATACCAACTATAGCAACAAGAACTGATGTAGTTCAAGAACTTGCTGAAGAGTGTTTTACTTATTTTCTAAGAGGCACCTCAGTGATTTTGTTTGGTTACTCCTATAAAATGTATTGGGAAGCCTAAGGCAATGTCTTCTCTCCAGGGTGTCCTTAAGCAGCCTCCAGTGGGGCAAAAGAGGAGTTTGCTTTCTATAGCTCATTAAATATTTGTCTTCTCTGGGAAAGTTAGCATTTCATTGTGATAGATTCTAAATATTAGAAACAGATAACTTACCTTACTCAGAGAATCTGGGCATAATATTCAGGGGCTGTTGTTTAGAAGTCTACCCCATAGAGGAGGGCATTTACTTTACCTTTAAATTATCTCTTAATAATATGTATACCATTGGCACATTATGGTGGTTATCTATAATTCTATTTTTTCTTTCAACGTGAACAAGGCCAAATATATTCAAGAACAAATAAAGCACATACTAGTGGTTGCTAAATGAGAAAAGAAATGAGAAATCTAAGAACACTTGTATGAATTGATGCAGAATGAAGGAAACAGTCAGAAGAATAATTTATATAAAATCATTTAAAAGAAAAAAATATTTGCCTTAGCAGTTCAATTAATGCAAAAATCAATCCCAATTTTAGGGGACATGTTAGGTTCTTACTAAGTGCTAATGAGATAATGAGATATTAGGTTCTTACTAAGTGCTAAATTGGTACTTAACAATTCTCTAGTTCCAGCCTTTAGGGAAGTTTTACTCCTGTGAACTCCTGGGGAGGAGCTTACATACTTAGGAGGAGCAAGTTCATTGGTTGAAGTAATTTTTTCCCAGAAGCCCTTGCATTATCCCATGCCCATTCTCTGGGAGGATAAAAGAGGGCTGCACTGGAAAGATAGAGTCTCTAGTATGGGCCAGACTTGAGGCCGCTCTCTGGAGGAAGGAAGAGTCTCTGCTCTAGGTCAGAGTTGGAGTGGCTCTCTGGAGGAGAAGAAGTCACTACTCTGGACCAGAATTGGCGGCAGTTAATGACAGCGGATCTCCTCCCAGAGAGCGATTGGCAGTTTCTGGAGACAACAGCACATTACAGGGACAGATGTTGAAGCCTGGCAAGAATCACCAGATATAAAGGTTTTGGACTCTAGATACAGCATGAACAAATATTTTTGAACGAAAACAAACAAACAAACAAAAAAACACCCTGTGTTTGAAAATTTCCTTAGAAAGTGTTATTCTTGTGACCAAAGTTATGTAACAGTCTCTTTTATCCTCAGTTTCCTCACTTGTAAAATGGGGATAATCATTGCAAGTAGGGAAGTGTTAAATTCTTAAAAGCTTACATGAATGTTAACTATATTATTATTGATAGTATTACTATTATTAGTATTGAAATGAGTGGGTAACAGATTTTATGGCTCGAAGTATAGAAAATTTAGGCAGCTTCAATCTTAAAAGCCTAGAACTTAAAAATACAGATGAATGTCATATGAGGATAGAAGTACAAGCTGTAATGAATAATAAATCAAATATGTTGACAATATGGTAAGTAAATTTACTATTCTAAGAAAATAGGCTTTGCTTAGTATGAAAATGCACTTCATCTTCACCTTGAATACATTCAGTGCAATGGAAATTTCCTGACTAGAGCTCATGTAACCAGTAAGCAAATGAGACACTTTTCTACTAAATGCCTACAGCTTTCTAGTAAAAACATCAATTGATTTAAGTAGTTTGGAGCTCTATGTTCACTTCTTATTAATTGTCAGTATATCTTATAATTCTGAAAAAATGCTACTTTGTTATTTTAAAAGGACTTTGCCTAAAATATTCAACTCTATTGTCTTTTAAAAAATCTATTGAAATTCTTCTTTTCCTTCAAGAATGTCAGATGCCATATCCACATGAAAGTCCTCTGTTCCCTCCTTGTGAGTTCACAGTTAAAAGTAATCTTTATGTTCTCCATGGTCTCATAGAACATTGGCTGGGTTACTCCTCTTTTCTTTTCTTACTCTCTCTGTAGCAATTACTTTTGTATTTTACTTGTCCTTTTTTATTGGAGTTTTAAACCCCTTGATATTAAGATCTGTGCCATCTCCTTGAACAATCCAAGCCAGCAAGAATGTTTTGACTTTTAATATCTGTTAAATTGAAATGGATTTCAGTACCTAATCAAAATTTCTGAATTTTAATAATTATTTGAAATTTCTTTTACTGGAAATATCTTTGATTTTACTCTAGCCTTGGAATCAGGAAAAATGAATTATATCCTGTCTTATATAATAACTAGTTGTATGACATGGGCAAGTCACTTTACCCCTGTCTACCACAGTATCTTCATCTATAAAATGGAGATGATAGCAACTAAGGTTGTTGTGAGCATAAAACAAGATTGAATTGTTAAAGAAATTTTTGGAAATGTAAACAATATATCTTCGCCTTCCTGATATTTGTGGTATTAGACTATAAGACCATGGTCAAAAATCATGTGCAATATGTATGTATATACATATCTATATGGATACATATATATATATACTTACATACATATATATGTTATATATGTTACACACACACACATATATATAGATATGTATATATATATATATATATATATATATATATATGTCATGATCTTTCATTAAAACAGAAAAATTAAAGAGAAAGGATAGGATTGAAGTTTAATAAATAAGTATTTTATATACTTTGTGTAAATAAAAATGAAGAAACAAAAAGAACTCCTGTTATAAGAATATATAAAAATGCCCAGGAAAGGATTGTGTTTGAAAAATAGATTCTTGAAGGAATAATATTTTGCAGTTTTTGTAGATTTTCATTCAATAAGAGGAAAAATACAAGGAAAATTATAATGATTGCTTTTGGGGCTTTTCTATAAAAGTGGAAAATCCATAAACCCACATTTTTAACTACCATGACAAAACATTTAGCAAATGTTTTCACCAATGAGCTTTTTTTCCAATAGAAGTATATTGCCTTGTACTATTTTGATCTAAGATTTTATTTATTTAGCTGTCTCTCAGATTTGCATCCATGTTGAGAACAGGAATATATTGTCAGTCTCCTCAGGGCTGATGCTGTAAAGTGGTTTTGTCAAACTCAAATAGAAACAGGTGCCTGTAAACCATAGCAAAAGATTCCTGCAGGCAGCAAATAAATGTAGAAAGCATATATTAGCATGTATATTTATATATGCACATGTGTATAAATATTATATATACATAATTTTTATTTGTTTTGTTAAATATTTTTTTCAACTCCATCTTAATCTAGTTTGGTGAGAGCATGGGAAGTGTGTTTGACACCTTTTCTGTAAAGTATTGAATTGATCAGTACTGCTCTGCTAAAGGAAAAGCTATTGCATGGATTCATGAGTTGTTTAAAGGAAATGCGAATTGTATAAACATTTTCTGAATTCCAAGTTGGCTGTTGCTTCTGTCTCCACAGACAGTCACTGTTGCCACCACCACTACCACAGCATCGCCATCATTTTTATTTTTTTCTAGGAAAAAGAGAACAAAAGCTGCCATATAAAATATTTAAAGACAGTACTTCTTTAAAGTTAGAGCTTTACACCTTTGAATTGTGGTAGCATTCCTTAGAATAATTTCAATCCAATTCCTGCTCTCTGGGGGTCTGAAGTATAACTTTTTCATTTCAATAGTTTCCATGTTTCTTTTAGGCAAGTCACTGGTCAAATCACTTATACCACTGATCTGGGCAACTGTTTATGGAAATAAGTTTGCAAAGAAGTTGCCAACCTGTATAGTAGAATTAATTTCCTCATCTAGGAATTCTATTAAGAATAAACAAATAAATGAAGGAATGAATAAGCAACTTAATAAATAAATAAAAGAGCAAATAAATAATGAATTCACCAATTGTTTCTATCTTTATTTTAGAACAACATATTATCTCAGCTGACTTCCAGGATATTTCATAGTTATCATTAATTGTAACATTAGAAATGCTAAAATATCATTATCATGTATCATGGTATACAGGCAGCATGGAATTCTTTGTTAGAAAGATTAATGCATTCAGAGTAAGAAGACTGGTATCAATATTTACTAGCTGTGTGACTTGGGGAAAATAAATCAACTTGTCTGAGCTTTAGATTTCTTCTTTGAAAAAGTGGGAATTACCTAAATGAGCTATCTCATCTGACCATCATAAGAAAAGAACTTTGCATCTCATCAGATAATACCAGATAGGCTTAACAAAAATAACTCATATATGTACAACCCTCTCTGGGTTAGAATCTTCAGCAAACAAATATCTGCCTGTATAAATACAATTTTTTTATTAGCAGTCTACAGTAATTCAGATACTTTTGCCTGAAAAAAAGAAAAGATGCTTATAAGCATTTGGAAAATGAAAAATCCAAAAGGGTTTCAAAGCTGAGATCATTTTCCCGCCCTAGACAACCTCAAAAGACAGTTGTTTGCCTTACCAGTAGTAAAACAAAATCATATTGGTGACTTTGGGAGATTTTATAAACAATATTTTGAAAAGAAAATTAAAACTAATTTTAAAATTTGTTTTTAACATCTATATTTGTATAGATACTATAACCTAAATTCCTTACTCTACTTTTGCTATTTCCCTTATCTCTGATCTTTTTGACTACAAAATCAACTACTGGATAAATTGCTTAATATCTTAATATTACTGAGCCACTATTTTTGACTATACAGTTGCCAAATTGCATGACAAAATTAATTTTTTTTAACCAGATATTCCTAGCCAACCCCTCCCCTCAAAAATCACAGGTAGTAATAGACTACCAAATAGATTACTAAATGGATAGGAACTTGGAAAAGTATTATGTTACAAAACCTTTTTTCAAACACAATTTGTTGCATTTGTATGTCAGTGTTAGGACTGCACACAAAACTCATATAATTCTGAATTCAATTCAGTAACAAATATTAAATGCCAACTGTATGTCAGAAGAAAAAAGAGGGGCTGAATAAAAAACTCTTGAATTCAAGGAACTCACATGTCCTTTTAGAATGTGACATCACAGATAAGTGAATATAAAGTATATAAAACTAATAAAACTAATTTCAAAACAGATAGGGTAGGATGGAGGGGATCACAAGAATCAGCAGCCAAGCTGTGATCTGAAGGAAGCCAGTGATTCTTAGAGATAAAGGTGAGAAGGGAAGGTATTCCAGGAATTCAGCAAAGCTTCTTCGAAGGAACAGGTGCTAGAAATGGCCAAGAAACTAGTGTACTAGTTTCTATTTTAAAATGGCATAGGCATAGAGACTGTACCTATAATTTCCTTCATATAGAGGACTCCCTCTATTATTTCAAGTTAACACTTTCTTAGAAAAGTCTTATAAAGTTTCCCAAAGAGGTTGATGGATTTATATAGTCAGGATATATTAGAGGCTAGAATTGAAATCATTTTTTTTTCCTGACTCTAAGAACAGCTCTCTATCAACTATATTATGTTTTCTCTATATTGAGAAGAATAAGAAAAGGTAATCTATTTCCTTAGACAACCTAAAATCTATTGGAGAAATTAAAACATTTCTTGTTGTCTATTGCTATCAGTTGTGTCTGATTTTTTCTGATCCTATTTTTTTAAAGTGTTTTTTGGGCAAAGAAATTGGAGTAGTTTACCTTGCCATCTCCATCTCATTTTATAACTGAGGCAACTGAGGTAAATAGGTTAAGTGACTTGCCCAGGGTCTTACAGCCAGTAAGCATCTGAGATCGGATTTGAATTCAAATATTCCTGACTCCAGGCCTGGCAGTCTATCCACAAACATTATCTAAATGCCCTCAGAGATAGATACAGATGAATTTTTTTTTTTTAATGAAAAAAATATATGGGAAAGCATAAATAAAAGTTGAAATAATATAAACTTAGTATTTACTCCTCTATTGGACAATCCCTAAATATGATATAAAATAAGGAAGGGATCAGCCATGGAATATTTTATAGAGGATGATGGGGTCTGTGTGTGTGTCTGAGTACCTGTGTGTGAGAGAGAAACAGAGAGGCAGAAAGAGAAAGACACACACACACCAAAAACAAAACAAAACAAAACAAAACACACTCACACACACACACACACACACACACACACACACACACACACACACACAGAGGCAGAGAGACAGAGAATGAGAAGCAGAGACAGAGAGATAAAGAGAAGAAAGAAAGAGAAAGAAAGGTAAAAGACGCACAGAGAGAGTTGCATTGGTTTGTGTATTTGAGTGTAAATTTTCTCAGTAAATGTATTGCCTAGGATTTCCAATATGTGAGAGTTCTCCAGGCTAAATGACTTACCTATGGTGATACAGTTGGACTTTAGCCAAGTTCTTCCTGTCTTTAAGGCCAGCCCTCAAGCCACTACATTATATTCTATCTTGGCAATTAGAACTATTACATAAATAGGTGATATTAGAATGTACAGCATATGCTAACTGATGATATTATACATAACCTTCAGAGCATGACTCAAATTGTCAGTCACTATGAGGGAATATTTGGCTGCTAGTTGGCTCTTAAAATACATTGTCTCCATGAGTAAAAGATATCTGTCCCTGTTGTATTTTATTTACTGAACACCTCCCACCCCTACCCCCTCCCTTTTTCCCCCAGCCTTGAATTTGTGACATGGTTCTGACAACTCAGCAAAATTTTGCTGGGTAGCATTGAATCTGGTTATAGTGATGATATTTTTGAAACTAAAAATTGGGACACATGGTTTGACA
This sequence comes from Sminthopsis crassicaudata, assembly GCF_048593235.1. Classification (NCBI taxonomy): domain Eukaryota; kingdom Metazoa; phylum Chordata; class Mammalia; order Dasyuromorphia; family Dasyuridae; genus Sminthopsis; species Sminthopsis crassicaudata. The sequence goes on from NC_133619.1 coordinate 324,276,748, forward strand.
AGGGATTCTTCACTGCTCTTATTGCCTTGTTATTGCAATAAATCAATGTTGAAGTTGGTATTGTTCCAGAATACCCAGGCTGTGTGGTCACTGTAAATACAGTAAAAATTTGTTCAGCTTCTTCTACATTTCAGACTAGTAGCATTTATACATCTAAGTAGGTTTATTTTACATTAACTTCAGTGAAGTCTAAATACAGTAGTAATGTATCCATTTCCTTTTTCTAGATTTTTTCAAATATATATATATATATATATATATATTTGTCCAAAAATAACCTAACTGAATGAGCAAGTTTTCTAATATAAAATCGTTCACTTTATAGCTAGCTATGACCAATTAGCTACCTGACTGATCAGCCTTTCATAAAAATTAGAAATATATATATATTCAGTCACACATTGGGTTTGTGGTTTTAAGATAGCGATCTAAATATGGCCATTGTCATAATAGGTGACCTAAGAGATCAGTATACCTTAGATCAGTGTAGTGGAAACATACCAGTAGAAGGTAAACCTTAGATTTGGAGCCAGAAGTCCAGAGTTCAAATCCTGGTTTCATTACTTTTCTTAAAGTTTATGAATATATAATGATATGTATAGGTAAGCAATGATAAAGATATAAATAGGAGGCAGCATGGTGTAGTGGTAATATTGAAAGATTTAATAACCAGATGTTGTTGTTGTTCAGTCTGTTCAGTTGCCTGACTCTTCATGACCCCATTTGGGATTTTCTTGGCAGATATGAAAATGGTCTGCCATTTTTTTGTTTAATTAATTCTACAAATGAGGAAACTGAAGCAAAAAGTGCTAAGTAATTTGCTTATGGCCAGACAGCGAGAAAGTATCAAAAGTCAGATTTGAACTCATGAGGATGAGTCTTCCTGATTCTAAGCCCATTGTACTATTCCCCCTATCTGCCTTTTAGCCAATTGCTCTGGATGTGAATCGCAACTCTTCCACTGATGACATGTATGAATTTAGATAAGACACTTATTCTCTTAGGCCATTCATCCTTAAAATGATTAGGTTAGATTAAAGTTGATCACCTCTAAGGTCCAATTAAACTCTTATTGTTGCCAATATTGTCTTCTTATAGATAATTTTGAGTTTGTCACTGTTCTTCCTAGAGATGGCTAGGTAGTACAATGAATAGAAACCTAGAACTACAATTAGGAAATTCTGAATTCAAATATAGCCGCAAATGGTTAGAGGCTATAATACTTGGGGCAACTCACTTAACTACTGTCTGCCTCATTTTCCTCATTTATTAAAAGGGATGATAAATAGTATTTGTAAGGATCATCTTAGATGATATATGCAATGTATATTGGAAAAACTTAGAAAGTTAGACAAATACTTGTAATGTCCAGGCTAGCTTTCTGAGGACCTCTGGTTATGCCTTGGTCTCAGCACAAGGATAGTCAGGAATAGAGGCTAAAGTCCTTATCTTGAGTCTTGAGTCTGGAATCTAACTAGAGCACACTCATTCTCACACTCTCCTTCACTTAGTGTCTCCTCCATAGTCTGTCTGACCCTGACTGACTCATTCTTGATCTTAGTGGAGGAATGCTGGAGGCAGGAAAGCTAACAGGAGGATGGTCAAAGATGGGATGTCTCATTTCCAGTCTTCTTAGCCCTTAAATACCTTATTGTAATTATATCATTACAGCATACTGATTATGTGTGGACTAGAGAATCTTTACATCACCATGCTAAGTACTAAGTATATGTTTACTAAAGAACCATCATCTCATCAATTCCACTGAGTTAACACCTTGTTGTAAGTATCCTTGTTTCAAGTATACTTCTCCAAAGTTCTGGTCCTCTACAAATATTAGCTATTGTTAAAATTTAACACAATGAACTGAATGAAATATTCCAGATATGGTTTGATGGGGATATGAACTAGAGAATCTTTACATCACCATGCTAAGTACTAAGTATATGTTTACTAAAGAACCATCATCTCATCAATTCCACTGAGTTAACACCTTGTTGTAAGTATCCTTGTTTCAAGTATACTTCTCCAAAGTTCTGGTCCTCTACAAATATTAGCTATTGTTAAAATTTAACACAATGAACTGAATGAAATATTCCAGATATGGTTTGATGGGGATATGAAATACAAATTACCTTCTTTTCTTTGCCTCTCATTGGGTCATATTTTAGAGATGAAAAGACAAAGACTTTAAAAGTTATATAGTTTCACACTGCAAATTCAGTTGTCTTTATGTTAGAGTAACCTTGCAAAAATATTTTTTGGATGATACATATCATATTATATATACATACACACATATATATGCACATATATGCATGTATGCATATAAATCTATCTTTAGGTAACAAAAGTGTTTTTACACTTGTCATATACATATAAAGCTTGAAAAAATATTCCATATCATGTGGATGAAAATTTTCATTTTACATTTAAGACAATAAAATCCTTGGGAGAAAATACATTGCCCAAGGTAAAGATAAGTAATAAATGGATGAACTAAGATGGGAACCCAGGGCTTTTGAATTTCAGGTAAGGTAGTCTTTCCACCATTCCATATTAGCTTGGGCTTCCATTGCAATTCTCAGGAGCTTTACATATATTCTCTTCTTGACAGCTGTTCAAATATTCCTGTATGTGACATCAGCAAGCTGCAGATTTCCATCATTGTTATAAAATCATTATTGGTATAGGAAATTAATTAACAAACATTATTTCCTGTGGCTCTTTAAATTTTATGTGGTCATTCTTTGCTTACCACTTACATGATTATGGCTTTAAAGAAAGAAAAAAAAATCTGTGCTGATTTGAATGTTTGAATATTCCAATTCCAATTGAAGTGCATCTATCTTGTCAAATGGTATGGTATTCAGTCTTCTCACCCTCCCTCCTGTTTGTTGTTGCCAAGATTTATAAAGTAATCTTTTTCTACATTTGAATTAGAGAGATGAGCTGTCCTGATGACAACTGAATACAGGTTAAATTATAAAGTTAAACACCTCAGTCCATTGTATCTTCTTTCACTGCTGGCCTTGCTTTAGCACTAAAGTCATTCAAAAAAAAATGTTACTATGATTTAGAATTCTCATGTTGTTGTGAAAATAATTATTTACCATTTTTATGCTATTTAAGGAATATTTTATGTTTTAACATTCTCTATCTCATTTTTATTAGTCATTTCTCATAACAAGTCAACAAATCAGTAAATTATGTTTAATTTCCAGGTATGTATAGAAAATATCAGTACAGCAGTGGGATTCAGTACCAAGCAGACCTGGGTTTAATTTATCCCCTCTGATATACATTCGTTATGCGATGCTGAGTAAGTCACTTCATTTCTCAGTGACTCAAATAATTCTTTAAGGCTATAATTTATAAAGAAACAGATATCTTGTATTGCTAGAAGAGGAATTTTCACTGGGAATTCTTTACTCAATCAAATAGGCCCAATTCAGGCTATTCTATCTACCAAAAAAAAAAAAAAAAAAAAGAATTTTATAGCTTCATACAGTTAAGGTTAATTGTTTTTGTATCCTTCATATGAACAAGGACATTATGTATAATAAATATCATGATGGGTAATGTTGGGATTTTTGTTTTCTCTTAAGTTTAAGATCTCAAGGGGGTCAGGGTAAAACCACATTATTTTTATAAATAGATATATTGGCCACCATTGTAGAGTAAAAGCAATATTGCTTCTTTATAATCTGAGTAGTTTAAGTTACAATCTTAACAGGTTTCAGTAAATGAATTCAGATAAATAGAAACCCTCTATAAATTGTATGAACTTGCATTGCATGCTGTAATGCATTATAATAACCTGCCATAGAGAATCCATAGTATCCCATAAGTAGGCCTCCATTGAAACACTATATACATATATATATATATATATATATATATATATATATATATATATATATATATATATATATATATATATGGAGAAGAACTTACAATTTTAAAAGGTTAATTTAAATACTGATCTATCATAGAATACTTCATTCTCCTCTTACTAATGGTAGCTAGTTTATACCCTTTTACCTTATTTTCTTAGTGATTGTCAAACTCTTACTCAATAGAGCCAAGACTTGAAATGTTTTGCTTTGGGGAAGTATGATAAACTACATGGAGTAGTAGGCAGAGGGATCCTCAATACACAGTCAGTTCTAGGGATATGTGTGTGTGTGTGTGTGTGTGTGTGTGTGTGTGTAATAGAGACAGAGAAAAGTCCAGCTTACTCTCCAATACTTTTCTATTTTACCTTATATCCAGTAGATTGGCTAAAATGACTGAAAAGGAAGGTGATAAAAGCCAGAGGGGATTGAGAAAACCTGGTATACTACTATGCTGTTGCTAAAATTATGAACTGGTCTACCTATTCTTAAGAACAATTCAAATCTATGCCCCAATACTATAAAACTGTGTATATCCCTTGAGCCACCAATAACACTTTTAGATCTGTCACAAAGATATTATAGAAAAAGGAAACAGATCAATATGTACAAAGCCATTTAGAGCAATTCTTTTTGTGTTGATAAAGACTTGGCAACTGAATACATAATGGATACCATATTTCTTACCTTCTAAATGGGTAGAGAAGGAATTTAAGGGAGAGAATTTGGAACCAAAAAGAAAAACAAAAGGAAGTTTTTTTTCTTTTTAATATATATAAATATATATTAATAATCTCAGATAATGTTTATAAAGGACTGAAGGTGCAAGTGCTCTCATTCCCTTTAAATTTACCAAGGGCTAATTTCCATTTACCTCACCCTAATTTCAATTTTATCTGTCTGTCTCTTATCCTTATTGCTTCTAAAATGTGCATCAGATTCATTCATTCTCACCTCAATTTGGAATTTTTTTTCATTCTTTTCTGTATTCAAATCCTTTCTTTTCTTCCAGTCTTGGCTCAAGTTCCACTTCCTCTATGAAAAGTTGCCTTTTTCCTCTTCTGATCTACTTTTGCCCTTATAAGCAATAGCATACAATTTGACAACACTTTATTGTTTCTAATTATTTTTGTGTGAACTATTTTGCTTCCCTAATTAGATTGTAAGGTGCACTGGGAAAAGGAATAAGTTTTACAAAGTACCTGCTATGTGTCAGGCACTGTGTTAAGTATCCCCTCTAAATATATATACATATAATGTCTTATTTGGTTTTCAATAATCTTAAGGTAGAGGTTAAGTGAATTGTCTAGGATCATACAGCTAATAAGTATCTGAAGCTACACTTGAATTAAGGTCTTCTTGATTTCAGATCTACTGTAGTCACTGCACTACTTAGTTACCCTGAACAAGGGCAGTAATACATGAGAAAAATCCATGAAAGGACAATAAGAATGGGAAAATCAAATTTCAGACTTGTCCAACACCCTTATTTTGCCCTCTCCCACTGTGCCATATTGGTGCTTGGAATGTCTTATTTTATATCCTTACCAGCACATCCCTAGGAATATAATATATGTTCATACTATCCTTATTTAGCATAAGTCATCAATGTCATTGTAGTTAAATATTCTGATTGAATAGCAATGCCCTTATTTTCTTATCTTTCAGATGCAACTTGGGTTGCAATGAACAAAGAAGTAGATATAGAGTTGGAAAGAAATGACTTCAAATCCTGCCTAAAAACCCTAACTCTATAACTTTGAGCAAGTGATTTCCATCCTTTCCAGTCACAGATGCTTCATGTGTAAAATAAGAATAACTACAGGGTCATTGTAACAAATAAAATAACAATTTAAAAATTTTCAAAACTTAAATTACTTTTAAAATACAAGTTGTTAATATTACTTTACCGTGCAAAAGTAAATGTAATAGGATAATATATTTAGAGCTGTAAAAAATCTCATAAGTCTTCTAGCAGAACTTCTTTTTATTTTACATATGAGGAAACTGAGGCTCTAAGAATTTCAGTCAAATGGCACATTTCACATCAATAAATGACAGAAAGAGGATTTGAACTGCACTCTAATGTTCTGAGACCCTTTGAAAGTGACTATCAAAGGGACTATTATTGGAAAAATACAACATTAAAGGAAAAAAAATATGGGTCTGTATATAATAGGGAGTCTTCTTAACATTTCTAAAGCATTTTCCCCTTAATTTGGGTTTGTATTTTAATTTTCATTATGTTTTAATAAGTGAGTAGGCCAGACTTACTGCTGAGCTCTTCACTACTATTTTCTTTTACCTGGAAAGCAATTGAAAACAATTGTCCTTCAGAACACAACTCTTTCTAGTATTTTCACCTTACACATCAGAACAATTCTTGCCAGAGGAGGAGGAATGAACAACTACCCAAAAGGCCCTAAATTCCAATTTCTTATATCCTTTCATCCCTGGCCTTTCACTGTGCCCCAAAGGTGAGTTTTACCTCTAGCAATATACTTGCTACTATTAAGGACCCAAAGCTGGCTAATGACTACAACCAGGAAGAGCAAATAACAAATTCATGAATTATACTTCTCATCCCAAAGGTAATGGCTTAATAAAAATCCTTTGCCTAGACTGCAAAGAGATCAGGAAATGCAAATGTGCTGGTGGAGTTCTACAAGGACATCTGAATTAACTCTGCATCTTATGTTTTACATAAGGGAGCAAGTGTCAGCCAAAACTTTCACTAGCTTCAGTATCCTGTTTTCTTACCATAAGAAGATACATATTAACAGAACAAAAATTTCATTAACTTTCTAATTCTTTCATGCTTCAGACATTAGCACATCGGATTAATGTACCTATTATAATAAAATTATACTTCACTAATGAAATGTGATTCTTCCCTGCACTAAAGTGTAGATATTTCAAGAGTATATGACTTTTAGTTGTGTTTCCTGCTTTCTGGAAGTGCTTAGGCTTGAATTCTAGCTTAGCCATGGACCTCCCTAGATGCTGAGAGCCAGCTCTATGATGTATATGTAAAGGTAATAGACTTCAATCTTATATCCAATGTTGCCTCTGCTCTCAATTAATGGTATAGGCTAAGATAGCTATACTAGCAGTGATTTGCTGTATCTCAACCTAGTTTCTGAAAACAGTTGCAGAAATCAACAATCACTATAAATTAGGGCTTGACTTATTGTTTTGTCGATTGCTGTCTTAAGAAAGTAATGGAGATAATGCTAATAATACAGATTAAAATCAAATGTATCATGTACATATATTTTTTGGGAAAGCTAGTTGTAAAACATTTACCTGAACACCCCTGTTTAAAGGCTAGGGGACCTAAAATTAATAATCAAAGAGAAATTATCCAGTCTGTAGTTTGATTAAAAACTTCAGCAAGGTTAGCAAGACTCAATGAGAAAATGTTGTATGACTTACCTAGTACAGAGTGAAAATTATGGATAGGTAAACACCATTCTACAAATGCACTCACTTCAGGATTTAATTTAAAAATTTAAAATTTTGATAGGGGTCTAATTTAATTAAGCATCAATTGCTGTTAATATCTAAAATACCACAACATGTATACCTGGACTTAAAATGAACTCCTGAAATAATTCAAAGTGCATACTTACTTCAACTTATCATAGTGGTAGGCTCACAGAAAGAACATAGCAAGATCATTTTTCTCTTACTATTAATGTACCATTTCCCTCTGGCAATGTCCTCACAGATAGATCCCAGGCTAGATTTGGATAAAGAACCAGAAGGAGGTCAAAATTCTGGTAAATTAGATCACCTGCCAAGATATGTTTAGGCATGAGAAAATGGCAACTGAAGTTGCAAGGGAGAAGGATTGAGATGTTGAGGAGAATAGAAGAGACTTTAAGTGTTGATAAGAGGAGGTGACATCAATTTGTGTTGGTTTTGCAGTAACAGGTCATGGGAGTGGGAATGAGTGTTTACTAGTTGCTAGATGGAATGGGTGTTAGGATAGAAGCAGGGTTAGTTTGAGTTGTGGAAAGTAACAGGCCAGAAGAAAACAGTGATTATTTTTTCCTATTCTTTTCTTATTATGAATTTACCACCCACCACTACCCCTACCCCCTTAACTATGTAACTGAAGTACAAGGTATCCCAAAAGAATTCATGACATTTTAAGCTGGTAAAGTTTAAAACTTTACAAAGACTTTTTGAAATATACTGCTGTTTCATATAGTAAACAAAAATCTCATATGCATTATTGTTAACTTTAGAGAGCAATCAAGTTGAATAGAATACTGATCTAAACAGAATCAGCACATTTCCCCAAACCCCATCAGTCTAGATCCCTTCTATAATTGCAATCAGTAAGAGAATGACAATAAAAGTTTTAAAAACAAAGAGGGCTGTGATGATAAAAATGAAAAACATTGATTTGAATTGGAAAAAAAATGTAAAATAAATAGTAAATATAGGTTGCATAGAAAACTGTGGGAGAAGAAAGGTATTAGAGTGACTACCAAATTGAAAGTCTACAGAGCCATTGTTCTGACCTCATTATTGTATGCCTGTGAAACCTGTATACAAGCACCATGCCAGGAAACTGAATTGCTTTTATTTAAATTGTCTTAGAAAGATTCTGACATTCACCCGGCAGGATAAGATATCAGACAGAAATTCTTTCTCTAACTAAACTGACAAGGATTCCAACTCTACGGCAGAGAGCACAACTCCATTGGCTGGACACATCGTTCAAATGCCAAATGTGCACTTGCAAAAAAAATTATTTTATGGAGAACTGACACAGAGCAAGTCCTCATAACGAAGTCAGAAAAAGTGATACAAGGACTCTCTCAAGATCTCTCTAAAGAACTTTAATTGTATATGTGGGGAACACTTGCACAGGACTGCCCAGCATGGTGTGCCCTCATCAGAGAAGGTGCTATGCTCTATGAGCAAAGCAGAATTGAATTACCCAAAAGAAATGTGACATGCCCAGAATTAGAGAAGCTACCCCAAATGGTCACATGGACTATTTGTGTCTGATCTGTGGCAGAGCACTCTGAGCTTGTACTGGTTTGATCAGCCAGTTGGATACCCTGTAACTTAACTTTAAGATAATAATATCATTTTGGCCTTCTTCCACAATGAAGGACAACAGCCAGCCTACACACACACACACACACACACACACGGCACACACAGAGGTATGCATGTGTGGAAATATATGTTGATACACATGTATATACAAAATGTTTCAAAAATATTTGTGAAGTTTTTAGCTTTAAAACTATCCTGGTGAGATAGGTGCTATTGTTATCACCATTTTACAGTAGAGAAAACTGAGGCTGAGATCAATGAAGCAAATTGACTTAGATCAAATAGCTAGTAAATGTTTAAGGAAGGATTGAAATTCAGGCCTATCTACAGCAAAGTGTAACAATCTATTGTTATTTTTCAGTCATTCTCAACTCTTCCTCACCCCACTGGGAGTTTTCTTGGCAGAGATACTGGAGTGGTTTATTATTTCCTTCTCCAGTTCATTTTACAGATGAGGAAACTGAGACAAACAAGATTAAGTGACTTATCCAGGGTTACACAGTTAGTAAATGTCTGAGGCTGGATTTGAACTCACGAAGATGAATCTTCCTGACTTCAGCCTCAATGTTCTGTGCACTATGGCACCATGTAGCTTCTCCTAATACTATGTATGATACCAATTTCTTTTAAAGTTATCTTAGGGGCAGTTAGGTTTTACAGTGAATAGGGCACCACTTCTGGAGTCAGGAGGATCTTAGTTCAAACTTGGCTCCTCCCCCTCCCACCAAAAAATTATTGCCTATTGAAGTTATCTTATTTTAGAGGCAATTAGGCTATATTCAGACCAATAAAGCATTTTTCTCTTAGCATTAGCACCCATCCTTGGACCTAGGTGATTAAGGTGACCTTAGGTGAGTAAGATATATAAAACATGAGTAGTGATTCTTATAGGTCAATTATTACATCCCAATTACCAGGCAACAAAAGTTGTTTAATAGAAGAAGGGTTGTCAAGTACCAGGTCAGGCATTCTGACATAGGCAGCAAACTTAATGAGGATGTTGTATGTTCTAAAATATGTCAAAAAAAAAAAAAAAAAAAAAAAAAAAAAACATGTCAGATGCTCAAATATCCTCTGACCACAAATAGGGAAAATTGAATTTTTCTTTCTAACACAAACCTCTGGAGAAATTGTCATAGCTAGTAGTGAATAGTTTATATTCAGTTAGTGGCATCATTTCCTGTTCTTGGATGTCCAGGAGGGAATAAGAATTCAAAACATTTTATTTTCAGAGGATGAGCTAATTCCGACATGCTTATGAAGGCCATAGAACAAAATAAAATGTTGCAAGTTAAAAGCCCTGACAAGTTTAGGGAAAATCATGACACAGATTATAGAATTTATTTCATTGAGTAGATTGCAGGGAGAAATGATGCAGGATATTTCAAAAGAAAAAAAAAAAATCTGTCATGTCTTTTTTTCAGGTGTCCAGACTGCCTGGCTGAGCTGAGATGTAGAAATAAGCTAATTACTGTCTCTCTTCTATTTTCATAGTTTAGAACAAAAGAAAAAAAAAAAAGCACAGGATATTTTCCCACCTTAATAAATCAAGATTTCCTCATTTCTTCATCAATTTTTTTCTCAAGACTCTTGGAACAGAGGAATTTCTGTCCAAAAGCTATTGGTCTCAACAGAATGGAGGCAAAAATGAAAATATGAAAGCAAGCAAATCCATATGAAGAAAACTAGCCTTCTGTAACATTCAAGAGCATTCCTTACTTATAAAAATATTCTAGACATCTACCTATCTTACAACCCTTTGTGATCCTAATGATTAAGTGAAATTAGTTGTGTAAGAAAAATTCAATGAGCCAATCATAGTTTATTATATTTTTAAGCATGATAATCAAACATTTCAAGATGTAATGCCAGAGAAACTGAGGTAAGATAGAGATTAGAAAGTTTTTAATGAAATATATACAAGCTACAAGCTCAGGTACACAGAGAGGGGTGGAGTCCAAACTCTGGTGAGCAGGGAATCTAATCAGGGACCGTCAATCTGGTTCTGACAGGTAGGGGGATAGGAGCATAAATTCTTACTAACTGGGAGTTAAGGAAGTGTCCAACTAGAGCCAAGTAGTCTGAAATTTGGAGTATAAACAATGCCAGTTAGGTATCTGAGATAGGACATCTGGAGTCTTACTTTCCGGAATGTCAGATCTCCACAGCCTTAATTATCTCAGTTCTAATAATCAGAAAAGGGGGCGTTGCAACCAGGGAAATTAAGGCAGGATGATTAGGGAAACCTAGGCAAAAAAATAAAAGGGAACTGTGGTACAACAAAGGAAAACCTTGTAATTTTATAATTAGATCCACAGGCAGAGAGTATAACTAGAAGAGGGATCGTAATCATCATCATCTTCTTTTTCTCCTCCTCCTTCTTTCTCTTCTTCTTTTTCTTCTCTATCTTCATCACTGTCTCGTTGATCTCCATCTCCTCTTGTTTTGTCCAGTTTTCAGATATGTTAGAAAATAACTACCAACTGAGCATTTACTTTGGGCAGATCACTATATTACGTGAATATAAAACAATATGTGATTTACCCCTTTAGAAATTTAAAATCTATTTGAAATGCATCTAACTTACTGGTCTGGAATTAATTAATTTCTTCATTCATTCCTTCATTTTATTTTCTCACATTCACTCATTGATATAAAAGATAAAAACAAATTTGCAAACTTTAAAGCCTTATTTAAATTTTGGTTGCTTTAAAAACTTATTATTATTAAATTGACAAAAATGTATTATGAGTCTTTAATGTGTCAGTGTTGTTCCATAGTTCTCTTTTAATGTCCTGACCCAGTTTCCCTAATTGACCTATTCAGTTACTCTGCCTCAGGTTATAACCATTCCCTCTTAATGTTAGGATAAAGGTCTTATATCTTAAACCTTAGGCTATAGTCATTCCCTCTTAATGTTTGATGGGATAAAGGTCTTTATCCACTTTAGACATCATTAGAATATCAGGAGCCTCTCAGTACCTCCCTACTTCCCTACATTATGCCTGCCTCCATTATGTCATCCTCATCCTAGGTGCCCCCACCCATTAGGTCATCCCCATCCAGGTACCTCCCCCATTATGTCATTGTTCTTGTTACCCTATAAAAGAATCTTATTATGGGACATTCAGGGCTGGATTCTTTGAGAGGATATTCTTGTTCAGCCCTGGGACCAAACCATGGATCCATTTGGTCCAAGTAAATCTCTCCTATTTAATAAGTTCTGTATTGAATACCCTCTAATCTCTATCTTGCTCAGTTTCTCCAGCATTACATCAGGAGCTATGATAAGTATTGGAGATGCAAATGATGATAAATAAAGCAATCCTAACCCCAAAGGATATTACGTCTTATGCTTATTACTCTCTAATGAATGGATCATTCATGTAGTGAGCATTTTGAGAAAGTCCTAAGATGTAGTGGGAGGATATTGGATTCCCCAAATAGTCTTTGCTTTATACAAATGGGTTCACCCTGTCATATTTCCCCAGTGGGGGGGAACCTTAGGGGAAACTAATCATATTATGAGTTCTGGCATAGTGAATAATATGTAAAGTTAACAGGAGTCGGTTCAGTGTAGAACTTTATAGTGAGCAATGGAGAAGAAGGAGAAGGAGAAAGAAGTAAAGGAGAATTGGCATCTCAGGCATATTCACCAACATAGTTTAACTCAAGTAAGGAAAGCTCTGCTTTGGGGAGCACAGAAACAGCTGTATTAATTAAAAAGGGGGTGCTCTAGGAAGAAAGTTTGCTTCTGCATTAGGGGTGAATGTATTTCAGCAGGAAGGGGTGTGCCTGGTAGAGGGGAGGGTATGTTCCTGATGGAGGAGAGATGATGCTTCTTTTGTAGAAGAGGGAATGCTCCAGTGGGAAGAGGAACTCTTGTAGGGGAGCTGCATTAATCAAGAATGTGAGGTGTTCCTGTTGGAGGGAAAGATATGCTACAATGTACCCTCCTAAAGAGTGGTGTTCTCATCCTCTCATTTTGGGTAAGACAACCCTAAGGTAGTCAATTTTCATGTTGGGTTAGAGGAAATATTTTGGAGGGGGATTTATTTTCAGGGTGAATAAACAAGGTGGTGATAGACAAAATATTATTTGGAGGACAGTTGTGCTAACCTTCAAAAAATGTAATTTTCAGTATGCTTTTTTAATTAAATTTATTTCATTTTTATTCTTAAAACCAAACAAGCAATTCCATAACATAGTAGAACTAAAAATTAAATTAAATGTGAAAAAAGGTGATTGTATCATGAATATGTTCTGTTATGCCACAGTTTCCTTTGATTATTCTATCTCAATTTCTCTAATTGTTCTATCTCAATTTCCCTGAATTGTTCTGCCCCTGGTTGTATCATCTCTTCTAACGATTAAGACTGATATAACTTAGGGCTAGCTACTCTAAGGTTTAATCCAGATAAGGAGAAAGATATTCTATCTTAGACATCCTGATTCCAGACTTTCCCAACTTATCAGAATGCCTGGTGCTCACTCTGCCTCCCCATCCGGTCATTGTTCTTCTTAATCACTAAACCCTATTAAGAATCTCTGGAATTCCACATGTATATCTTACATACTAGATACTTGGAGATGAGAGTCTGATCCAGTCAATTAATTAAACTCTTCACTAAATAAAATATTATAACTCTCTGGTCTCTATCCTGCCTCAGTTTCTTCAGCATTACAGTTCTATAAGTCTATAGTGTTCATTAAGGAGAAACTGTCAGTGATCTCAAGACCACAAAGCCTAATCTCATAATGGTAAAATTCAAGAGAAATGTCCCTAGACTTGGTATCAGATTCTCCTGCCATTTGCTAGTATTTTATTCTTAAGTAAATGAGTTAAGCCTTTTGAGTGTCAGTAAGTCTGTTTATCTCTCTATGGCCAAAACATTCTTTTTTTTTTCCTCCTTAAAAATAGGATTATAACACGTACTCTATGTATTTTATATATATATATATATATATATATATATATATATATATATATATATATATATATATATATATATATATATTGAGAAGAATGCATGGTAATGGAATGAAAACCACTTTTATAAATGGTAATGCCTCTAATAGATACCAATTTGTTGTTATTGTCAGGACCCTAGAGATTAAGGATATAAAGTTGGAAGAGATGGAAGATGTAATAAAGCTTCTTTTAATTTTATAGAGTTTTATCTGGTACTCTAAAAAAGTCAGTTCACCTACCCAAGTCAAAAGTAAGTGGTATGGAGGTCCTCTGAATCCAAATTTAGAACTGTTTTTGACTATGCCACATGGCAATCCCCAAACAAAAATTTATTAGATTCCTACTATATGCTAAGCATTGTAATGACATTAAAATGGGAGACAGAATGGTTGACCTGATATTTTAATAACACCTCTGACATTTAGAAACTGTATGATTTTGAATATGTCACCTTAATCTCTTTTAACCTTAGTGACCTTAGCTATAAAATGTAAACAATAATACCTATAATGCTTTGCTTCACCAGAGTAATGTATAGAGTACTTAGAACTATTTCCAGAGATACTAAATGTTAGCTTTATAATGTAGGATCTTCAGTATAGAGATGGAAGAGCCTTAGAAGTCAGCTTTTTCAAGCTTCTCATATATGTGAAGCAACTGAACTTCAGAGATTTTCTGTCGTCATACAAAATCTGAACAGCAGAGGTGACAGTTAAGCCCAAGTTTATTCTGATTCCAGATTTAGCCTTTTATCCATTATTCCAAGAGTAATTATTACTTTAGAAAAATGACAAAGCAGACCTTCAAGAAGAACAAAATAAAATTCCACAAACTGAATATATTAACATTAAAAGGGATCATAGGATAAAGGTTATTAAAATGTAATCTAGAAAGCTTTCCTAGAAAAGCTTGGAGATATATAATTTTTTCTTTAACAAAACCATTCTCTAATGTTTGTTCTACCTAGAATTTCAGGATTAAACAATTGCAGTATTCTCTATAGAGTAGTCCACAGAAAGCCATTTGGAAGCTCCTTGATTTCTACATCTGCAAAATGAGGGGGCTGCACTAGTAGATCTCAAAGGGCTCTTCTGATTGTAATTTTCTATGAGTCTATAATGCTTCAGTATGTACCAGTGGTCAGGGGGTATTGATAGAACAACTGGTCCTCAATAGGAAATCTCCTAATTAGCTCCATTAACATGATGATTTTAATAAGTTAAAGCCCCCAAATGCCTTCAAATCTGATACTTTTGATCTCACATCTCACTAGGATGCAAAACAGCAATAAAGAACAAGCAAAGCACTCCCGTGGCTCCTAAATATTGTTTTTATTCATGTATTCTCATTCTTTCTTCTGCTTAAACAAAAATTTGAGGAGAACATAAAATACTTTCCTTACCCCACCCTCCCAATATTGCTACCGGAGGCATGCTGCTGTTGACACAGTACTAGATTTGAATAAATTTTATGGTTTTCTCAAAACCAGACTAGCAGAAAAAACTCATTTAATTGTTGCTATGTGCCCAGGCAAATACCTGAAAAAAACCAACCAAACAAAAACGTCTTGCTTTTATGTAGAAATAACGCATTTATACATGCTATAGTCACATACTACAATGTATATGTATACATTCATGTATGTATATAGAGAGTAATCCCTTCCACATTGCAACTTTCCCTATCAAGGTTTTGATATATTACTGTACACCATAAGAAATTAAATGGGAATTTGGAAGGGGAAATATTTTTCAGAAACTATAGATGACATGGGAAAGCCAGCATGTGACAGAAAAAAGTTTAGAAATGCATGTAATATATGTATAATATGGGATAATATCAACACACTTAATATTTTGATACCATAAATATATGAAATTTCTTTTTTTAAAAGTTAAAATAAGTAAAAGGTTTGTAAGAAAGAACTTGAAAACAAGCAGATAACATATAAAGGCTACAATATTTGAAGTGGCCTTTCCTGATCACTTGCCCCTAAGTCCCATCATATAAAAGGATTAACTCCATTACATATGCATATATGTGAAATTAGGGCAGCTGGATAGATGTAATTCTGATCTTAGCATTTGGAAAATATACCTGCCTAACTGAATTCAAATACTGCCAAGGACAGTTACTAGTTGTATTACCTTGGACAAACCACTTATCTTCTTAGAGGCAATTTCTTCATCTGTGAAAAATGAGAATGATAATCAAACCTACTGAACAGAGTTGTTGAGAGGATAAAATGACAAATGAGAGGATCCTGTCACTCCCTTAAGGTATTAGTTTGTAAATAATACCTTACTACTAAACTCTTAGAAAAACTAATCTATATCTATTGCCTTTCTAGCTACACCACCTCTCTTTCAGCCAAACTTTGTTATTTCCATCTATCTATCTGAACTTATCTCCAAGATCATCAATGCTTTCTAAAATTCAATGTTCTTTTTCAGTCCTTATCTTCTTTGAACTTTCGATGTCAGAGACCACAGTTGACAGCCTTTTTGACCCTCCTTATGCACATTCTCTCCTTCCTTCCTTCCTTCCTTCCCAATACAGATATCAATTTTCTCCTTCGATTTATCTTTCTCCTGACTTCTAAGTGTGCTTGTTAGATGCCTTCTCCCCCTTGATGATCTTGTCCATTTCTATAATTTCAACCATCACCTCTATCCCCATGACAACCTGATTTTAAACTTAGTCTTGAACTCCAAAAATGTATTTTTTTTCATCTGCCTGTTACATGATCTCTAAATTTCCTCCAGTCTATAAGCCTATAATTGTGTGTATCTATCCTGAAGGAGTATTGGCAAAACAACTCTATTCTTCTAAACATCATGCACACCCCAAATTAGCTCTATTAAAATGATGACTTTAATAGATAAAGGCTCCTGACTGATTTCAAAGCTAATATTTTTGAAGTTACATTTCACAAGCATATAAAAAAAGCAACAAAGAGAAAAAAAATTCATGATTTTTAAATATTATATTCATTAATATATTTGCCATTATCCATTCCTCTCCCCTCCAATTTAAAGAGAAAATGAAATTTCCTCATCTTCACCTGAACATTCCACTGACTGATAATTCCACTGACTAACAATAACATGACCCAGATTGAATTATTCATTTCTTGAAAAGCTATCCCTTTTCCCAATTATCCTATTTTGTTTTCAGTGTGACCATCATCATGCCTGTCTCTCACACTCAAAACATTATTTTTGATTCTTCTCTTTCCCTTATCCCCAATAACCAACAAACAACCAAATCCTGTCCAGTTTGTGTCCTCAGTATGTCTTACATTCAAACTCATTGGTATCTGCAGTACAAAAGGTGCTACATTCCAAATCTTGGGTTTTAAGCTATGATTAATTTTATAATTAATTTTAATCATAGCTTATCACTTGATTATATAACTTTGGGCACTTTATCTCTCTAAGTCTCAGTTTGCTCATCAATAAAATAAAAACATTGAGTGGCTTCTAAAATTTTTCAGTTCTAAATTTAGGGTCCTATAAGCCCTCCTCTTATTTATCACATTTCCACTACTGCAGTTAATGCTTTCATAGAGCCTCTTATAACAGCCATTCCCTGGTTCCTCTACTCACCTCTCTAATCTAATTTTGAAATAGCCACAAAATTCATCTTACTAAAACCTGTCTTGTTATTATTTATTGCTTAAAATAATTTGAAGGGATTCACAATACCTGTTGTATTAAAAAAAAGCAAAAACCCCCAAATTTCTTAATCATACATTAAACATCCTTCATCCCTTAAACAATTTAGCTTTCTGTAATCTAGACTTGGAGCTTCCTGACTCTATGCATTCAACTAAGACAATCCACTCTATGGTTTGGTTCAAGTTCTATTTCCTTCATGAAAGTTTCTTGGACCTCCTCATAGAATAAGATTTTCTTCTTCCTCAAATGTCCTATAGTACTTTGTCTGTATTTCTCCTAGGCTGTTATCAAATCTACCTTATATCAGATCAATTTATATACACATAGTGTCACCAATCCTTATCCCTTCTTCTTTAATAATAAGGTTGTATGGTGATCTTTGAAGGCATTGATTATGCCATTTGTCATCTTTGCATCCTTAGCCCTTAGCACAGTGCCTTATTCACTTAATAAATGTAAATTATGTCTATCACTTCAACTTCTTCCTTCAGAAAATTGTTTTTCCCTCATTGTTTCAGCATAAATTCCAGGAACTGCTATATCCATTTCTAAAACACACTTTAAAGTTTGAACAAAAAGTACAGAGTTTATTTTCCCCTAAAATTTTGAATATTTTTTTTTGACTGTGAGTTAAAAAAAAAATCAATTGAAAGGCACATCTAAGTCTCCCAAGAAAATAACTAAAATCTATCTAGCTATCACCCTAAGTGAGAAAGTCCCTTTGACAGAAAAAAAAAAAAAAAAAAATTACAAATAAGAGCTTGTCTTCTCTGGAACTATAGCCTGACAGTAGACATTTTGAAGCTTTTCATGTAAATAAGCATGCATATACACTTGATATGCCCTAATAGCAATTAGTGTTTCAGAATGCCTGAAGCTTCCTTTTAAAATTTGTATTTACTCCTTCAGTAAAATCTGGATTTTTAAATTTTATATTTCTTTTAGATCCCTTGAGGATCATGCATAATAAGATTTGTTTAAAAGTACACACATGCAAATGCACATACACACACACAATTTTGAGAGGCATCATAATGAAGTGGCTAGAAAGCTGATCTCTGAGTCAAGAAAGACTTGCGGTTAAACCTTGTCTCTGTCACATAATATAAACTTCAGGCAATTCTCCATGAGTACACGTCCAGTACAGGCAAGAGTCTGCATTGTTAAAGTAGAAATTCTTCACCTAGGAACCTTTATATCCCATAAGACCTGAGATACAGAAACATACCATAATAGTGACTCAGTCAATAAACATGTTCCATATAAATGCTACCAAAAAAAAGTTTGTGTGTCTTCAACAACGATACTGTATGAGGATGTATTCTGATGGAAGTGGAAATCTTCAACATAAAGAAGATCCAACTCACTTCCAGTTGATCAATGATGGACAGAGGTAGATACACCCAGAGAAGAAACACTGGGAGGGGAATGTAAATTGTTAGCACTAATATCTGTCTGCCCAGGTTGCATGTACCTTCGGATTCTAATGTTTATTGTGCAACAAGAAAATGATATTCACACACATGTATTGTACTTAGACTATATTGTAACACATGTAAAATGTATGGTATTGCCTGTCGTCGGGGGGAGGGAATAAGGGAGGGGGGGTAATTTGGAAAAATGAATACAAGGGATAATATTATAAAATATATATATATATATATAATAAAAAAATTAATAAAAGAAAAAAAAAAGTTTGTGTGTTCAAAGAATGCATTATATAATGGGGGAAATAATATACAATCAACTATGTACAAACCAGCTATATGCAAGCTAAATTGGAAATCAGCAGACGGCAGACACTAGCATTAAGAAGGTTTGGGAAAGCAAGGCATTCTCATAGAAGGTGGATTTTGATTGTCATCAATTCTTTAAAAACCTTCAGAGGTTCTGTATTTTAGGAACTGTTGCTAATAGCTTCCTTACCACCACAAGGGAAATTATGAACTGCCCAGGTTCCCCACAATCAAAGCTCCAATACAGATTCCCTCCTAAATCCCACTCCCTTGTGTTCACTTCACCATACAATTTGCCTGTCTTAGCAATAAAATAGCTACAAAACCAGAGGGAAATTATAGAAGTAAACATAGTATCTGTTCACTGACTGGCAAGTGAATTCCAGACTAGAATGTCAGGTAGCAGTGGGCAAAGCATATGTTGTCCATGAGTAGTTCATTTTGACTGAATTCTCAGATCCTCCTGGACTCACTGAAAGAGATGAATTAAAGTGTATGTAGACAATGTTCATCTAAGTATCTTTCTGTCATGTACAATTTCCCTTGGTCTTTTGCCCCTGTTAAAATGTTGTCCATTCAAGTGCTTGTAAGTTAAATTGCTTGAATGATGCTTTTAAATCTGAAACTCAGTAATGTAACTATTTTGGTGGTAAGCAAAGATGTATGGTTAAGGATTAGCACAGAGTATGTCTATAATATTCATACCATTCTATCCATGGGAACCCCTGCACTCTGT